>NW_026705237.1:651286-976929 GCF_029867415.1 Vicia villosa
ATCAGGATTGACATCCGAGTTTGTCATACCAGAATTTTCACCATTCCTCTAATGAATCATTAAGATGAAGTCCCACAATGACAACGGAAAATTCACTTGGACTTTTGGTTTTATTTTCAATTCATTCTCCTCCCTCTTCATCTCAGTCTCATTCTTGTTTTTTATTATTATTTTACATGTGTTGCAAGTTGTAGGAGAATGATTTCATATATCATTTCTCAAACTTGTTCTTAAAAACATAAGTTGTTATTGACCAGCTGTTGTACCCCAATTTTTGACCCTGAGATCCCACCTCATTTTGAGAATAGTGTGATCATCATCATCATTATTATCATTGTTCATATATCATTTTCTAACAAAAAAATATACAAAAATATTTGTGTTTGCTTGTTTCTCAAGGCAAGTGGCTGATCAGGAGACTCAGGCAAATTAGGGTTTTGAGGTCCACAAAGAAGCTCAAAAATTCGCGTGTGCTTAAGTGATTCCACTCATCAAAATACAATTCCTAGTGTGGGACAATTCAAAGTCAACAACTTTCATTTTCATCTGGTGCACAAATTAGGGTTTTGACCTAATTCATCTAGGAAGTGGACTTTTAATCAAGACACGATTCCATGGCTCAAATCATGATTCAAAGATCTCTAATGTATCATTATAATCCACTCACATAATTCATTTGATTGGAATATCTTGATTCAATTGAGATGTGCAAAAATGCAATTCATCTGGGAAAAGTCAACTGTTCAAGATCACCTTTGACTTTTGAGGAATTTGGTCAACCATGGACTTTTAAAGATCAAAACCATGAATATATGTTTATTGAAGTAATTTTATCAAGGAAAATCAAGAAAATCATTCAAGAATCAAAAGTCAACAAAAGTCAAAGTTGGAAGATTTTAAACACTTAAAAAATTTCAAGTGTTTTACGCATAGAAAGTTCAAACTTCATGCACAAATTACATCAAGATTAAAGTTGAATTAGAATAAACTTCCAACATGAAAGTTATAGATCTCAATCCAAACTACAACTTTGGTAATTTCAATTTTTTTCCAAAAAATCAACCATTTGAAAGATATTGGCTCATGATATTTCATCCAAACACTTTGAAAAATTTCAAAGTGTTTTAACCTATTTTTCTTCCAACTTTATGGGCACTTTACACCAAGATGCAAGTTGACTTTGAGGAAACACCAAACATGGAAGTTATAGAGCTTAATTAGGGATTTCAAAATAATACTATAACACCTCCATAGCATTTGTGAGCTAGGAGTTTCAAAGGCTTGAAGTTAGAGGTCCAAACTTGAAATTATGAGCCATGAACATGAAGAATCAATATGCAAACTCATTCAAATCTGCAATATTTTTGTGTTACAGATCCTATAACTTGCTTAAACCACCATAATCAAAGGCTTACACAAACTATTGAACTATAATCCAAGTGTTTCAAGCATTGCCCATTGAAGTTATCCATTTAAAGACTAAAGTTAACCCTTCCATTTTGGAAAAGAAAACTTTAATCACAAATTCCACTCTCCTTGAGCTTCCAACTTGTTTCTTCTACAGACATTCAACCAAAAGCTCAAACTAAACATGTTTAAAGTGATTGACCACTCCAAGCATGCTTGTACTATGCATTGGAACCATGTTTGCAACTTTGCTTCAAAAATAAGTCACTAAGCCTTAAGATTCCATCTGATCAGACTCAAGCTCTAATGATTCTCTATAATCAGAGATCATTTCTAAGCTTCAAAACACACCAGAAATCCCTCTCAAACCTCTCTGAAACTCTCTCAAATAAGAGGTGGCAAAATTTCTCCATTTTTTAGCTTTGAAGTCCATAACATTGAATCTCCCCACTCTTGCAATTTCATTGCAAACTAGTCATTCAAACACACTCCATATAGCATATAAACATTTATGTATTCATTAAAATTCCACTGAAAAACTCAAATCAAAACCTCCATATCTCACTTGCCCACCTCTACAAATCGAGGCCTTCAGAGAGATTGAGGTGCTTTTAATCCAAAGTAAGCAT
The DNA here is from genome assembly GCF_029867415.1 of Vicia villosa. Classification (NCBI taxonomy): domain Eukaryota; kingdom Viridiplantae; phylum Streptophyta; class Magnoliopsida; order Fabales; family Fabaceae; genus Vicia; species Vicia villosa. The sequence continues at coordinate 653,323 of NW_026705237.1, forward strand.
TGCAAAAGCTTCCTGGGGATTCAGGGAAGCTAACAAGATCAATACAACACTTCCAAAACTGCTCTAAGTCCATTTTCAATTTCTAGTGGCAAAGGTAACTGTCTCACTCTTGAACTCTGTCATTTAAGCATCATTTTTACATTTCTTGATACCAAATTGTCTGTTTTGATGTGCTGAGTAATAGCCCTAAGGTATTAGAGATTGATTGTGCATATTAGACATTTAATTTGAAATCAAAGTTTTAGGGTTCATCATGTTTTTTAGAAAATTATTGAGCTATAGTTAATTTAAATGAATAAATGATACATGGTTAGATTTGCGGTGAAAAAATGAATAACTTTCATGTTTATATTTTTTAAAATGGTTGAGTATTGATGTTGGTCAAATTCCCATAAATTGAATGTCGTGAGGTTGAAGATGAAGTTGATATTTGAAACTCGTGAACTTGTTTTATTTTATTTTTAATGGTATGCGTTTTATAAACGACTACATCGTTTACCCCAATGGCTGAAGTGTGCGTTTTAAGGCCTTGATCCCCAAGGGCGTGGGTTCGAGTCCCCCCCTTTTGCAACTTTCAAATTTTATTTTCATTTTAAGCCATTTTACGCTTTCCTTACTATTTTATGAATTGAAGGGCCTTATGATCACCACAAGCGTGTGGCCTAGTGGCTAGGCTTTTGCTTGTAACGTGAAGGGCATGGGTTCAAGTCCTACAAGGACCAAAAACCTAATTTTTACCACTTGTTTATTTTGCTTTTTTTTACAACTTTAATTAATCTTTTAAAAAAGTAAAATTAACGTTTTTGACTTGGAATTGTGTACACTCCTTATTTATCTTGTCCATTTTGAGAATATAATATAAAAATCCAAAAATAATTATTATTTAGTCATTTGAAAATTAAATAAAAAATAAGTCTTTTTATGCTTTTAAAAGCTATAAAAATCGATGTCTTTTAATATTTTCACCAAGTAACTTGTACATACTTTTGTGTGAATCAATTAGGGTTAGGTTAAAATCAATCTTGATGATAACATGTTCCCTTAAATCAATCCACTTAGGGTTTAGCTTTTAATCAACTTTTTTTAATCAATTAGGTTTAGGTACAAAACAAAAACCCTAAAACCCTAATCCCATGATCTTTTGATCCTTAGCAATACCATGTTAATATAACTTGTTGCTTTGATCTCTCCTTACTCATATACTTGTACAATACTTTTTGCTTTACATCCTTGTACATTTGTGCATTGGTTACGATACTTGTATTGACTTTGTCTACTAACCACATGCATGAGACATTTATCCATCATCACATCATATTCATACATGAAATGATATTGAGATATGCCATCCTTTTATTCATTCAACTTTTATCTTTGCGTTTACACTTTGATATTGTTGAACTCACCCTTGATTGTATCCATGATACACATGTTATATCACACACATCACTTGAGATATTTATCATGATTGATTGCTATAGATGTTGCCTAAAACTCCAAAGGGATGGGAATGGTATTGACTAAAATTTTTAAGGTACTCACTCTCTTTTCCAACTCTTTTACTTTGTGCTTAGTATTGTTAACGCTTTGCACCTGACTTGTTTTGAAAATGATTTTGTAGAGTTAAAGCTCAACCCTTTTTTAAACTCCAACTTGGTTTTGTATTATTAAAGCTCAACCAACTTCTTTTATTAAACCCTAGGCTTGTATTGTTAAAGCTTGGCTTCTTTTTTAAAACTTGTTAAGTATTGTTAAATCTTAACATTTTAAAAACCTGTTAGTATTGTTAAAACTCAATACCCAAAAAGATTTTGCCACTTGGATATTTATTTTCCTTTTAAGGAACTACAAAAGCTCTGACTTCCCTATTGCACTTAAGGGGTATATTGGCCTAAGATGTGATGTCTTATCGAGCTCACTTTTAAAACCTTATTTTCCCATCCTCCCACTCTATTTAAACAAAAAAAAATAGTTTTATAGAAATAACAATGATGATATATATTTCAAAAAGGTTCCCATGGAATACCGTAGATGTAAGGGGTGCTAATACTTTCCCCTTGCATAACCACCCCCTTGTATCTAGATCTCTGATAAGTTTGTTAGTTTTGATTTTAAAAACTTATGTGGGTTTTATTTTGCTTTTTCTCCCATTTCCTTTGAAAACAAAAAAGCGCGGTGGCGACTCTATTAAAGTATCTTATCAAAGTGAATCAATGGCTTTAGTCTCGCAAATTTCATTGCTACATTGGCCTCGTTGTAGGGTGACTTCTATATAAGTTACTTGGCGATTGCTTAACATAGCACCAAATTTGTCCCGAATCGAAAAATGATCATTTGTGGCTCAAACGTACGTTTGAATGCCCAATGATGGTTGATTATTTGACAATTGGTTTAATTCTTATGAAACTTTCTAGGAGATTTTGATTTTATCAACCCTCTAATGAGTTTTCATTAATTTTGACCTAAGTTCATTATTCAACCATTATTGATCATTCACTTCAATAATTAAACTCTAATTACTAACTTCTAACTTCTGACCTTATCTTTGTGTTTATTTTATTACCTTATTCTTTATTGTATCTTATGCTTTATTTTATCTTATGCTTTATTTTATATCGTTAGCATTCATTCTCATGTTTACTTTTATGATTTATTTTCCTTTGTCCATTGGGACTTTTATTTTGTTCTTAAGAAAGTAATAATCAACTTGAACAATTAAAGACTTAAAGCCCTACATGGACTATGGTTACTATCCCTTGGCATCTTGGAATTCTGGACCTCTTGGACTTAGTATTAGGAGCTTTATTGCCTTTATACCTTCGGATCTTATGTTATCTTGTTGATACCTTGTCTGAAATCCTTCGAGTTTACTCCAAGGCATTAGTTTGATTTTCTATGTGTGCAGGTTATCGTTCTATAGTTTGCTTGAAGTTCTTGAGGTTTATTCCGAGGCATTGTGATTGGGAATTACTTTGTATACAGCCGTTATTCTGGACAATTTTTGTCTCAAATATTTAGGCATTGGTTTGCAAGTTATTCATTTGGAGATGTTATTTTGAACTCAAGAAAGTTCATCTGGTACATTGAAGCTTTGAAATAAAAATTAAGACTTTGCTTGGTTCATAATTCATCTGAGGCTTACTTCATCTGGCAATGGGTATTATACTTTCTTGGTTTTGTTAATCTAAAGGATGGGAACTCTACATTGACTTCTTGATGACAAATGTTGGCTTCTGGTTGGTTAGATATTTCTCTGCCTTAGATTTTACTTTATGCTTTAGGATAGTCCCTTCATCTCTACCCATCATCTTAAATTATCAAAATCTTCTCCCTTTTTCAAAACCTTCTTATGTTTGCAATCTTTTAAAACTCTTTGATAAAATTTCATTCAAATCTTTTTTCCATCACGGGATCTTTCTTTTAAAATCCTCTTCTAAATATTAGGCATGACTAATCATCATAGTTGAGATGTAATCCCCTATCCCGTTAATATTGATTGATATATTCGATTCTTTCTACTTGAAAAAGTTAGTGGCATACTCGTTGATCTCTATCCGAGTTGGAGCCCTTCTTTCCGTTGTGACGTAAAGAATCCACTTGTTCTCATGTTCAAGCATGGTTACCTGAGTTTTCTCTTCTAAGATGACAAAGTGTCTCTTCATTTTTGAACCAGTCATTATTTTCTTTTTGATAAGAACTACAAATCCTCCTACTTCTCTATTTCACTAAGCAGGTATGTAGGCACATGATGCGATGCCTTGCCGAGCACAATTTTAAATTCAAACACAAACTTTATTTTTCACTAAAATAATGAGTCAGGTCAATCCAATGGCTTTTGTAACATCCCAATTTTTATTAATTATTTTAGTAATTATTTTATTTGGTGTTTTAATTAATTATTTATTTATTTAGATATTATGTGATATAATAATTATTTGTGTATTTAATTATATGTGTATTTGTGCTATTTGGGTTGATAGAGTTATTAATGAGATAATATGTTATTGGGCCTAATTAGTGAAATAAGGATGTTGGACAATAATTGAGTTAAGCCCAAATTAGAGAAAAGAGATAGTAAGAGATAGTTAGGTCATTTTCATTTTCATAACATTGGCTTTGGTAAGAACAAGAGGAATAGAAGAGATTAGAAGAGAGAAGAGGATTTTGTAAAAATTTAAAGAGGAAGGAGTTTTGAATCAAGTAAGGGGGAGAATCTTCAATATCTTGATTATATACTTATGCAATGTGTAGCATTATGATATGTGTTCATCTCTTTCTTTCTCATAACTTTCTATGATTGGGATTTTTGGGGTTTAGGGTTTAAGTATTTTGACATGATTTATGATGCTAAGTTTCTTATATTGTTAATCAATGGTAAAAATGGATAAAAAACCGTTAAATTGCTGATAAATGAGCCATACATGTAATTTAGAGGGTTTTGGATGCACTGGTACAGGTCTGGTGTGCTCTACAGAAAATGCAGAAATCGCTATCTCGCTAAGCCAACTCAGGTCGCTAAGCGAGTTTTGTGTATACTTTGCAAAAATCGCGAGCTCGCTAAGTGAGATCGCGAAGATGAAACTTTCTGGATTTAGTTTTAGCTAGCACGCTAGGGGCCCATTAAGCGAACCCTGTTATGCATAATTTTCTGAAACTTCTAAATGTCATAACTTTTGATCCGTAACTTTGTTTTATGTGTCGTTCGAAGTGTTAGGGAGCTAACGTGATTATATATAATAGGAATGGAACGGTTAGCACATGATGAATTAATTATGATGTTGTTGTCTGAATAACATGTAATTATGTATATGTGAGTTATGAATCGATGAATTGTGGATGACATTTGTTGATATGTAAGTGATATGATATTCATGAAATTGTGTGAATGAATATATGTTATTTTGATGCATTCGTTGTGAATGATTACTTGATGTATTTTAAACAATTTATGGATAATTCAACGTGAGAATTATTGTGGTATGTGATCCGCTGTCGCTCGCGGGTCAAAAACGAGTTAATTTTATAAAACTGTAGTACGACGGTAACGGTAACTCGTGTATCGTCTCTCAAGGATTCCTATTCTTAATAACCGAATGTAAGTCGAATTTGGGGGGGGGGGTTGGTTTGGTTTCGATTAAACAAAAAAATGATTATGAAAAAGTGATTATCAAATAAGCTGAAAAGTCGAATTACTGATTCGGTTCCTATCTATCATCGATTAAGCAATATTAATCTCCTAAGCAGATAATCTATTCCTATTCGACTACAAACTCAGTGACAAGCGCGAAGAGTATTGTACGATGTATAATCCTAATATCCGAATTAAGCAAACGGAGTTACGCTTCACGAATTAAGCAAACGTGATAAATCATACACGGTAACGAATTAAGCAAACGGTAACGTGTTTATTTGTTAGGGTCATACAATCAATCGAATTGAATCAAAATACTCTATGCAATTCGAATTAAGCATTCAAGAACATAGAACAAAATTAAAAGGAATAAATACTAGATTAACATTAAAATAATCTCAAGGTCGGAACCTGAATACAGTAATTCGACAGGATTTGGTTAGTTCTCCATAGAAATTCGTCAAAGCTTTCAAAATCGTGAATGGAAGATGATAAACAGTATTTTCGTGGCTTCCTAACCTAAGGGACAATAGCACAACCCGTTTCACAACCGAACTGGGTCAAAAACAAAACCCAGGCCCATTACTAATTGACCCGAAACTTAACTAAAACTAGTGCTGCAACTTCAACGAATATTCTGGCCCTTCTACAATCCGATTCTGTCTTCGAATCCAACATAAGAATTGTAGCTCTTTCTCTTAGCTTTCCGTCAATTATTAGAACGCCTCAATCAGACTTCAGGAACTCCAGTTATGATTGTTTCCATGCAGACTGCTAAACCTGAAAATTACATACGAAAATCAAATAACAATAAAAATAAATAAAAATATAAAAACATTATAAAATACAAAAATAAGATAAGCAAACCATGGAAATGTATAAGTACAACCGTAGAGGAATGTGCATCAAAATGCATTGATCAAATTCCCCCACACTTGAACTTTTGCACTCCGAGCAAAATGAAAAACAAAACAAAGAAAGCAGAAATACATCAACAGTTACTCATCCTAGGCTACCAATCTTCTTCGGGTAAGTTTGCATTGATAGGTACTAATCTTGCACACTAAGGACATCGTAAGAACACTAACCACAGATATGCAGACATAAGCCTCCTAAATACACAAACCAATTCCAATCATATTATTATACCATAGCCTAACTTACTCATCCTTTTTGCTCTTTTTCATTCGGGCGCAATCACATTAAGCCCGTTATCTCCACACACTTATAGCAGGACGACCGGTTAGTGACTCTGATCCTTTTGCACGGGGTTCCGGTACTTGCGTGGCATAACCCTTTGCTTACTCAGATGTAGTTGCGGGGGATCGGACCGTAATCCTCCCTACCAAGTTAAGCACCAGAAACCGCTGAACCAACTAACAAAGAGTTTTGAAAACTTTTTTTTTGAAGATTACACAACCGTTGGGTTAAGTGACCGGGTGAGGGTCACCAAACTTAGAAGGTGTATTCTCTTTTTCTTTTCTCGTTTTTTTTCTTTTTGGAACATTCACTTATATTCATCGGCTTCCCTGCGTAAAGTGTGTGAGAGATGGTGCCGACTGCTGAAATAAACTACTCAAGAGCTGTCAAAGAATGAGAAATTAAGGCTAAAACATAATAACAAATTCAAATCAATTTCCATATGCAGGAGACTTACGGTGTTAGAACGATACCGATCTTGTGAATTTTTCCCAAGTCTCCGCAAACTCGACTCAAATCAGTCTGTAGCCCAAAACTTTCAAGAAGATGCATTTTTTTATTGATTGAAATTAAACAAAATACTAACACAAACAAATAAAACACACGATTCCCTCCCCCACACTTAAACTAACCATTGCCCTCAATGAAAGGACGTTACTAATAAAGTAGAGAGAAGGAAAGAAAGACTCCCTGATCAAGTTGCAGTGTAGTCAGGTGCTTCCAAAGAAAGCTCCTCTATGCTGACATCTTCAGGCACCGGACTTTCATGGAATAACTTCAGCCGCTGCCCGTTAACCTTGAAGACTTTGTCAGTACCTGCACTTTTTATTTCTACTGCACCATGAGGGAAAACATCAGTAACAAGAAAGGGGCCAATCCATTTGGATCGAAGTTTCCCAGCCATAAGCTTAAGGCGGGAGTTAAACAATAAAACCTGTTGGCCCACAGAAAACTCCTTCCTAGAAATCATTTTATCATGGAAGTGCTTAGTTTTCTCTTTATAAATCTTAGAGCTTTCATAAGCCTCTAGTCTAAGCTCTTCCAACTGTTGCAATTGGAGTTTTCTTTCAATACCTGCTTGTTGCATCTCCAAATTACAACTCTTCACCGCCCAATAAGCACGGTGTTCTATCTCAACAGGAAGATGACATGCCTTACCAAAAACAAGTCGATAAGGAGACATCCCAATGGGTGTCTTGAAAGCCGTCCTTTGAGCCCAAAGTGCGTCTTATAGACGATGGCTCCAGTCTTTCCTGTTTGGTTGCACCATTTTCTCTGAAACCTGTTTGATCTCCCTGTTTGAGATCTCAGCTTGCCCATTAGTCTGTGGGTGATATGCAGTAGAGACTCTGTGAACAACTCCATACTTTCGAAGCAAAGCTTCCATGGTGCGGTTACAGAAATGAGTGCCTTGGTCACTTATGATAGCTCGTGGTATTCCAAACCTGCAAAAGATATTAGACCTGACAAAATCTGCAACAACTCGAGAATCATTAGTCTTAGTGGGGATAGCTTCCACCCACTTTGAAACATAATCAACAGCAAGTAAAATGTAAAGGAAACCAAATGATACAGGAAAAGGACCCATGAAATCAATTCCCCATACATCAAATACCTCATAGAAAAGCATAGGCTTGTGAGGCATTTCACTCTTGCGAGTGATGTTGGTACCTGCTATCTGGCACTCTTTACAAGTGCGATAAATCTCAAAAGCATCCTTAAAAATAGTTGGCCAATAGAAGTCTGAATCAAGGACTTTTCTCGCAGTCCTTTGAGGACCAAAGTGTCCGCCGACATGAGATGCATGAGAAAATTTCAAAATAGATTCAATCTCATTGTCGGGGACACATCTCTTGATTACCTGATCACTACCAAACTTCCATAGATATGGATCATCCCAAACATAATATTTGGCATCATTCTTGAGCTTGTGAACCTGTGATCTAGATGCACCTGTAGGAAAAACACCAGCAACAAGAAAATTAACAATGTCAGCAAACCAAGGTGTAATCCCATGCAAAAGAAACAGCTGATCATCAAGAAAGTCATCCTTAATAGGGAAAGGATCTTCATCTCTCTCTATCCTGCTCAAGTGGTCAGCCACTAAGTTCTCAGCTCCACATTTGTCTTTAATCTCAACATTAAACTCTTGGAGCAGCAACATCCACCGAATCAATCTCGGTTTTGCATCCGGCTTCTTCAGCAAGTACTTTAAAGCTGCATGGTTAGTAAAAACAACAACCTTGGAACCTAGCAAATAAGATATGAATTTGTCAAGAGCAAAAACAATAGCTAGCAGTTCTTTTTCAGTGGTAGTGTAATTTGACTGTGCAGAATCTAAAGTCCTAGAAGCATAGTAAATAACATGGGCAGCCTTGTCAACCCTTTGTGCAAGGACAGCCCCAACAGCATAATTCGAAGCATCACACATAAGCTCAAAAGGAAGTGTCCAGTCAGGGGGCTGAATGATGGGAGCGGAGGTCAATGCTTTCTTCAAGAAGTCAAACGCTTGTTTGCATTTGTCATCAAACTCGAAAGTGACGTCATTCTTCAACAAGTTCGACAGCGGAAGAGCTATCTTGCTGAAATCCTTGATGAAACGCCTGTAAAAACCTGCATGACCAAGAAAATAACGAATCTCGCGAATGCAAGAAGGGTAAGGCAGTGTAGAAATCACATCAATCTTAGCAGGGTCAACAGAAATTCCTTTTTCAGAAATAATGTGACCAAGAACAATTCCTTGCTCAACCATAAAATGACACTTTTCATAATTCAACACAAGGTTAGTCTCGATGCATCTTTCTAAAATCAAGCTTAAACTGTTCACGCATGCATCAAAAGAAGAACCATAGACAGTAAAGTCATCCATAAACACTTCCATGCAATTTTCAATAAAATCAGAGAAAATACTCATCATGCATCGTTGGAAAGTGCCATGAGCATTGCAAAGGCCAAAAGGCTTCTTCCTGTAAGCAAATGTACCGAATGGGCACGTGAAAGTGGTCTTTTCTTGATCTTCAGGTGCAATATGAATCTGAAAGTAACCTGAAAACCATCAAGAAAACAATAATGTGATTTACCAGCTAGCCGTTCAAGCATCTGGTCAATGAACGGCAAAGGAAAGTGATCCTTTCTAGTAGCCTGGTTCAGTCTCCTGTAATTAATACAAACTCTCCAGCTGTTCTGGACTCTAGTGGGAACAAGTTCATTCTTTTCATTTTTTACCACTGTGAGTCCAGATTTATTAGGTACAACCTGCACTGGACTTACCCACTTACTGTCAGAGATAGGATAAATGATACCTGCTTGCAAGAGTTTGGTTACCTCTTTCTTTACAACATCAAGAATCAAAGTATTAAGCCTCCTTTGGGGCTGCCTTACTGTTTTCGCTCCATCCTCAAGTAAAATCCTGTGCATGCACATCGAAGGACTAATACCTGGAAGGTCGGCTAATGTCAACCCGATTGCTTTCTTGTGCCTCTTCAATACCTGCAAAAGTCTGTCTTCTTGATTGAAATCAAGGTTAGAAGAGATAATAACAGGAAGTTTTTCATTATGCTCCAAGTAAGCATATTTCAGGTTCCCAGGGAGCTCTTTTAGCTCTAAGGACGGGGGCTGAATGATGGATGGAAGGCTTGGGGCAGCCGGGATGTCAAGAGCATCGACGGTAAAAACAGCCTTATCGGTAACAACTTCTCCTGTAGGAAATGTATCAGGCTGCAAGGAAGCATCAATCTCAGCACAAAGAACACAAACGTTAGTGTCAGTGAAATCAGGACATGAATAATTATCATCAAAATCAGAGAGAGATGGAAAATCAAGTGCAAATAATTCAGAAGAACTCTCATCAACTAGTTCAGAAATCAACTCAATGTTAAAAACCGAATGCTCCTCCACAGGGTGTTTCATGGCATCGAAGATATTAAATTTTGCGACGATGTCACCAAATTCCATGGACATGGTTCCATCATCAACATCAACTTTTTTCTTTGCCATTTTCATGAACGGTCTGCCTAAGATGATGGGAGCTCTTCTTGACTTAGTTTCTCCTTCCATGTCCAGAATGTAAAAATCTGCAGGAAAAATTAAATCGTTAACTTGAACGAGGACGTCTTCCACTATGCCGGTGGGACGTGCATTGCTCCTGTTCGCCAGTTGAATGATTAAACCGGTATGCTGCATGGGACCAAGGCAAGGGTTATTATAAATAGAAGTAGGCATAACATTAATGCCCGCTCCTAAATCAAGCAAACAATTATCAAATTTCTTATCCCCGATGGTACAAGGAATAGTAAAAGTTCCCGGGTCCTTGCACTTTTGTGGCAAGACCTGAGAGATGGCCGAAACACTTTGTTCGGGTTGAATGAAAGCAGAGATGCTTCTTCCCAAGTTGACTCTGTCACTTCCTTTTACTTTTCTCTTGTTTGTACACAGATCCTTCAGAAACTTTGCATACCTTGGAACTTGCTTAATCACATCAAGAAGCGGACTGTTTACCGCTACTTTCCTAAACATATCCAGAATTTCTTTTTCTTTGTCTCCCTCCTTAATTCTTTTATTTTTCTGAACTCTATGTGGGAAAGGAACTGGTGGCACATACTCCTTTTCTTTATTTTTTTCAGTTCCGACCACAACAGAAGAAGGAGAAGAAAGCTCAGCTGGAGGAGGTTCAGAAGAAGAAAGTTCAGAAGTTACCTCAATGATTTTTTTATTTTTTTCAGGGGCTGGTTATGTAACCTTTCCGGATCTCAAAGAAATAGCGCTCACATTAGCATTGCCATTCAGACTGACAACAGTTTGTGCTGGAAGTTGGTTCGAACCTTGAGCTTGCATATTATTTATTTGAGTAGCAAGCTGTCCCATCTGTGTGGTCAAGGTCTGAATGGTAGTGTCGGTTCTTTGTTGAAACTGAAGATTGTTCACGGCCATTTGTTTAACAAGATCTTCAAGGGATGGTCCGGAAGTAGTGGCTGGAGGAGTGTGATGTGGCTGGGATAATGGAACGGTGAGCTGTTGTTGTGAGGGCTGCTGATTTCCATATCGAAGGTTGGGATGATTCCTCCAATTGGGGTGATATTTGCTGGTGGACAAGTCAGGGGTGTTGTTGTACCTGTTTTGGTTGTAAAGGTTGGCTGCATAAGCTTGAGGAAGCTCGGTAACAGTATCATCTTTCAGAAGAGGACAAGTATCAGTGGGATGATCATGAGCTGTACAAATGCCACATACAGTTGCTGTTTGAGGTTTCGCTACTGCAAGTTTTTTGACTAAAGCGGTCAGCTCATCAAGTCTGGTTTCTAAAGCTCTGTTCGAGGAACCTTGAATTTGATGTACACCCTTGGTCTGGACAGAATTGGTTCGAGTGGTGAACTGCTGTGAATTTAAGGACATATTTTCAATGAGGGCTCTGGAAGCAGCTGGAGTTTTGTCAACAAGTGCTCCACCACTAGCAGCATCAAGAATGTTTCTATCCATAGGTAACAACCCCTCGTAAAAGTATTGAATAAGAAGTTGTTCGGTAATCTGATGTTGAGGACAGCTTGAAACTAACTTCTTGAACCTATCCTAGTATTCAGCCAATGACTCGTTATCTTGTCTAATACCACAAATCTCTTTTCGGATTGAAGCAGCTCTAGATGCAGGAAAATATCGCTCCAAGAACACTCTCTTCAGAGCATTCCAGCTTGTGATGGAATTCGGTTCGAGATCATATATCCAGTCCTTCGCTGCACCCTGCAAAGAAAAAGGAAAAGCACGAAGTTTGATATGATCTTCAGTGATCCCTTCAGGCTTCAATGGTGTAGAGCACACCACCTGGAATTCCTTCAAATGTTTGTGTGGATCCTCACCTGCAAGACCATTAAACTTTGGCAACAAGTGTATTAAACCCGATTTTAATTCAAAAGGAACAGCAACAGCATCATATTCAATACACAAGCCATTATAATTCACATCAGGGGCTGCAAGTTGCCTTAGAGTTCTATTTTCAGCCATTTCAAAAGCAAATTCAGAGTCAGAATCAAACAAGTTATGCAAATAGTCAGACTCAGAATCAGACTCAGCTATGGTCGGTGAAGGTGAACTATTGCTAGCCTGGCCTGCTCTACGAAGTGTGTGCAAGGTTCTCTCTACTTCAGGATCAAAAGCAACAAGTTCTGGACAGGAAGACCTAGTAGCCAGGACTAGTGCACAATAATGCAGCAACAATCGTGAAAATGCCAACTATGTCCCTAAAACAACACAATGAAGCAAATCGATTAAAAACAATTAAAAAAATAAACTGACACCGAAAATAATCTAATGACGTAAAAATAAAATTGATATTTTTTTCGGAATTTTTCGACTCTATGAAAACAGAAAATAAATCATTAAAAATAGTAAAAAGGATTTTTTCGCGATTTGAAAAATTTGTCACGTAACTACTCTGTTATTAAGAATAGGAAACCTTGAGAGACGATACACGAGTTACCGTTACCGTCGTACTATAGTTTTATAAAATTAACTCGTTTTTGACCCGCGAGCGACAGCGGATCAAATTGGCGCCGTTGCCGGGGAGGTTGGTTTGGTTTCGATTAAACAAAAAAACTGATTATGAAAAAGTGATTATCAAATAAGCTGAAAAGTCGAATTACTGATTCGGTTCCTATCTATCATCGATTAAGCAATATTAACCTCCTAAGCGGATATTCTATTCCTATTCGACTACAAACTCAGTGACAAGCGCGAAGAGTATTGTACGATGTATAATCCTAATATCCGAATTAAGCAAATGAAGTTACGCTTCACGAATTAAGCAAACGTGATAAATCATACACGGTAACGAATTAAGCAAACAGTAACGTGTTTATTTGTTAGTGTCATACAATCAATCGAATTGAATCAAAATACTCTATGCAATTCGAATTAAGCATTCAAGAACATAGAACAAAATTGAAAGGAATAAATACTAGATTAACATTAAAATAATCTCAAGGTCGGAACCTGAATACAGCAATTCGACAGGATTTGGTTAGTTCTCCATAGAAATTCGTCAAAGCTTTCAAAATCGTGAATGGAAGATGATGAACAATCTTTTCGTGGCTGCCTAACCTAAGGGACAATAGCACAACCCGTTTCACAACCGAACTGGGTCAAAAACAAAACCCAGGCCCATTACTAATTGACCCGAAACTTAACTAAAACTAGTGCTGCAACTTCAACGAATATTCTGGCCCTTCTACAGTCCGATTCTGACTTCGACTCCAACATAATAATTGTAGCTCTTTCTCTTAGATTTCCTTCGATTATTAGAACGCCTCAATCGGACTTCTGAAACTCCAGTTAAGATCGTTTCCGTGCAGACTGCTAAACCTAAAAATTACATACGAAAATCAAATAACTATAAAAATAAATAAAAATATAAAAACATTATAAAATACAAAAATAAGATAAGCAAACCATGGAAATATATAAGTACAACCGTAGAGGAATGTGCATCAAAATGCACTGATCAGTATGCGGTATGTTAAGATTGTATGGATAATCTTAATTGCATATATCTTGTGATAATTGTACATGCATTCATGGTGGCTTTGATCCTTGTGTGGAAACATAAGCGGGTGGCTTTGATCCTTGTGTGGAAACATAGGCGTGGCTTTGTTCCTTTGTGGTTTAGAAGTGGTGAACTAACGGTTCATAATTTTGAGGGCTTTGATCTTGTCCGAATCGGAAGCGTGGCTCTGGTTTATAATCGGAAGTGGTGAGCTTGATAATCACATTGTACCACATGCATTGAGTCACATTAATTGCATTCGAGTCGCATTATGTGTTATGTGATTACTTGAATTGATGTGAATTGTTTTGTGATGATTGGAAATTGTGTTTTGTGTAATTATTGTGGGACTTATTCAATTATGAAGTATGAGGATATGTTAATGCTATTATATGCTATATCCATTGTACATATTGTATCTATTCATTATGAGGTGAATTCTCACCCTTTTGTTTGAATGATGTTCATTGTGACATCGTGCAGGTTTCGACGAGTAGTGAGCTTGTCTGAGGATTAAGCAGAGGAGCTTTTGTTTTATTGTTTTGATTAGGTAGTGAGTCAAATGCTATGGTCATGTAACACTTGGGGGTTTATTTGAACTCATGTTTTAATGTTTGGATATTTTTATCTTGTTCATATTTAGTATGATAATTTGGATATGTTTGTTGAAGGCCATGTTACCTAGTTGTTGGATTTCATATAGAATAGTTTGATTATGTTACTTTGAATTGGTACGTGAATATAGTATGGGATATATTCATTGAAATTGTTGGTTGTAATTATTCTTCCGCATGCGATATGCATATTAATGAAACATAAAGTTTTCAAATTGTGTTATGAGGTGATCAGATGCATGTTTGTATGTTTTGTAATTTTGTTTTGGGTTTTCATTGCGGTGAAAACAACATGTGACGCCCTTTTTAGAATATGCATGCTATTACTCTGAGAATATTTGTAATATCTGGGGTTAGAACAGGGGTGTTACAGCTTTGGTCTCAATTTTCCCCGTTACAGCTTTGGTCTCAATTTTCCCCCGCTACACCTAAACAAACCAGTTCCTGACTTCCTTTCTCAAGAAACCTAGCTCGAGACTTCAAAATCTTTAACAACATAGTATGGTATTAATCTTTGTACGCAAAGGTTTACACTTTGAGCATAATATAAAATGAATGGCTCCTAAGTGTATAAGAATTAAATCTTCATTCTTCTTTTCCTTCTTCTTCTTGCACATATGATATTCATTGTTGTGCCTTGCTGTTTTGTTGATCTTATGATCATATTCACATTTTCTCTCTTTTTAGTCTTTTGCTCATATGTGAATACGTCTCACTATATACTCCTTTCACACTTCTGGTTGAATGCTCTATCTTGTATGTATCTCCCATGTGTGTATTTGTTAGAATCCAATTAGTACCTATTTTGTTGATAGTTTTTGTGGTATTTCTCAACTCTTTTCCTAAGTTTTGATTCATTTAGGATTGATACTTTGGTAAATAAATAAGATTGTGTTTTGAATGTAAATAGTTAGTTTTATGACTTTTCTTCACTTTTTGTAGGTATTTAATCTTTTGGCAAGAGTAGAATGGAAGGTGTGAAAGGAGTGAGTTAGAAAGAGGCTTTGAAGCAAAAGGATGAAGTGTTGTATCAGCAAGTCTGCTAAGCGGAGCTCCAGCGCGCTTAATGAATATTTTCAAATCACAAGCCAGCTTCAAGCGCACTTCTTGCAATGCAAAACAGAAGCAAACCCAAATTTTGTGTCTGCTTAGCGGATCAATCTCGCTAAGCGAATGTTGATCACTTTTCAGATAATTTGAGGGGTCTGCTTAGCGAACCTAGCCCGTTTAGCGGACCTACTTTTTGACCACTTGTAATTTAGGCACTTGGGGTAGATATTTTGATGGTCTTATCACTTTTTCATATCATACATTGGGACATAAGTTAGGGCAAGAGAGAAAAAGAAGAAAAACCATATTTTCAAGAGAACTTCAAGATTTTCAAGCATCCATCTTCATCTTCTTTGAGTTTGATGCTAGTAAATCTTGTTTTGTTGCTTGATGTTGAATCTTCCATGGCTATGGAGAGCTAAATATCTTCTTGTGTCAAGATTAGAGGTAGTTAGTTTGTAAATATGTATTTCTTTTAATCTTTTGTGTATGAACTTGGTTGATGGTTAATATATGGTGAATATCTTGTTATTCATGTTCTATTTGTTGTTTTGAACCACTATTGAGAGATATGTTTCAAATCTTGACCTAAAGATATTCATCTATCAATAAATAAACTCTAGAGATAGATTTGTGAGTTGATAATCACTTCTATCAAGCTTTTAAGATTATCATGTTGATTGTTGGCATGAGAAATAATATAATAGTTAATATGATAATATTCACGATATTGCTTTAGAGATAAACAATATCGAGAGGATACGTGATTGTATTAATCATTGATAAGTTCATATGCATGGTTAATCGAATACTTATGAAGCAAACTAATGAAAACTAATCTTGGCACAGTTCTCTCAAATCATTTTTAAACCCTAGTTTACTATCATTATTTACTTTTTAAGCATTCTAAATTTCATGTTACCGAACTCTTACCAAATCTTAGCTCAAAACACACTAAACTGTAGAACGGCGGTAGTATCGCATCAATCCCTGTGGAAACGATAAAGGAAATACT
Source organism: Vicia villosa (assembly GCF_029867415.1). Taxonomy (NCBI): domain Eukaryota; kingdom Viridiplantae; phylum Streptophyta; class Magnoliopsida; order Fabales; family Fabaceae; genus Vicia; species Vicia villosa. The sequence goes on from NW_026705237.1 coordinate 669,861, forward strand.
TACCCTTTTAACAATATTCAATCTTCCATTTTCTCTTTAAATAGATATTAAGAATAGATCTGTTAAAAAGGGAAAGATTGAATCTTCAAACAGCAGAAATAGCCGTTGACGGACTTTAGCTAGAACAAAGTAAAGTGAAGTTACTTTCATAGCTAGTCTAAAGAAGTTGAGAGGAGCATAACAGAGTGTCGTTTGCAGCCCAGAACAGTTGAAGAGACATGATAGTGATGATAATGACAATAGTACTTTCTCTTAAATAAACATAAAGGTGTGTACTACTGTCACGAGATCTTCTCAAGATATCTTCTAATTAGGGACTTCTAGTAAACATTTGTTGAAACTTGATCAGAGTCATTATCACCTTCATACTTAACTTCTTGAGTCAGAGGCTTCTTATAGAATTAGTTAAATCTTAATCAGAAGTTAGAGTTTGTCTTCAAAACCTGCTTAGAAACAGGCTTCAGAGTCTTTGTGTTCTCAGGTGTGAATTTGTCTTTATCAGAATCTTCATTAGATGAAGACAATATCCCTTTTAAATAGAGGCTTCAAAAAATATGCAGATGAAGCTTGTTCAAAGGTTTCCGGGTCATTCCTTATGATAGAGTCTATTTGCTTTAGATGCTGTTATTCTTCATATTTTGATGATCTTCATATTCCACTTATCTTCAGATACTGTATATGTTTAGGCCATCATCTGATGCATATAAATTGACTTTCCAGAGTTGAATTTTCTTTCTTCAGATATGCATATTTAGCAACCTTGTTAGAATATAAATTTTTCTCAATACGTTAAATTCTTTTTTATCATCGAAACTTAAGGATAGTTAACCAATCAAACTTGTTCTATAAAAAGTTCCTTACGGATTGAGAGTCGATGAAGAAAGGAAAAACTAACTAACTTGTTCTGAATCTCAAGATAACTAACTTGTTCTGAATCTCAAGATAGCTAGTAAGGTTTAAGCCAAATATTCCATTGTTTATTTTTCCTTCTTATGAGAATATCCGTACGATTGCTATTTTCTAGAATGTGCATTATTTTTTGTTTAATCTATTGGTTTGATAAAGATACACTAAGACACTTAAAACTATCTCGTATATCATGATTATATCCTTTTCTAACTACTTTGAGCCTAAGACCTTTCTTTCGGTGACATAGCCCTATATATTAGCCATTTGACTTGAAATATTAAATCTTTCCACCCTTTCTTTGGAGTTAGGTAGAAAATTTAGTTCCTTTGTCATATGCAAAAGTATAAGTTTTCGGTTGCTTCTAGAAGTGAGCAAAGTTTAAGTTTGGGGTTGGGCTACTAAATATATTGGTAAAAAATTCAAAAAATATTTGGGACTAAATCAAGTAGTCAAAACAACTTCTTCAAAAAAAGAAAAAAAACAATGATAAGGACCAATAAAAGTATAATCACTAGTATCGATTAAATAAGCGATAGTAAGAGGATAAGGAACATGATAACATGAGGAAAACTAAGTAACTGGCTCCAAAGGTTTAAGCCAACTTTCCCAAATTATCTTACCTTAATATAAGCCCCATTACAACCTTAAAATCCACATGAAAGTGTGTATTTGTATTATTTTGATTGATTTTGTTAGAAATTTTATAAACATATGGTAAAATAATTTTGTGCGTTGATTGTGTGTTAACCTTGTCAATGCGAGTGAAATAGTAAGATGAGAGGAAAGTTGAGTACCTGTTATGTTGGAAGAACTTTTCCAATTTTGCTCGAATGAAGTCGGGAACTAGAATGAAGATCAGATAAAACAAATATTGAATGGTGATGTTCATTTGTTATTGTTGTAGTTGTTTTTCCATTTGAAATATTCGGTTGCAGGCAAGTTACTAGAGGACAAGCAACAAATTAGATTTAGGGTTGTGATGACACTCTGTCGTAGAATCTGAGAAAAAAGGACCAAAGATGAGTAAATTTGAGGAATAATGGCCAAAGAATCATGCAAAAATGACCAAGTATGAAGAAATAGGGACTTAGAGAAATTTGGCTAAAAAAGGAGCAAAGATATTGGAAAAATCACGGTGGCCATCGCGCGCCATCGTGTGTGTGATAGAGCTGAAAAAGCTACACCGCACACGCGATGCTAGCCATAACACGCACGATGGACCCTTTTTCTAGGCAAATTCTGACGCGTTCTAACTGTTTTTGAAGGCTTTAAAAGGGGAATTTTGGCATACTTTCAAGGGTTCTGCGAATTTTGACAACAAGTGACAATTAAGTACTAGAAGTGAATTTTTAGAGAGCATTGGAAGCCATTGAAGGCTAAATCTTCAAGGATTCTCTTATGCAATCTTCATCTAAATATTTGGTATTTTAATTGTAACAGTATGAGTAGCTAAACACTTTTTGGTTAGGTTTTGTGTGATGAACTTATTTTGAACCTGTTAGGACATAGGTTTAATTTGATGTTGCATGAATTATCATAATTATATTTCTATTTAATTGCCTCTTTTCCTTAATTCATATTATTTTAGATACTCTGTTAATATGATCATGAATATATAGGGATTACTAACCCTAAGCCTATGCGTCTGAACTAGGGAAAATATTGTACTTACGCCGATTGAATAGGGATAGGAGACCTTTATAGATATTGATGAGTTATACACCAAGAAATTGGGTATAGTGGGTTTGCTAATTTGCCATGGAAATATAACAATGTTTTATTCATGTAATGCATTAGACATCAACAAAGGAGAAATATGAGATTCTAGGAAAAACCTGACCGCTTTCTCATTATTGTCAGAATAAATTTTATTTTCCCGAAAGAAAACTCGAAAAAACTCCCAATCGTTATTTTTTAAACATTGCACAATATTTTCCTGGTTATATAGAAGTCCCTCTTGATACAATCTTATTTATTACTTTGACACTATAGGTACACTTTTCGAGAAGTCATCAATTGCTACATCCATAAAACCTGGTCAAGGAATGACGTGTGAAACCTTCAGGGATACACGCCCCCATATCTCTTATAAGAGTGGTTGAGGGTCTAACAATTCAATTTCCTCAGTAAGGTTGGGATCTTGTTGGCGTTGTTTGAAGTGGTGGACGATGTCTTCCAACGTCTGGTTATGGCGGCATGATTCGTCTATGGAGGCACACATCTCCGCCAGGGTGTCGGCATCACCGCTATCGTTGGTGCCTTATGGCATGTGGAATGGAGCTCTCCTATTAACCATAGTTGAAGGTGTCTAAATGTAGGAGTGAAAGTTAACAGCAGGAAGGGTGAATCTATCCAACTCTATTTTTTTGTTTGTTCCATCTTTGACCCCATACTCTATCAAATTTATAATCTCATTGACTTTAAAAATGGCTCCCTCCCTTTCTCTTACCTTGGAGTCCCGATATTCAAGGTAAAGCATAAGTTCACCCATCTTAGGATAATTTTGGACAAAATCATAAGCTGAAAACTTAGAAGGTCTCTCTCCCCGTTTTGCATGAAGGGTTCAGACGGTGAAGTTAACCATTCTCACCATGTTGGTGCATAACTTCTCTATTTACTCTTGGAATGTGTCTCTCATTAGAGAGTTGGATAAGGACATCAAGAATTTCACATGGTTAGGAGACATTAACAAGGCCAAACTAGTTACCCTGGCTTGAAAGAAGGACTATGAGCTTATTACTCAAGGTGGCCTTTGGTTAAGATTCCTTTTGGTCCTTTAAGTGGCTTCAAATCTGAAATCCCGGTGGTAAGGGATGAATTCGAAAGAAGACCGGGCTATGTTGTTTAAATATAGAGCCTGTAGTGGTGAAAAATTGAGACCGAGACCATTGGATTGATCCGACTCGTTATTTTAGTGAAATTCGCCACCGCGCTTTATTGTTTCCAAAGGAAATGTGAAAAAGAGCGAAATAAAACCCACAAAAGTTTTTAAAATCAAAACTAATAAAATAAATAAAGATCTTAGGTTCGGGGGTTGTTTATGCAAGGGGAAGGTGAAGGATAGAAAAACACTTAGAAAGGGGGGGATTGAATAAGTGTGACTTAAAATCTTGAGCGATAAAAATAAAATGCACAATTATTTTTATCCTGGTTCGCTGTTAACGAAGCTACTCCAGTCCACCCCCGCAGAGATGATTTACCTCAACTGAGGATTTAATCCACTAATCGCACGGATTACAATGGTTTTCCACTTAGCCGCAACTAAGTCTTCCAGAGTCTTCTGATCACAACCTGATCACTCCAGGAACAACTGCTTAGTTCACTCCTAAGACTTTTCTAGAGTCTACTGATCAACACGATCACTCTAGGCTTAGTTCACTCCTAAGACTTTCTGCTCAGCCAACTGCCAAGACTTCCTGCTCAGCCAACTGCCAAGACTTCCTGCTCAGCTAACTGCTAAGACTTCCTAGAGTATACTGATCAACTGATCACTCTAGTTCCTTACAACTTAATGTAATCTATTCAAGAGTTTACAAATGCTTCTTAAAAGCGATAATCACAACTGTGATATTTCTCTTACAATTTAAGCTTAATCTCACTAAGATATTACAACAGCAATGTAGTGAGCTTTGATGAAGATGAAGATTCTGAGTTTTGATTTGAACAGAGTTTCAGCAAGTGAATTTGAATTGTATTGGTGCGAAAATCGTTCACCTTGCTTCTCATCAGAACTTCATATTTATAGGCGTTGAGAAGATGACCGTTGAATGCATTTAATGCTTTGCGTGTTCCGTACAGCTTTGCATTTAATGTTATACGCTTTTGTCAACTACCTCGAGCCTTGTTCACGCTGTGTCTACTGACGTAGCCTTTAGTAGCTTTAACGTTCCTTTTGTCAGTCAGCGTAGTCTGCCACGTGTACTTCCTTCTGATCTGATGTTTGTGAATACGACGTTTGAATATCATCAGAGTCAAACAGCTTGGTGCATAGCATCTTCTGATCTTCTGACCTTGAAGTGCTTCTGAGCGTGATACCATCTTCTGATCTTCAGTGCTTCTGATCTCATGTTCTTCTGATGCTTCCATAGACCCATGTTCTGATTCTGCTTCGACCATCTTCTGATGTCTTGCCAGACCATGTTCTGATGTTGCATGCTGAACCATTTGAGACACATCTTCTGAGCGCTGAATTATGCGTACTCTTTATATATATTTCCTGAAAGGGAAATTGCATTGGATTAGAGTACCATATTATCTTAAGCAAAATTCATATTATTGTTATCATCAAAACTAAGATAATTGATAAGAACAAATCTTGTTCTAACAATCTCCCCCTTTTTGATGATGACAAAAACATATATAAATGATATGAATTTGCGATCAGAAAGAGTAGACGGCAAAAGACAAATTACACAGCTATAGCATAAGCATATGAATATGTCTCCCCCTGAGATTAACAATCTCCCCCTGAGATAAATAATCTCCCCCTGAAATAAATACTCGAAGAACTTTAATAAAAGACTTCCCTGATTATTTCGGTAGAGACGATCATATGAGCTTCTGCCTTCAGAGAATCCATAGCTTCTGACTTCTGCTTCCATTGGACAGCTTCAGAACTTGAATTTCTTTGATCTTCAGAACATTCACAGCTTCTGACTTCTGCTTCCATTCAGGACAGCTTCAGAACTTGAATTTCTGGATTTTTTAGAACATTCACATCTTCTGATTTCTGCTTCCCTCGGATAGCTTCAGAACTTTGAATGTCTACTAACATCACTTCATGCTAGATTTGTATCAGAACATTGTTGAATGTACCAGAGCATCATTTGAGCATCTCTACATCCTGAAATGTTACAGAACAAAAACTAAACGACAAAAGTCAGCATGAACGAGTTAGAACATAAAATGTATATTCAAATACATGATATGTATCAGAGCCAAATGTATCAGAGCATTTTAGGCTAAAAACATGTATCAGAGCAAATAATGTATCAAAGCCATAACATTATGTGTATCAGGGCAAATAGAATTTTGTCAGAACAGGAATGTTCAAATTCTATTATCAGTGCTTCTGATTCATTCTTCTTTCTTGCTTCTGATCTCTGAAGCTTGACAGCACTCAGCTTGCTTCAGTTTCAATGGTTTTGCTTCTAGTGTTTGCTTTGAAGATTCACTTCACTTATTTGTACCTGCAAAACACTTAAACCATATAGAACTTGCAGTTCATGTTAGTGAATGTGTGGGAGCCTTTACCCAGCAACTGATAGATTTAATCAAATCATTTATCATTTATCTTTCTCCCCCTTTTTGTCATAACATCAAAAAGTATATATAAAAAGATTCAGATGTATAAAACGACAAAAGAAAACATGTACTGGAATGTAAAACACAAGGAAACTTTTTCATTGATAATCAAAAGATATTACAAAAGGTTCCTATGTTTAACAAGATGAAAAACATTCCTAGCAAATACAAAAAAGGATTTCCAAAAAGGAAATCACTACAAAAATTAAAAACAGAGCCCTAGCAAGACACGCTCTGTGTCAACCCATCAAGAATCCCGGAGGACTTCTTGTCTTCCAGACTGAAACCTCCACTGTAGGAGAGATCCCAGAACCAAGGAGGAAGTGAGGGACAGTTCACAGACAGAGAGCTAATGTTGCAAACGGGGCTTTCCCTCAACATAGACGTTGAGCCTATCTTCCCCCAACTCAAGAAAGTCTTCTGTCTTTGGATGAAAGTTGATAACAACATCAAAGAAGGATCTGACTTGAGCGGTATTAGAAGAGCCATCCCGAGATGCACAGAGATCTGTCGCCTTTGAGTCATGGAGCTTCAACAGGCTTGAGGTGAATGCTAGGTTTTGAGAGAAGAAAAGAAAAACGAGAGAGAGAGAGAGAAAAAAAAAAATTTTAAGAGGAAAACAAAGAGATAGGAAACCGAAAACCATTTTGAAGAGTATTTAAAGGAAAATAAAATGAAACGAATGATGAAAAGCATTTAATGTTACGTGACGTGAGGAGAGATAATAAAGACAAATGAAGTGACTGGCACAGTTACCTATGGTCGGCGTCCCTTCAACTGCACGCGCGCTTATCCATGAATAGTAACGGCAGGTTTACCATCCCGAGATAAAGCGTAACAGCTGTTTTGCTTTACAAGATGTTCTGAATCAACTTAGACAATGAAACGTTAGTAATAACCGAATCATAATTTCTAAACGAATTCAATCAGAACTTCTGATTAAAAAAAATGTTCCACATTCATTTCAGAAGATACTCATACATGAGAAATTCTCATCTTCTCATTCTGGGCATAAATCCATACTGATGTTCTTCAGAATGAACTTAAACCTATCTTCAGCCAGGGGTTTTGTAAAGATATCAGCCCATTGATGGTCTGTATCAACAAAGTTTAAAGATATAACACCCTTCTGAACATAGTCCCTTATGAAATGATGTTTTATCTCAATATGTTTAGCTTTTGAATGAAGAATAGGATTCTTAGATAAACATATAGCAGAAGTATTATCACAGAATATAGGAATGTTACTCTCAAATATCTGATAATCTTCTAACTGACTCTTCATCCAGAGCATCTGTGTACTACAACCAGCAGCTGCGACATATTCTGCTTCTGTGGTTGATAGAGCAATGGTTGCTTGCTTCTTGCTGTACCAGGAGATTAAGTGACTTCCAAGAAATTGGCAACTTCCTGAAGTACTTTTTCTTTCAATTCTGTCTCCAGCATAATCAGCATCGCAGAATCCTACTAAGTTGTATTCTTTAGAATTTCTGTAAACTAAACCAACATTAGTAGTACCTTTCAGATACCTTAGAATCCTCTTAACAGCAGTTAAATGAGATTCTCTAGGATCCGATTGGAATCTAGCACACAAACAAACACTGAACAGAATGTCAGGTCTAGAAGCAGTCAGATATAGAAGAGATCCAATCATACCTCTGTATAGCTTCTGATCTACCTTCTTACTTACCTCATCCTTACCTAGGATGCATGTTGGATGCATAGGAGTTTTGGCTTCTTTGCAGTCTAGAAGATTGAACTTCTTCAGAAGTTCCTTCACATACTTGGTTTGGTGAACATACGTTCCTTCTGATGTTTGATTTATTTGTATTCCAAGGAAATACTTGAGTTCTCCCATCATGCTCATTTCAAACTCAGCCTGCATAGACTTAGCAAACTCCTTTCCAAGTGTAGCATTAGATGTTCCAAAAATAATATCATCTACATATATTTGACAAATTAAAATATCCTTTTCAAAGGTTTTACAAAAGAGAGTAGTGTCCACTTTTCCTCTAGTGAAACCATTATCTAGAAGGAAAGAACTTAAGCGTTCATACCAAGCTCTGGGAGCCTGTTTCAATCCATACAATGATTTCTTAAGTTTAAAAACATGATTAGGAGACATAGAGTCTTCAAAACCAGGAGGTTGATGGACATAGACTTCTTCATCTATATAACCATTTAAGAAGGCACTCTTAACATCCATCTGATAGAGAGTGATGTTATGTTGAGTGGCAAAAGAAATTAATAGACGAATAGACTCTAACCTGGCCACTGGTGCAAAGGTTTCTGTGTAGTCAATCCCTTCTTGCTGACTATAACCCTGAGCCACCAGTCTGGCTTTGTTCCTTACCACTTCACCTTTCTCACTAAGCTTGTTTCTGAAGACCCATTTTGTACCAATTATGTTGAATCCATCTGGTCTAGGGACAAGATCCCAAACATCATTCCTTGTAAACTGATTTAGTTCTTCTTGCATAGCAATTATCCAGTCTGGATCTTCTAGAGCATGATCAACAGAAGTTGGCTCGATCAAAGATACAAGACCTAATTGACAGTCTGCATTGTTCCTAAGGAATGCTCTTGTTCTGATTGGATCATCCTTCTTTCCAAGAATGACATCTTCTGAATGACCAGAGATGAGTCTGGATGATCTTCTGACAGATGGTTCTTCAGAAATACTTAGATCCTCCAGAGAAGCTGTTACTTGATCTTCAGATTCTTTGCTTCTGAGGAGCTCTGCTTCTGATGCGTTGCTTCTTGGCTCAACAACTTCTGATATGTCAATATCACAACCTGCAAAATTATCAACTTGCTTTGGTTTTTCAGAACCAAGCTTATCATCAAACCTGATATTGATTGATTCTTCTACAACCAATGTTTCAGTATTGTATACCCTGTAGCCTTTTGAGCGTTCAGAATATCCAAGAAGGAAACACTTTTGAGCTTTGGAATCAAACTTACCAAGATGATCTTTAGTGTTCAGAATAAAGCATACACATCCAAAAGGATGGAAATATGAAATGTTGGGCTTTCTATTCTTCCACAATTCATAGGGAGTCTTGTTTAGAATAGGTCTGATAGAGATTCTATTCTGAATATAACATGCAGTGTTTATTGCTTCTGCCCAGAAATGCTTAGCCATATTGGTTTCATTGATCATGGTTCTGGCCATTTCTTGAAGAGTCCTATTCTTTCGTTCTACAACCCCATTTTGCTGTGGAGTTCTAGGACAAGAGAAATCATGGGCAATACCATTTTCTTTGAAGAATTCTTCAAAGGATTTGTTCTCAAATTCACCACCATGATCACTTCTGACCTTTATGATTTTACACTCTTTTTCAGATTGAATCTGAATGCAGAAATCAAAGAACACTGAATGAGTCTCATCCTTGTGTTTTAAGAATTTTACCCATGTCCAGCGGCTATAATCATCTACGATGACTAATCCATATTTCTTTCCTCTGACAGATGCTGTTTTGACTGGTCCAAACAGATCAATGTGCAAGAGTTCTAATGGCCTTGAGGTAGAAACAACATTCTTAGACTTGAATGCAGGTTTGGAGAACTTGCCCTTCTGACATGCTTCACAAAGAGCATCTGATTGGAATTTCAGATTAGGGAGTCCTCTGACAAGATTCAGTTTGTTAATTTGAGAGATCTTTCTCAAACTAGCATGACCTAATCTCCTGTGCCAGACCCACTGCTCTTCAGAAACAGACATAAGACAAGTCACCTTCTGACTCATAAGATCTTGCAGATCTGTCTTATAAATGTTGTTCTTCCTCTTGCCTGTAAATAGGATTGAGCCATCCTTCTGATTTACAGCCTTGCAAGACTCTTGATTAAAGATTATATCATAACCATTGTCACTTAATTGACTGATAGATAAAAGGTTTATGTGTTAGTCCTTCTACAAGAAGTACATTAGAGATGGAAGGAGAGTTACCAGATTTTATAGTTCCAGAGCCAATTATCTTGCCCTTCTGATCTCCTCCGAACTTGACTTCTCCTCCAGACTTAAGCACCAGGTCTTGGAACATAGACCTTCTTCCTGTCATGTGTCGCGAGCATCCAGAGTCCAGGTACCATGACATGTTGTGCTTTGTCCTTCTTGCAGCCAAGGATATCTGCAATAGGAATAATCTTATCCTTAGGTACCCACATCTTTTTGGGTCCTTTCTTGTTAGATTTTCTCAAGTTCTGATTGAACTTGGGTTTAACATTGTAAGCAATAGGAGGAACAGTATGATAATTCTTAATGTGAGTTTCATGATATTTCCTAGGTTGTGTCACATGCTTCTTAGTGTGTGTAGTGTGAAAACTTTGTGCATGTGAGGTGTGCCTAATATCATGTGAGTGGCCATACTTGAACTGATCATACAATGGCTTGTATGTAATTTTCATTTCATCAACAGGTTCAAGTTTGTATGGGGTTTCACCCTCATAACCAATGCCAACTCTTTTGTTTCCAGACACAGCATATATCATAGAAGCTAGCTGACTTCTGCCAATACTTCTAGATAGGAACTTCCTGAAACTTAAATCATATTCTTTCAGAATATGGTTCAGACTGGGAGTGGATTTTTCTGAATCAGAAGGAGATCCAACATTATTGGATAATTTTAAAAGTTTTTCCTTTAATTCAGAATTCTCCAACTCAAGCTTCTTTGTTTCAAATTCAAATTGCTTTTTCAGCTTTTTGTATTTGAGACTGATCTGAGACTTGAGTTCCAGAAGTTCAGTTAGACCGGAAACTAACTCATCTCTAGTAAGTTCAGAAAATACCTCTTCAGAATCTGATTCTGATGTAGATTCTGATCCGTCATCTTCTGTCGCCATCAGCGCACAGTTGGCCTGCTCATCTTCTGAATCATCTTCTGACTCATCCCAGGTTGCCATAAGACCTTTCTTCTTATGAAACTTTTTCTTGGGACTTTCCTTCTGAAGATTTGGACATTCATTCTTGTAGTGTCCAGGCTCATTGCATTCATAGCACATGACCTTCTTCTTGTCAAATCTTCTTTCATCAGAAGATTCTCCACGTTCAAATTTCCTTGAACTTCTGAAGCCTCTGAACTTCCTTTGCTTGGTCTTCCAGAGTTGGTTTAGCCTTCTGGAAATCATGGACAGTTCATCTTCTTCTTCAGATTCTGATTCTTCAGGATCTTCTTCTCTAGCCTGAAAAGCGTTAGTGCATTTCTTGATATTAGATTTTAATGCAATAGACTTACCTTTCTTTTGAGGCTCATTTGCGTCCAGCTCAATCTCATGGCTTCTCAAGGCACTGATAAGCTCTTCCAGAGAAACTTCATTCAGATTCTTTGCAATCTTGAATGCAGTCACCATCGGACCCCATCTTCTGGGTAAGCTTCTGATGATCTTCTTTACATGATCAGCCTTGGTGTATCCTTTGTCAAGAACTCTCAATCCAGCAGTCAGAGTTTGAAATCTCGAAAACATCTTTTCAATGTCTTCATCATCCTCCATCTTGAAGGCTTCATACTTCTGGATTAAGGCAAGAGCTTTTGTCTCCTTGACTTGAGCATTTCCTTCATGAGTCATTTTCAAGGACTCATATATGTCATAGGCCGTTTCCCTGTTAGATATCTTCTCATACTCAGCATGAGAGATAGCATTCAGCAAAACAGTTCTACATTTATGATGATTCCTGAAAAGCTTCTTTTGGTCATCATTCATTTCTTGCCTTGACAGCTTCACGCCTCTGGCATTTACTGGATGTTTGTAACCATCCATCAGAAGATCCCATAGATCACCATCTAGACCCAGAAAGTAACTCTCCAGTTTATCTTTCCAGTATTCAAAGTTTTCACCATCAAATACTGGCGGTCTAGTATAACCATTGTTACCGTTGTATTGCTCAGCAGAGCCAGATGTAGATGCAGGTGTAGGTATAGTCCTTTCACTTTCATCAACCATCTTTTAAATGAACCGTTTTTCTCTTCCTGAATCTTTTCTAAACACGGTTAAGTGCTTGCACCTTAGAACCGGCGCTCTGATGCCAATTGAAGGATAGAAAAACACTTAGAAAGGGGGGGATTGAATAAGTGTGACTTAAAATCTTGAGCGATAAAAATAAAATGCACAATTATTTTTATCCTGGTTCGCTGTTAACGAAGCTACTCCAGTCCACCCCCGCAGAGATGATTTACCTCAACTGAGGATTTAATCCACTAATCGCACGGATTACAATGGTTTTCCACTTAGCCGCAACTAAGTCTTCCAGAGTCTTCTGATCACAACCTGATCACTCCAGGAACAACTGCTTAGTTCACTCCTAAGACTTTTCTAGAGTCTACTGATCAACACGATCACTCTAGGCTTAGTTCACTCCTAAGACTTTCTGCTCAGCCAACTGCCAAGACTTCCTGCTCAGCCAACTGCCAAGACTTCCTGCTCAGCTAACTGCTAAGACTTCCTAGAGTATACTGATCAACTGATCACTCTAGTTCCTTACAACTTAATGTAATCTATTCAAGAGTTTACAAATGCTTCTTAAAAGCGATAATCACAACTGTGATATTTCTCTTACAATTTAAGCTTAATCTCACTAAGATATTACAACAGCAATGTAGTGAGCTTTGATGAAGATGAAGATTCTGAGTTTTGATTTGAACAGAGTTTCAGCAAGTGAATTTGAATTGTATTGGTGCGAAAATCGTTCACCTTGCTTCTCATCAGAACTTCATATTTATAGGCGTTGAGAAGATGACCGTTGAATGCATTTAATGCTTTGCGTGTTCCGTACAGCTTTGCATTTAATGTTATACGCTTTTGTCAACTACCTCGAGCCTTGTTCACGCTGTGTCTACTGACGTAGCCTTTAGTAGCTTTAACGTTCCTTTTGTCAGTCAGCGTAGTCTGCCACGTGTACTTCCTTCTGATCTGATGTTTGTGAATACGACGTTTGAATATCATCAGAGTCAAACAGCTTGGTGCATAGCATCTTCTGATCTTCTGACCTTGAAGTGCTTCTGAGCGTGATACCATCTTCTGATCTTCAGTGCTTCTGATCTCATGTTCTTCTGATGCTTCCATAGACCCATGTTCTGATTCTGCTTCGACCATCTTCTGATGTCTTGCCAGACCATGTTCTGATGTTGCATGCTGAACCATTTGAGACACATCTTCTGAGCGCTGAATTATGCGTACTCTTTATATATATTTCCTGAAAGGGAAATTGCATTGGATTAGAGTACCATATTATCTTAAGCAAAATTCATATTATTGTTATCATCAAAACTAAGATAATTGATAAGAACAAATCTTGTTCTAACAGAAGGTATTAACACCTCTCACATCTATAGTACTCCGTAGGAACGTCTTTGAAAATATATTTGTTATTGTTGTTTGTTTATGTGTTTTTGTGAAACAGAGTGGGATGATGAGAAAAAAATTAAAAGTGTATGTTTGGCAAGACATCGCATCATATGCCTACATACTTATTTAACAATAAGGAAGTTAAAGCATTTGTAGCTCCTCTTAAAAGGAGAATAAAGAGTCAAGTGGAAAAATATTTTTGGGTGTTGAGCTTTAACAATACTTAACAATTTTTAAAAGGTGCCAAGCTTTAACAATACAAGACAAAGGTGATTTAAAAGAGTGGTGGTTGAGCTTTAACAATACAAAACCAATGGTTGATCTAAAGGAGGTTGAGCTTTAACTATACAAAACTAGTTTTAAAGCAATGGGAGGTGCTAAGCTTTAACATTACCAAGCACTAAGTAAAAGATGAGGAAAAGAGAGTGAGTACCTTGACAATTTTAGTCAATATCATTCCTATTCCTTTCAATTTTTTACAACAATGAGGCATTTCATCTCAAGAAAGGATGTATAGGTAAGCATCTCAAGTGGTGTGTGAGACATGTCATGTGTATCATGGATACAATCAAAGGTGAGTTAGAATATCAATGTATGTAAATAAATCAAATATAAAATATTGATGAATAAAGGAATGATATACCTCAAGATCATATCATGTATGTATGAATATGATGTGATGATAGATGAATATCTCATGCATGTGGGGTTAGTAGACAATGTATGTTCATACAAAGATAATAAAATAATTAAAGTATAAAGTACAAGATGTAAGCCAACAAACATGTACATACAAGTGGGTAAAAGATATCAAGTTAATATTAACATGGTATTTGTATTGGACTCAAAAGATCAAAGAATCACAAGATTAGGGTTTAGAATTTATACATTAAACTAATCATTTTCTAAAGTTAAATAAACCCTAAGTGAATAAAACTATGGGATCATGGTATCAACTTCATTAGAAGCAAGGTTTAACCCTAAAATAATCACACAAGTTTAATCAAAACATTTGGTGAAGAAATCATTTGAAAAAGGTTTGATTAAAAGGCCTTTTAAAAGGCATAAAAGCATCATTTTTTATTTAATTAAAAAAGGATCAAATAAATAATATTTTTGTAGTTTTAAAATATATTCACAAAATATGTACTTGAATAAAGAGTGTACAAAAAATCAAGTGAAAATAATTAATTTTTTTATGTTAAATAAATTATCAAAGCTATGAAAATAAACTAAATTTACAAGTAATAAAGATGATGTTTTTGTCCCCGAAGGGTCTTGAACCTGCGCCCACAAGGTTGCAAGTTAAAATCTTAGCTAACACGCCAGACACTTGCATCTGATCATAAAGCACCTTCCATCAATTATATTAGAAAAAAAGTTAAGAACCATAAAAAAATCACTAAATGGCAAAAGGATGGATCGAACCCACACCCTTTGGAAAGGAGAGAGTCTTAGAGCGCGCGTTTTAACCACTAGGTGGTGATACATCCATTAATATACGCGCTTCCATTCTATTATAATTTAAAATAAGTCATGAATTTAGATTTTTCAAACTTCTTCTTCAACCTTTGAACGCCAGTTTCTGGAAATTCGAATTCCTTCAATTCTCAACCAAATGGAAAGTTGCTCCAAATTTAATTACAATTTCATAAATGTATCAAACATGAATTTATTTTAACTATAACTCAAGAATTTTATTGAAAATCATATGAACCCTAAAACTTATAAATGAAATTAAATGATCCATAGCAACAATAAATGAAAACTAATAGAGGGCTTTTGATCCTCTCATGATTCTAAACAAGATAGAGTCGAGTTTTATAAAAAATGGTACACAAATGCTAAAGTTCAAGTTCATGAGACTTACCTCTGCAGATGAAGATCAAAGGCTGTATTAGAGGACTTCCAGAAATTCTTTCAAGACTTGGATAGATTCCTGAGGTCTTTCTAAAGCTAATGGGATGCTTAGCTTGCTTGGAGATAGCCCGAATTGCTTTGCTCGAACCAAGTTGCAAGTGACAAGTGCAACAATGGAGGATAAAGATATGAATGCTACATATGCAATGTGATGGTTTGAGCAACTTCTATGAGGTGTATGAAAGGTGTTTGAATGGTTATTTGACATAAGAATAAATTGGAACTCAAAAATCCCAAGTTTATGCAAGCTGGTATTTTTGAAGCTTTCAAGTGCGGGAGTGACTTTGGGAATTTCTATGTGTTTGAACCAAGAGGCAAGGGCCTCTATTTATAGGGAGGATTTGTGGTTTGTGGGGGGAAAATCAGACAAAATGGTTGTCCCACTTTCAAAATGTGTCACTTTGCTTATTTGTGAAGAAATGTGAAAGTTATGGTTTCAATGGTCCCTTCAATGCTTTAGACAGAACTTAAGGTGGCTCTTTAGCAGCTTAGATGGTTGCTTGTTAGTTTTGAAATGCTTTTGGTGCAGAGCAAACATTGTAGAGGCTTAAGGCTTAAAGTTTTGTGAGTAAAGCCTCTTTACAAGAATGGAAGTAAATTTATGCCGGTCCCTCAGAAAAATAGGTTCGGCCCGTCATGCATGCCTATAATTTTAAAATTCTTCTGTATTGTAAATTTATGGATTCTATTGATATTATATGATTTTATTATCTAATAGAAAATAAATTTAAACACAGTTAAGTTTTATAACGAATCTCTGACAAATCTTGGACAAATAACAACTGTTGAAAAACTTAAAAGAAAAAGTTTTTGAAAAATGGAATGTGATAAGTAAATTGTAAAAAATATCGTATGAATATAAAATTCATATATTGTGAATTTACATATGCAAAAATAGAGTATGAATTTATCCATATTTCTTATAAATATTTAATACATAATAAAATAAATTAAATAAAAATAATGACAAATTTTAGTATTTCATAAGAAAATTGTGTTTTCCATATATATGATAGTTGTCTCATGTTTTTTTAGTGAAACAAATATTATATCAATTTTTAGTATAAATGTTATTCCCTCTGTTCCTTTTTAAGTGTCGTTTTAGAAGAATTTTTTTCTTTATATTTAAATGTTTTTTTATAGTTTAATGTTATAATTTGTCAATTACACTCT
The DNA here is from genome assembly GCF_029867415.1 of Vicia villosa. Lineage (NCBI taxonomy): Eukaryota > Viridiplantae > Streptophyta > Magnoliopsida > Fabales > Fabaceae > Vicia > Vicia villosa. The sequence goes on from NW_026705237.1 coordinate 686,508, forward strand.
TGTTTTGTCAATTAGAAATATTAATGCATTATATTTTTAAAAAAAATTCAAGGTTTGGAACATAAAAAGACGATAGTAAATTAGTAAGTCATGATTTTAATAATTAGTACAATAGGATTTTACACGTGTTAAATTAAGTGTTTTATTCTCTTATAATATTTGATTGTTATAACTGGAATAAAATCTCATATAATTTTGAAAATTAAATGAAGATATTATCATCATATATGAAATAAATGATTTGTTTTAAAAATATTCCTAATGAATGTGAGAATGAATTTAATTTAATTTTTTGAGTGAAGATCCATTTTGGTCCCTCACAAATATTACACGAGTTAAATTAGTCCCTCACAAAAAAATTGACCCAACTTAATCCCTTACAAAATTTAACCGGATCATATTAGTCCTCATGCTAATATTTTTCTCAAATCAGTTTTTTCCAACTTCTAAACCGGTTATTTTCCTACTTCTAAACCGGTTCTTTTCATACTTTTAACCTGTGACTAGACTGACACGTTGGATTTTTTATTTTTTAAATACTAAATTATTTTTATTTTTATTTTTAAACAGTTATCAATGAATAATATCAAAAAAGCCAAAATTGTTTCTTATAAAATAACTTGTAAACAAGTAATTTTTATGATTTATACTAATATTAACAAATTCTATACATAAATTTTTACCTATGAGGTCTCAAATCCAAGTCCCTTCAAGTTAAATGGTTTTCACTTTACAACTAGACAAATCAATTTCTATCGTTAATAAAGTGACTATCATTTACAACTAGAAAAATCAATTTCTATTGTTAGTAAAGTGACTATTATTTACAACAAGACAAATCAATTTTTATTTTTAATAAAGTGACTATCATTTACAACTAGACAAATCAATTTCTATTGTTAGTAAAGTGACTATCATTTACAATTAGATAAATCAATTTCTATTGTTATTAAAATGATTATCATTTACAACTAGACAAATCAATTTCTACGGTTAGTAAAGTGACTATCAATAACCACTAAACAAATCAATTTCTATTGTTAATAAAGTGACTATCATTTATAAATAGACAAATCAATTTTTATTGAATTAAATTGACTGTCATTTAATCTGAAGAGACTTAGGTTCGAGAACATATTGATACAAATTTTGTATTTTTTATTTTAAATTTAGAATTGTTTAAGATTAACCACATGGGCCTGAGTTCAACTCCTTATAAAAAACAATTTTGGCTTTTTTATATTATTAATTTATAATTATTTAAAAATGAAATTAAAAATAAAAATCAATTTAGTATTTAAAAAATGAAAAATAAATAAAATCTAACGTGACAGTCGAGTCACAGTTTAAAACTAGGAAAAATCGGTTTGAAAAAATATTAACAGAAGGACTAATACGATCCGGTTAAATTTTATAAGGGATTAAACTGGGTCTATTTTATTGTGAAGGACTAATTTGACTCGTGTAATATTTCTGAGGGACCAAAATGAATCTTCACTCTAATTTTTTTAATTAAAAAAGATTTCAAAAGTAGTAATAATCACCGTTGCGTAAAAAATATAGTTTTTTTTTCTTTCTAATTTTGAGTATAATAATTTTAATTTGAAATTGTTTGAAATTTCTATAAATTATATTCGAAATGGTTTTTAATAATTAGTACAATAGGATTTTACACGTGTTAAATTAAGTGTTTTATTCTCTTATAATATTTGATTGTTATAACTGGAATAAAATCTCATATAATTTTGAAAATTAAATGAAGATATTATCATCATATATGAAATAAATGATTTGTTTTAAAAATATTCATAATGAATGTGAGAATGAATTTAATTTAATTTTTTTTAATTAAAAAAATTTTCAAAAGTGGTAATCATCACCGTTGCGTAAAAAATATAGTTTTTTTTTCTTTCTAATTTTGAGTATAATAATTTTAATTTGAAATTGTTTGAAATTTCTACAAATTATATTCGAAATGGTTGATAATTAGTATTGAAATGATAACCAATAATAAAATAAAATCAAAAGTTAAATATAATTAGTATAACTATTTTAGTCTAAATTAATTAAAATTGACTAGCATATTAAGAAGTCGAATAAATAGTCTTAAATGATAACTGTAGTTTCTAATTAAATAGTTTAAAATCATTAATTGTAAACTGTTTATATGCATTTAATTATTAATTTCATAAAAAAATTGTATACATTGAAAACTCAAAAAAGGAAAGTAAATATACAACATTAATTAGGATATATTGTATTAAGTTTAACTAAAAGAGTATTGTATCAGCCTAATAGCTAACATGTGAATTCAACCATATATTTTGAAAGGAATTTAGAATCATTAAACTTATATATAATTTAATTATTTTTAATACTTTAATAATATTTGTTATTTTATTATATTTATTTATTATATATATAAAGGTATTAATAATCCTTATTTAAATAATCTTTATTATAATAATCACTATTTAAAATATAATACATTTTATGTTTTTTTTTCCAAAATGAAACAAATAATATTTATATAAATTAATTATTAACGTAGTAAGAAACAATTTAACATATAAATTAAATATATGGTATTTTTACTAATTTTTTTTAAAAAAACTTATAAATTAGACCCAACCAATATATAGTGGAAAAAGCTAACATGTGCCCCAAGGGCACAAGTTAATAAGCTATTTATAGAAATACTTTTTTTGGAACACGTGCATTTAATGTGTTGAAACTTTAAATTGACTTTATTAGATTTAATTTTTTTTAATTATATCATCCTTAACATGTGCTATAAGAAACTTTAAATTGACTTTATTACATTTAATTTTTTTTAATTATATCATCCTTAACATGTGCTATAAGGGCACGTGTTAGCATGACCCATATATAATTGTTACACGAGTCTTTTGAAATTCATTCTAATACATGTGTAATAACAAATGGCACGGGTCTCTAATTGATGTTCTCAAATTTATTGTTGGGTTGAGAAATGTGTTGTACATTAAATGAAATTATTAAGTGATTCCAAACTTATTCCAAAACTTTTCGTAGGTCTCCTATTGATCGTTGGGTTGAGCAAATGTGTTGGGTTGAGCAAATGTAATTATACACTTAATGAAATCATTATGAACTGATTCCAAAATATAGAGTAGAAAACCAATAAATGTATTGCGTGTCTTAGACTTACGACCTTTGATTTTCTGTAAAAATTAAGAATATGAAAATGAATTAGAGTGGTAAATCGTATGCAAATGGTAAAAATTACTACTTTTTTGGTTAATAAAACTTAAAAGTATAATAGAATCATTTCTTAATAAGGCGTTTAGAAGCTTATCAGTGGTAAGGGTGACCAAAACACAAACTCCTTTCCCTGCCATGGTAAGAGATCCCACAAAATTGAACCTCATGATAATATCAGAAGATTTAAAATTATATTCTTAAAAATTAAATCTAATATTAATAATGACCAGGGTTTTATCAGCTTAGCACCACAAATGAGATTAACAACATAAGCGTAAGCTTGAAATCATGAAGGAGAATGAGATTAACAACATCAGCTTAAGCTTGAAATCAGGAAAGAGAATATTCCTCGTTTTACATCCTTTCAAAATTTTCTATACATATCATTTTTTCCTGTTGAAGTATGACTCGGAGCCAATCGTTAAACATTTTTGAAAGCTTTAAACAAACCAATTTAGAAAAACACAGTTTTCAGAAAACCTAAAAACAAAGACCTGTTTTGCAGTGTTAAAAAAACCCTGATGTGAAAAAACCCTTGATCATTGCATGAGTGAGAATAATGATAGTAGCACCATTGTTTTTTATATCATTGTAGTAATCCAAAAACTGAGTAGCATAGCTTTCCCATAAAATGCAGCTAATAAAATTACCACTGTTAAGAAGCATGTTAAAATAACAATTTTGCATGATATAATCCAATATAAATTGACTCCAATATATGAGAAAAATCAAATGGGGGCATAATCTACCGTAGGTCTTTCAGATTGAGTGACACAAAAGTCTTTTTCCCTGGTGTGTTACACTAAAAATTGTTAATCTCATGAACATCACCAATAATGTCTATAACAAAAGAACAAAAGAAAAATTAACATAACAAAATATCACAATTTTCAAAACAAAACACCAAAAAACTGTCCATTTAAACAAAACACACCTTCAAGACTGTTAAGCTAACATTTGCCTATCAGGTCATCTCCAAAATCTTTGAAATAATACTTTTTTGGAGGAATTTTAAAAGATCAACAATTTTCAAAATCGTACCACCAAGGAACAAAAATTTCTTGGAATGATCACACAACTTCCACTGAAAATCATTATCACAAACATTGTCGTTGTTGATTATGCAGGTCATGTTCTCCTGAATTCCTCCTTTCCACGTAGGTGTATGATCAACACGGATTAAAACCTGAATTCTGTCAGCCTAATAGACATTGCAAAAGACGATAATTAGTATACTGATATAGAATCCAACAAAACAAAAATCTACATAAAGGAATGTATAAATTAATACCGATGCATCCATTAAAACCATCTCCGTATGCTGGATTCCTTTACTGTTAACTACGATCCAAGGATCAACGATTTGAACCGCCAATCTCCAAGTTTCCTTGGTGTCATTAATCTCCTTAATACGGCCAATCCTTCGACTCATTTTTGTTTCTGCATTAGAAAATGAAAAGGTAAATAAAAGTGGATAACAGAAAAACTTAAGGGTTTGCACAAAAAATCTGAAATTTTCTCTGTTTTGAGATTGAAGAATGGGCTTAGGGTTGAAGGAGAGAATGAACGTTGTTGAGGCGTGGAGGAATGAGGCATTATGCAGTTATTATAAGAATTCAAAATGACAAAATTTGAATGTGGGAATGGAAAAGGGTAAGGAATAGGAAAGTGCAGACTACTCTTCAATTGGCTCAAGAAGATATGCAGTCACAAAAGGAAAATGAATCTGAAAACTAACTGCTAAGGTATTATGTGGTTGGTTGGAACGTTGGAATCTTATTGGAAAGACAAGAATTTTACAAAAGATATTAAATAAATGGGTTAATAATTATTTTAAGACTTTACAAGCGACTCATTTTACAAGTGACTCGCTTTTGGACATGTAGATTGGACACCTCACGATGTGAAACCAATCAGCTATAAATAAGTTTTTGTTAAAAAGAAAAGTAAGAATGATGAAATTACGAGATACAAAGCTTAAGTTGTTGCTCAATAATTTTCGCAAAGATCAAAGATGGATTTTCATTAAACATAAAGGATTTAATATATTAGAGATACAACATTTTGGATCTCGAGAAAATTACTCCATCAAATTAAACATCTCTCTATGGGCTAAAATAATATGAACACATGTAGTATAACCGTCTTAGTGAATATTTGATAAGGAAAGATATACAAATAACTTCATTTGTCCTTGTGTCTAAAAAAGAATTTACTATAATAGTTGTCTGTGTGAAAATCCATAAATGAGTGAAATCCATGTTGAATTACCATTTATTACATATGTTCTATACATAAGAATAATATTACATTCAAAATACACATTAATAATAAAAATAATACAATACACTCTCTTATTCTCTTTTCTCTCTTCTATTATTTTGTTTTATTTCATAACACATTATCAACACGAGATTTCAACCCATATCCTTTTCATCATTCACAATTCTTGTGAGGAATCAAAGTGCATATAAACTTGCTTTAATGGCTTTAAATAGTTTTACGCCCTTTGTTTGGGATAGTCCTCCTTCTTTCCTTACCCCCTTTCGCATTCACAACAGGCTAGATATGTTAAGCATTAGAAAATGTTAATAGCAATTATTGAATATATTATACTGGCACCATTACTAATCATCATATTTTCATTGACATGATAAATAGCATATCTCTAAGTTAATCTCATTTGTCAAAAAAAAGTTCTTCTCATTAAAACAACTTAGTTGGAGAAACTATACATTTGACATAGTATCACACACTACTTATTTGAGTCATTTCCCAAGAAGTAGTGATTTTTTCGATGTAGTGATTTTTGACATAGTATCACACACTACTTATCTGAGTCACTTCCGTTCCATTGCCCACTATACCACATACACCCACACGAGAAGGTGGAGAAACTATTTCTTAAAGAGTTAGTGAACTGGACATGATCATCTCATGTGTAAATGTAAATATTTTGTGTATTTGGTGTACTTGTTTTTTTTTTCACATGATATTCATATAAATTTATTGTGATCTTTCACTATAATGTATGAATATTATAATTATTTAATGGTTTAAATTTTAATTTGTCAGACCCATTTTATTTTATTATTCAATCTCTTATAAACTTAGGAAAAAAATTTTCCACCACAAAACCAACCCATTTAATATTTAGCCAGTCGTTAATTACTTTATATATGGTAATATTAGTGATTAATTTATTTTAATTATGTCATAAAAAAGATATAAATAATGGTTATTAATTAATTAAATTATATATTTTAATATTTTTAAATCAAATTTAATAATAAGTTTAAATTAATATTTTCTAAATATTATCAATTAATGTTTTATGAGAACAATTATATTAGAATTATTTTAATAAATTTAATTTTTTTATCACGTAATTTTATTTTAGTAATGATTCACTTATATAGATATCTGAAGTACATTTTATACAAATGATAAATATTTTATCATTAATCAATTAGCATTTTTTGTATTATTTTCAAATGAAAATGAGAATATTTAAAATATACATTTCATATTGTTTTATAAGATAAACTAACTAAACTTTTTGAATATTATTCTTTGTAAAATGAATAACAATAAGAGCATATCAAAATGAACTCACAAATATAAATTATTAACGAAATGTTTAAAACCAATGTTGTTTTAAAATATCAATGAAAATAAGTTGAGAACAATTATAATTCATTAATAATATAAATTTTTCATACTTAAATTTTAAATTCTAATTCATTTTTAATATTTTTTTCTGAATAAATGGATTGGGCCAAGCCCATATAGGCGCTATTCACACCCTTCCCCATCTGCATTTTTGTTTATGTTGGCTGAAGATGAGGAAATTGGGCTTTCTTGGCCAAGAGCGCCTGTTTTGAGGCCACACACCCTCTGTTTCATCTCTACACCACCAGGCTTTTTTATTTATTTTCTTTAGGTTCTTTCCACTTTCTTGGTTTTAGGTTTTATTTTAACTTTAAAGATGCCATGATAAAAAAAATTGATGTTTTTTCTAGTTTTAATCCTTTAGGTTTTAATTAGAAATTAATTAGGTTAATTTTGATTAAGGAGATTAGAAACTCGGTTTATTTTGTTTTAGATTTAGAAAAATATAATCAATTTTAGGTTTTTCTTAACTTGAGTCTTTATAATTAGGTTTTCCTCATTACGTTTTTGCAACGATATTCATCGTACTTTGTGCATCTATGTTGGTTTGTGGCTTGGTATATGTTTAATTCTTGTGCATGAGTGTATGGTGTATACTTGTATGAATTTAACTTTACCTTTTGTATGGACTTTAATTCTTGTGCCTATTTTCATGCAATTTCCATTCATAATTTTATGCATGTTACTAATATATTATTGGAAACGTTTTGGTATATTTTTGGACCATGGATTAGTTGATGTAATAATGGTAGTTTATCTTTTTTTTCCTTCACTTTAGGGTCTGTTTTGTCGGGAATAAATGGAGGGGAGGGGATTTTTAATAATTTATGTATTTGGTTCAAATTTTAAGAGAGAGAGAGAGAGAATTTTTAATAATTTATGAATTTGGTTCCAATTGTAAGTCGATTGCTTAGACATCGCCATCGACCACCTCATTTACCCTCCAATCATTCTTTTCATTTACCACTTAACCAAAAACAAAACACTCACTTTCATCACAGTTAGGATCCATACATCTAACCATACTCCCTCCCGTAAGTCGATTGCTTAGGCATCGCCATCAACCTACTTATTCACAGTCCAATCATCTCCTTCACTTCATTTAAACTTAAATCTAAAACGTTGGTCCAAATACCAAGTTGACCTTCTCCTTGGTAAAGGGAGGGATTGGGTTTTGACGTTCTCCTTCTTCAAGAACTTTGACATTACCTTTGGGGCTCACTATCTAGGTGATTTCTTTCCAAACCAAATTAAGACACCCTAAATAAAACGAGTAATTTCCTCCCCTTATTGGACTAAAGAGGTAATGGTTGAGCAAAGGCTTCTACTTCTTCAAGTATTAGGATACTCACTTTAGAGTATGTGGTCCAAATACTTATCTTTCAATAAGAAGACGTGGCTATAGTCGCCACACATCTTTCATGTTAAAACTTTTAGAGTAACAAGGAATTAGGTACTACCTTTAAAGGTTCCTATCAAAGGACTCATCTCCACCCTAAAATCGATCTGAAACAATAAAATGTGACTTCTTGCCTTAGGGCTCTTCTGTAACGCCCTTCTAAGCCCCGCGACAGATAAATAAATATATCAGAGTAACATGTAACAGGGGTGCCACAATTCAAATTTAAAAACAAACATCATATGTCATTGTCATGCATTCACTGAGGAAATTCATCATAATACATAATAACTCATGTTAACACAGTAGAAAATCATTCATACGGATAAGTTCAACATCTTTGAAAACTATATCCCTCAAAACTCAAAATAAAACAAATAGAGTCATAAAAACATAAACTCAAAACTCGCGTCCCCCAGTGTTACAATATCAGATCATGACACCTGAAGCTAAACTAAACGCAGTGACTCATGAGCTAATCCTCACCAAGTCGAAAAGCCGCTATCCTCAATCTGAAAATGACAACATGTAAGGGTGAGTCTCATCGCAATTAACAAATATTATTGCATGTTTATATATATATATATTCACAGATTCAGTTCCATGGATGAACACAGCAACACATCAACCAAACACCATATTCATACCATAACATCAATTTACAAACAATTATGCACAGAATTCAGTATAGACAATCATTAATTATATCATCTATTCAAAATCATCCTAAACCCCAATCTAACATACAATCCAATTGACCTAAATAATACCCCTAATCAACATTATCATCTAAAATACGATAAGAGATGCTAACCGGAGAGTCCCCCTTACCTTAGCCAAAAGTTCTTGATTGGTCTCTCTCTCTTCTGTTCCTCTTTCACGTTCTTCGAGTTCCCAACTTCACAGCTCTTCTTTTCACGTTCTATCTTCTTTTTCAATTTTCTTATTATTTTATGAAAAATAACATTTTAATTAGTAAAGGGCTTTACTAACATAACACCCCTCCTCCTTACTAATATCACACATGGCCCAATGCCATAAACCATTCTTTTCTAATTTCTTTCCAATTAAATTAAAAATTAAAATATACGGGTGTTACAACTCTCCCCCACTAAAAGAGTTTTCGTCCTCGAAAAACATACCTCAAGTAAAGAGTTCCGGATAGGAGTCTTTCATCTGGCTTTCTAGTTCCTAGGTAACATTTCCCTCAGCCGGTCCACTCCAAGCTACTCTGACCAAAGCTATCTCTTTGCCACGTAATTGCTCCAGCTTTCGATCTTCAATTCTCACAGGTAAAGCCTTAACCGTCAAGTTGTTTTTCACTTGTACATCATCTACTTGGATCACATGGGACGGATCCGCAATGTATTTCCTCAACTGAGACACATGAAATACATCATGCAAATTTGCAAGCATCGGCAGGTAAAGCAATACAATAGGCTACTTCTCCTACTCTTCACAAATCTGAAATACACCAATGAAACGCGGTGTCAACTTCTTTGACTTCAACGCTCGACCAATTCCCGTCATAGGAGTAACTCTCATAAACACATGATCTCCCTTCTGAAACTCAAGTGTCTTCCTCCTCTTGTCGTGATAACTCTTATGACGAGTTTGAGAAGCTTTCATTTTCTCCTGAATCATCTTAATCTTCTCTGTAGTCTGTTGCACAATTTCTGGACCGATCATAGCACTCTCACCAGATTTGTACCAACACAACGGCGTTCTACATATTCTACCATACAAGGCCTCAAACGGAGCCATACTAATACTCGAATGATAACTATTGTTGTAGGTAAACTCAATCAAAGGCAGGTAACTAGCCCAAGCACGTCCTTTTTTCTAACACACAAGCACGCAACAAATCTTCTAACGATTGGATCGTCCTCTCAGTCTGTCCGTCAGTCTACGGATGGTAAGCAGAACTCAATCTCAGTTTAGTACCCAACGCCATCTGCAAATCTTCACATAACTTAGAAGTAAATCTCGGATCTCTGTCAGACACGATACTTGTAGGAATACCATGCAGACTAATGATTGCGACTTTACGTGTCTATTAATCTGATGACTGCACGTGCACAGTCGTGTCGTGTAGTTTTAAAAGATATCAAATCCACAGGGAGTATGAATCGATCTACCGTTATCTAAGGTTACTATGTAAAGCTAAGGCTAAGGGTACTTTGGTTGTTTCTAAAGGGAAAATTGAAATCTTAATTCTAAGAATATAATAATAAACGGATATCAGTATGTATTTCGTCTAACTTAGGTGATCCGAAGTTCCATTGGCCATGGTTCTCATTTAATTAAAAATCTCTATTAACTATGTCATTTAAAAGTCCCCCTCTCAAACTCTCGCTCTATTGATTTAGACTACTATCCTAACTCATAATGTACGCTCTCGCCATCCCATTAGATTTAGAAAATCTTTTTGAAAACATCACAGTTGATAAAATGCTCATTTCATGAAGAGGTTATTCACTTAAATCTCCTAGTCTCAAACTCTCGCTCTGTTGACTCGGATCATGCTAGTATTCCCTAACGTACGCTCTCGCTGTCCTGTGTCGGGTTTAAAAACACTTTTTGAAAATAAATAAATTCTAATTGGTATTGATACGCTCTCGCTGTCCTTAAAACTAATGTTCCATGTCTACTATCCAGTTAAAGATCTCAAACTCTCGCTCTATTGATTTTAACCTTTATCAGTTCTAAAATCTCAAACTCTCGCTCTATTGATTTTATAACTTTAGCATATTCAATTAGACACAAAACCAGAAAGGAGTGATTTTTAACAAAAAATATTTAAGCCAACTTATTTCGGATCCCTACGGTTAAATTACTCTACATACCGATATCTTAATTAAATTAGCGAGACATATTGACACGGTTAAACATGCATAAATAAATTCGGTTCATAATATTAGGAATATTAATTGGAATACAATATATCATGAAATAATAACAATTAAACCGGTAAATAGAAACCTGAATAATGTAAATCTGAATTAAATAAAACTTGAAATCTTCGAGTGCTTGAACTTCCACCACAAGTCGGTGGGATTGTTCTTCAGAAATTATTCGGCCAAATAATAAAAACAAGGAATTAAAACTAAATCTAACGTAACGTTAGATCTATTGATGGTTCACAACAATTTCCGGTGTAGAAATTGTTGTGAGAAAAGAACAAGGAAATAAAAATTACTGGAAAGTAAATTAATGGAAAGCAATGAAAGCAAGAAAATAATTCTGGTGCAAAAACTCCGACCCTGATAATGAATTATCAGTTCCCTTTTATAGCTGAGTAGTAACGTCCATTTTCTCCCACCCTGTGCCTTTTATCCGGATTTCACGTACCCTATTTTTGACTGAGTTGGAGACGTGCGTCTTAACTCTTGAAATTCACTTGGCACACACTTGGAGACGTGCGTCTCAAGTGGAGAAATTCTAGGGGCATGGAGACGGGCGTCTCCCTTTGGCGACTTGGCAAGATCCCCTTGGAGACGGGCGTCTCCCTTTGACTAGTGGGAGTTTCAGCTCCCACGTGGGCTGGGCTTCCACTATGTCTCTTGGGCCTTGTATATTTGCACCTCTAGATCTCTTTTGCACCTCTTTTCACTTCTCTTTAATAAAAACAGATCAATTTTGCTCTGTTTCTTCTTCTTTTCACAAATATGCTCGCGCAGACACATTTCCTGAAACAAAGGAAAATACCCGCATAATACCATAATAAAATAACATAATTAAATGAAAATGCTAATAATATTTATGGAAATTAAGCTAAATATATCATATAAATTCATGTTATCAAACTCCCCCATACTTGAACCTTTGCTTATGCTCAAGCAAATAATCAGACGAAAACAGTTGGACAATAAAAATTAAATGCAGGTTCGCCACATCGTTTGAGTTGTACTTGGCCACGGAGTTTTTTTGTTGGAAACCTATGAGACAAATCTCGACAATAAAAGTACAGTAGCGACACTAAACAACTCCCTGTATGCATACCAATCCGAATCATGCCATTATAGTTTAGCCTTATTCTTGTCGTTTTGTTTTACCCGTTTCATTCGCGTGCAATCACATTTAACCCATTATCTTTACACTCACATAGCAGAGCAGCCGGTTAGTGACTATGATCCTTAAGTATGGAGTTCTAGCACAATTATGTGGTATACTCCTTTAACGCTCAGTTGTGGATTGCGGGGAATCGAACCGTAGTCCTTTCTACCAAGTTCAGTACCAGATATCTTCTAAACCAACCAACAATGCGTTTATTGAATATTTAGGTTTTGTAACCGTTGGGTTAAATGACCGGGTGAGGGTCACCTGACTTAGTTGGTACATTTCCATTGGCAGTTAAGCATACAAATTTTTTATTAAGTGGATCATACACTTATATTCATCGACTCTCTGCGTAGTTTATGTTTAAGACGCTGCCGACTGCTGGATAAACTAATAAGGGTTACCTCAAAACTAAAGTCTATGGTTTCGGTATAATGGTTACTCAAATCGGTAATGCATACTTGGGGGTTTTAGAGTGTCGAGACGGTAATAGTATTGTCTCGAATTCTACTCTAGTTTCCTATATATGTTATAAGTAAGCAGCTTCGTACTTTCGAACGTGTGGAGTTATGCATTTATCGTTTGAAATTTTTGTTATGGCTCAAGAAAATGGAAGAATTCTAATAAACACGAAAATATGCATATAAGACTTAAAGGCACATAAGTATGCTTTTATAGAATGGTAAAAACATTGCAACAAAGGAAATAAAGAAAATAAAAATACTAAAAGTAATACGACTCCCCCACACTAAGAATTTGCAGTGTCCTCAGTGCATAATAATCACTCCTCGTTGTTGCGACTACGAGAACTGCTTCCGCCTCTTGCTCATACACGTCTACGCCTATTATCATGCATGCCATTAACACGAAGGTTGAGAGTGTGAATTTCTTTGTTAAAGTTCGCCATTTGGGTGGAAATTTCTTGGTAGTGGTGGTCGGTCCTGGCGGCGTAGTTGTGTTGTTCATGTTAAATTTTTCGAACGAGCCTCAGTGTTTCGTTTTGATTCGTCTGCATAGTTTGAAAAAGTTGATCTTGGCGTAGAATTGCAGCATACATGGAGTTGAGAGTGAGTGGCGGAGGGTTATTTGGATGAGGTTGATGAGCATCGGGTTGTGGATCATGGAAAGCATTATACGCTTGGTCGAACTCGTGTTCCATTTCATCTACCGGTTTGTTATGTGGTTCAACTTGGTTTCCTTGAGGTTCTTCTAAAATAAAGCGCCAATGCTGAACATATCGGATGTTAATCTGTTCAGGACACGGTAGAATGACATTGGGAACCAACGTTTTGTTGACGACCAGGGTGTGGCGACCGTCAGGTCGTGGTGACACAATATGTGAGTCACGGAAGTATGTGAGCTCCAGGAACTGTGCTGGCATCATGTACTGTGCGATTGAAAGTATTTGATCAGCGAGGCCCAAGGAGTGTGCTAAGGTGGTTACTATACCGCCAAACCATAAAGGATTTGTTGCGGGAGAGTTGACGCATCCTTGGATACGTTGAAGCAGAAACGGTGCGGCATTGATTCGTTGGTTATTAAGCGCACAGAACAAAAATAATACCTCATTCTGATTCACCTTGTGGTTGTTGGTTCTTGCAAATATAGTATGTCCCAAAATACGTTGAAAATAACGTATAGCGGGATGTTGAATATGAGAAGCTAAAAGATACCGCCAACCAGTAGCATGTTCGCCAGTTAAATTATACCATAGGTTGAAACCAAGTTGTTCCTAAGGTCTTCCATCGAGTTGTTCAAAAATACTATGATGAGCACGGGGACCTCGAGAAAATTGCAAATAATCAGCCACCTCATCTTGATCTAAATTAAGTTCGCGAGTAAACATCCGGAATTGGATGTTACCAGTTAAGAATGGTATATCAGTAGGAGTGTTGTAATTGAAGGAGCTCAGAAATTCTAAGACGAGTGGCTCAAAAGTTGGAGCAGATTCGGTACAGAGGTGGAGTAAGTTGGATTTTGTGAGGAGACTATTCACACCATCTTCTAAACCCAAGGTTTCTAAACATTCAGTGTCTACAAATCTTGTAGGGACAACTGAACATGCACAGAAAGCTAAACATTTAGTACGTTGAGCGCCATCGTCATCTTCTCTGAAAACTATTCTGGATAAGTCTGGAGGTGGTCTCTCAGGTCCCACATTTCGGATGATTGATCGTGGAGGCATTGTATATGTTTGGAAGAGGGAATAAAATGTGTGGAGAAAGATGGAAATAAAAGGTGGTAAGAGTGTGAAGAAGAGAATGATGGTGGTATGAGTTTATATGGTAGTTTGTAGAAGTTGAAAGGTGTAACACCCCTTTTATACCCTAAAATAAATAAGCATATAATCAGAGAATAAGCATGCATATAATTTAAAAAGGGCGTCACATCGACGTTTTCAAAAACTAAAAGCTTTTAAAAACCGACAGCATTTATCTACAAAATACAATACACCTGGTCATTTCAAATAACACCTTAGATATAATCATAATTCATCAAGAATATGCATTAACAGCGGAAAGTAATACTCATGTGTTTCATATAAATAATACATGTCCCATACCATGATCATAATATTTGGCCTAAAGCCTCTCAACAATAAGTAACCAATTAAACAGGTTCACAAGTTATAACAAAATGCATAAACGAATAGAACATGAGTTGAACGTCTAAGCTACCCAGTGTTACATGACCAGAGCATTCACTCGCTACTTAATTACCGAGCAACTCGGAAGAAACTCCGACTAGATCACACGCCGGCTACTAATCGTCAAACCTGCATGTCGCCAAACGAGGGCAACATTAAAACAGGAATACAAACCATTATGAAGAAAGTATAATGAGATACAATGGTTAAATCAACAATTATAGGAATGCATTACACTTGCCTAATCATAAAATTAATGCTAATCATATTTCACATATATTAAGCATACACCAAGTATAAGAGTATAATATCTCAATACTATATTCTGAATTATACACATAGCCATAATTATCACATATTCTCGCATTTAACCAATTACGTATTCAAACATCACCCCTTCTAAATTATCAACTAATACAATTATCACTACAACACCAAGTGTACATAATCAATTACCAAACTCATACACATAGCATCACAACATCAATGCACATAATCAATTATTCACTCGTACACTTATCACAACAACATAATGCACATAATTAATTATCACATTCATGCACACATCATAACAACATAATGCACATAATCAACTATCACATAACTCTAATGTGACTCAATGAAACATGTGACACTATGCATGTGGTACCAATGTGAAATTCTAAGTTTCACCGGCCTCCGATTCATATCTCTAGAATCTAAGCCACACTTCCGATCCGGACAAGACCAAAGTCCACCAATTGTAAACATATAGTTTACGGCTTCCGATTCACTCTAGAATCCAAGCCCGCTTGTGTTTCAAAGCAAATCCACCTATGTTTCAAGGCACACTATGATATGAATGTATGTACAATATCACAAATATATGCAATTAAGATCATCTCTACCATCTTAACTTTCCGCATATCACAATAATTCAACTCTATGAATTATCCACCAATTGTACACAACATTCACAACACACACACACATCATTCACATGTGAGAGGTTAATTAATCAATTACGATTCACACAATCCAATTAACACTTGTAACCACACTATCTCATTTTAGTTCTCATTTTGCCAATTATACATGAACACACACTTTCAACATCAAGCAATTAATCATTAGAATTAATATTAACCAACTACTCACAGAGAATCAATATTAGCACAACATCATTGGCATGGAAACATATATTTCTCAACATACATATTCAAGACAAAACACAATTACGGACAAATCCTCAAAATATCGTAATTTACCGACCAATCGAATGATTGATCTAATTCCAAATTTATTCCAATCAATTGAACTCATTGAAATTAATTCAACTATTAATTAAGTCAACTAATTAATAATTATTTTAACTTAGTTCCAATTTACTCTATTATTTTCTATTACAAAACTAATATTTGATATAAGAAATATTCAAATTTACCCAATTTCGGTCGGTCCGCAAATATCACGTTTTCATCAAATTAACACCACCATGTTAATCTACTAATTAAACTTAGCTACCACATAAATTTTCATCAAATTCCGGACAACTAATTATACCGCTTAATTCGGCTATTCGGTCAAACGGGACTATTTGAATTACATTTTGCCAACTTTATATGATCACACACTTTCACATTAAACTAGAAATCATGCCATATAGCTACTCTCACAGAATTCAATATTAGAACAATAGCATGGGCATATACATACATTACTCTCCATTAATATCCTACTGTTTTTAAGATAGAACTTTATTTCAAATTATTCTCACTTCCATTATGTTTATATAC
This sequence comes from Vicia villosa, assembly GCF_029867415.1. NCBI lineage: Eukaryota > Viridiplantae > Streptophyta > Magnoliopsida > Fabales > Fabaceae > Vicia > Vicia villosa. The sequence continues at coordinate 703,303 of NW_026705237.1, forward strand.
CTATATACATATCTTAAGTATGGTATAAAAGAGTATCTATATTAAATTGGTTAAGAAAATATATTGACAGCTTATAGTGCAACATCCAAAAAAAATGAACGCAGGAAAAACAGGGCACATTCCAATTAATATAAAAACAAAATATTGCAATATCATTCAAGCAGTGTCGTCCGCAAAGCAAAATGAAAGGGTTGTGTCGTGCGTCTCAGGCACTTCCTTCATTTTCAATTAGTTTCCATTATAATTTCACACAGAACACACTATGGTTTCAACAAATTAATCCCAGTTTCCAATTCTATTTCTCTTAACAGAATTCAGCATACCAAAATAGAATCAAATCACATTTTTATAAATTTCAACTAAGAACAAACATAAACATGTTAATCTACCCATTATCCCCGTTATACTAACCCATAATAATAAGAATTCTCCCCCTTACCTCTTCAATTTCTTCAAACCCTAGCTTTTGCTCCTCTCCTCTCTTAGTCTCCTTTCTCCCCTTTCTCTTCTCTTGAAAATGCCAAATGAAATGATATCTCTACTCTCACTAAACCCTTGCTATCTTATGGTTTATAAAATGGGCTTAAAAGATAACACCCCCTATTTACTTCTAACTCTAATAAATAGGCCCAATTAGATATAATCTCTTAATATCTCTATTAGTTCAATAAACTAAACCAACATAAATATACACATAGTCAATTAATTCAATTAATCATTATATCACCAAATAATTAAATAAATAATTAATACGCTAAATAATTAAATAAATAATTAAATCACTAATTAATTAAATAAATAAATAACACACCAATTAATTAAATAAATAATAAAATAGTACGATAAAATAAATATTAATAAAACTGGGCTGTTACAACTCTCCCCCACTTAAAAGATTTTCGTCCTCGAAAATTCAGTCGACACAACCATCTCAACACCAAAACCACATCCACTCTCTCTCTCTCTCGATTCATACCGATACAAAACGTTCTACACTTACGACCACACAAAGCTTCAAAAGATGTCATTCCAATATCCGAAGAAAATACCTTGCAAACACACAATCCTTTCGATGCGCAACTTAGTAAGTCTCTTCATCAAATAATCCATCTTCATCGGAATAAAACAAGCACATTTCGTCAACTATCCACACTGACCCAACTCACTTCACAATTATCCGATGCCTCGGAAATCTCGAAACAAATCCATAGAGATACTATCTCACTTCCACTCGAAAATAGATAACTGTTGCACCAACTAAACGATCTCTAACAAGTCCAACTCAAATACACAATTCCGCTATATCCCTCTTCATACTTTGCCACTAAACATTTCCTCAAATCTTGATACATTTTAGTAGCGCCAGGATGAATACTCAAACCACTTCTATGTCCTTCCTCCAGAATCCTCTTCTTCAAGTCCGCAACATCTGGAACACAAACTCGATCACGACACCTCATAATACCATTCTTTACAATCCAAAAGTTACTACTTTTTCCTTGATTAATCAATATCATCTTGTCAACCAATTGAAAAATCCAATTTCTAACCTTCTCAAATATTGTCAAAATATTCCAAGTAGGCTTCAACATATCAACTTAACACACGAAGACGTCGCTTCACAACCAAACTCAACCCTCTAAATCGTTCCAACGATTTCTAATTCTTGAATCCTTAACATAACTTATAAAATTATTTCCTACTCAATGCATCGGCCACAACCTTCACTTTACCAGGATGGTAATTCAAACCAAAGATTAAAATCCTTCGAAATTCTACTTGTCTTGTTTACCTCATATTCAACTCTTGTGATCACTCAACACATCAAACCTTGATCCACACAAACAATGCCTCTTACATTCCAAAACAAACACACAGGCAAACAACTCCAATACATACATCGAATAATTCCCCTTATGAACTTTAAGTTACCTTGAAGCATAAGCTACCACTTATCGATATCTGCATCAACACACCTCAACTCGAAATCCCATATCCAAGAAAATTCACTTCTTCCAACCAAAACTCACATTCAGAAAGCTTTACATAACCTCCTTCTCTTTCAGCACCGATAACACAATCCTTAAATGTTAAACATGATCATCGTCGCTCTTTGAATCAAATATCCTCAAGAAATATTACCTCATAGAACCTTCTTTCTTCTTACTCGAGGAACAAGGTAACTCTACGACTATACACTCAGACGATGAACCTATTCTCAAACAATTCCTCAAATCTACTCTTCAACTTCTCCTTAGTCGCTTTACACGCTACCAAGTTAGTAAGACAAGTTTATCTCGTTCAATACGATATCGCCTCCTATCAACAATAGATTAAGGGTGATCAGGTCCTCAATTTGTCAATAGACAGTCGACAATCATAATGAAACATAAACCATCGTTACTAAACCATAATAGTGTTCCTTCAGAACTCGCACTCAAAATCACTTAAAACACCAATACCCAACATCTCTCTTAAAATTACAATTACTTGCTTAGACTCCAAACAGTTCATACCAAAATTCTCATCAAATTGGTCTAGCGGAAAACAAACTAAATCAATCCCAAAATCTCTACCAAGATGCTCCACGGATAATTCAAACACGCAAAAAAAGTAGAAACAAAACCACAACAGTTGTATCAATAACCATACTTCTATGCATAACATATAAAACAAGGTCCAATCTCGCACCACAATCCAAAGAAACGAAAGAATACGTTGCACCCATCATCAATAATAAAATACGTACCTCAAATTACCTTATCCTTAGAAGTAGTCTCAGCACCAGACAACGCAAACACTTTTCCTTTCGCTTGATCCTTCTTTGGCTTATCGCACAAGGCACAATTGTGTCCTTGCTCACCACAACTGTAGCAAATCCTACTCGAACCAACTCCATGATCAACAGTTTTGTGACCCGTCTCGCCACACCTGTAGCACTTAATCGGAGTAGAAGCTCCTCCCCCACTTGGCTTCTTGCCAAAACCAGATTGTTCCCTCATGTCATCATACGATTTCTCACGGAACTGTTCTCCTCCTCGTTTCAACTGTAGAAACCTCACTTCTGTCTTTCCATGCACATCTTCTTGAAAATAGTTTCCCAAAAATGCATCACGGAAAAGAGTCCAAGTAACTTCAATACCTTCTATTTCAAATCTCCGCACAGTATTACTCCACCAAACGTCAGCTTCTTTTGTCAGCATGTGAGTACCAAACTGTACCTTCTATACATCAGTACAACTCACGACTTGAAAGATCTTCTCAATTTCTCTCATCCATGCGTGCGCTTTGTCCGGTCCATATCCTCCTTCAAAGATCGGCGGGTTGCACCTTTGAAAGTCTCCAAAAGCACGTAACTCATTCTTTCCTCCATAACCGACACTCTCTTGTGGCGCTTGTCCAATCGCACCAGTCCACCTCATCACTGCCTCAACATTAACGTCACCATTCCTTCCTGCAGCCATTGTCCTAAGACATCCAACAACCAAACAGACAAAACAGTATCGATTGTGCCAGATACACAAATCAAATACAACAGGATTAGACAACATTAACGACTATTGACCAACTGGTCGACCATGCTCTGATACCACTAATGTAACACCCCTTTTATACCCCAAAATAAATAAGCATATAATCAGAGAATAAGCATGCATATAATTTAAAAAGGGCGTCACATCGACATTTTCAAAAACTAAAAGCTTTTAAAAACCGACAGCATTTATCTACAAAATACAATACACCTGGTCATTTCAAATAACACCTTACATATAATCATAATTCATCAAGAATATGCATTAACAGCGGAAAGTAATACTCATGTGTTTCATATAAATGATACATGTCCCATACCATGATCATAATATTTGGCCTAAAGCCTCTCAACAATAAGTAACCAATTAAACAGGTTCACAAGTTATAACAAAATGCATAAACGAATAGAACATGAGTTCAACGTCTAAGCTACCCAGTGTTACATGACCAGAGCATTGACTCGCTACTTAATTACCAAGCAACTCGGAAGAAACTCCGACTAGATCACACGCCGGCTACTAATCGTCAAACCTGCATGTCGCCAAACGAGGGCAACATTAAAACAGGAATACAAACCATTATGAAGAAAGTATAATGAGATACAATGGTTAAATCAACAATTATAGGAATGCATTACACTTGCCTAATCATAAAATTAATGCTAATCATATTTCACATATATTAAGCATACACCAAGTATAAGAGTATAATATCTCAATGCTATATTCTCAATTATACACATAGCCATAATGATCACATATTCTCGCATTTAACCAATTACGTATTCAAACATCACCCCTTCTAAATTATCAACTAATACAATTATCACTACAACACCAAGTGTACATAATCAATTACCAAACTCATACACATAGCATCACAACATCAATTCACATAATCAATTATTCACTCGTACACTTATCACAACAACATAATGCACATAATTAATTATCACATTCATGCACACATCATAACAACATAATGCACATAATCAACTATCACATAACTCTAATGTGACTCAATGAAACATGTGACACTATGCATGTGGTACCAATGTGAAATTCTAAGTTTCACCGGCCTCCGATTCATATCTCTAGAATCTAAGCCACACTTCCGATCCGGACAAGACCAAAGTCCACCAATTGTAAACATATAGTTTACGGCTTCCGATTCACTCTAGAATCCAAGCCCGCTTGTGTTTCAAAGCAAATCCACCTATGTTTCAAGGCACACTATGATATGAATGTATGTACAATATCACAAATATATGCAATTAAGATCATCTCTACCATCTTAACTTTCCGCATATCACAATAATTCAACTCTATGAATTATCCACCAATTGTACACAACATTCACAACACACACACACATCATTCACATGTGAGAGGTCAATTAATCAATTACGATTCACACAATCCAATTAACACTAGTAACCACACTATCTCATTTTAGTTCTCATTTTGCCAATTATACATGTACACACACTTTCAACATCAAGCAATTAATCATTAGAATTAATATTAACCAACTACTCACAGAGAATCAATATTAGCACAACATCATTGGCATGGAAACATATATTTCTCAACATACATATTCAAGACAAAACACAATTACGGACAAATCCTCAAATATCGTAATTTACCGACCAATCGAATGATTGATCTAATTCCAAATTTATTCCAATCAATTGAACTCATTGAAATTAATTCAACTATTAATTAAGTCAACTAATTAATAATTATTTTAACTTAGTTCCAATTTACTCTATTATTTTCTATTACAAAACTAATATTTGATATAAGAAATATTCAAATTTACCCAATTTCGGTCGGTCCGCAAATATCACGTTTTCATCAAATTAACACCACCATGTTAATCTACTAATTAAACTTAGCTATCACATAAATTTTCATCAAATTCCGGACAACTAATTATACCGCTTAATTCGGCTATTCGGTCAAACGGGACTATTTGAATTACATTTTGCCAACTTTATATGATCACACACTTTCACATTAAACTAGAAATCATGCCATATAGCTACTCTCACAGAATTCAATATTAGAACAATAGCATGGGCATATACATACATTACACTCCATTAATATCCTACTGTTTTTAAGATAGAACTTTATTTCAAATTATTCTCACTTCCATTATGTTTATATACCTATATACATATCTTAAGTATGGTATAAAAGAGTATCTATATTAAATTGGTTAAGAAAATATATTGACAGCTTATAGTGCAACATCCAAAAAAAATGAACGCAGGAAAAACAAGGCACATTCCAATTAATATAAAAACAAAATAATGCAATATCATTCAAGCAGTGTCGTCCGCAAAGCAAAATGAAAGGGTTGTGTCGTGCGTCTCAGGCACTTCCTTCATTTTCAATTAGTTTCCATTATAATTTCACACAGAACACACTATGGTTTCAACAAATTAATCCCAGTTTCCAATTCTATTTCTCTTAACAGAATTCAGCATACCAAAATAGAATCAAATCACATTTTTATAAATTTCAACTAAGAACAAACATAAACATGTTAATCTACCCATTATCCCCGTTATACTAACCCATAATAATAAGAATTCTCCCCCTTACCTCTTCAATTTCTTCAAACCCTAGCTTTTGCTCTTCTCCTCTCTTAGTCTCCTTTCTCCCCTTTCTCTTCTCTTGAAAATGCCAAATGAAATGATATCTCTACTCTCACTAAACCCTTGCTATCTTATGGTTTATAAAATGGGCTTAAAAGATAACACCCCCTATTTACTTCTAACTCTAATAAATAGGCCCAATTAGATATAATCTCTTAATATCTCTATTAGTTCAATAAACTAAACCAACATAAATATACACATAGTCAATTAATTCAATTAATCATTATATCACCAAATAATTAAATAAATAATTAATACGCTAAATAATTAAATAAATAATTAAATCACTAATTAATTAAATAAATAAATAACACACCAATTAATTAAATAAATAATAAAATAGTACGATAAAATAAATATTAATAAAACTGGGCTGTTACAACTCTCCCCCACTTAAAAGATTTTCGTCCTCGAAAATTCAGTCGACACAACCATCTCAACACCAAAACCACATCCTCTCTCTCTCTCTCTCTCTCTCTCTCTCTCGATTCATACCGATACAAAACGTTCTACACTTACGACCACACAAAGCTTCAAAAGATGTCATTCCAATATCCGAAGAAAATACCATGCAAACACACAATCCTTTCGATGCGCAACTTAGTAAGTCTCTTCATCAAATAATCCATCTTCATCGGAATAAAACAAGCACATTTCGTCAATTATCCACACTGACCCAACTCACTTCACAATTATCCGATGCCTCGGAAATCTCGAAACAAATCCATAGAGATACTATCTCACTTCCACTCGAAAATAGATAACTGTTGCACCAACTAAACGATCTCTAACAAGTCCAACTCAAATACACAATTCCGCTATATCCCTCTTCATACTTTGCCACTAAACATTTCCTCAAATCTTGATACATTTTAGTAGCGCCAGGATGAATACTCAAACCACTTCTATGTCCTTCCTCCAGAATCCTCTTCTTCAAGTCCGCAACATCTGGAACACAAACTCGATCACGACACCTCATAATACCATTCTTTACAATCCAAAAGTTACTACTTTTTCCTTGATTAATCAATATCATCTTGTCAACCAATTGAAAAATCCAATTTCTAACCTTCTCAAATATTGTCAAAATATTCCAAGTAGGCTTCAACATATCAACTTAACACACGAAGACGTCGCTTCACAACCAAACTCAACCCTCTAAATCGTTCCAACGATTTCTAATTCTTGAATCCTTAACATAACTTATAAAATTATTTCCTACTCAATGCATCGGCCACAACCTTCACTTTACCAGGATGGTAATTCAAACCAAAGATTAAAATCCTTCGAAATTCTACTTGTCTTGTTTACCTCATATTCAACTCTTGTGATCACTCAACACATCAAACCTTGATCCACACAAACAATGCCTCTTACATTCCAGAACAAACACACAGGCAAACAACTCCAATACATACATCGAATAATTCCCCTTATGAACTTTAAGTTACCTTGAAGCATAAGCTACCACTTATCGATATCTGCATCAACACACCTCAACTCGAAATCCCATATCCAAGAAAATTCACTTCTTCCAACCAAAACTCACATTCAGAAAGCTTTACATAACCTCCTTCTCTTTCAGCACCGATAACACAATCCTTAAATGTTAAACATGATCATCGTCGCTCTTTGAATCAAATATCCTCAAGAAATATTACCTCATAGAACCTTCTTTCTTCTTACTCGAGGAACAAGGTAACTCTACGACTATACACTCAGACGATGAACCTATTCTCAAACAATTCCTCAAATCTACTCTTCAACTTCTCCTTAGTCGCTTTACACGCTACCAAGTTAGTAAGACAAGTTTATCTCGTTCAATACGATATCGCCTCCTATCAACAATAGATTAAGGGTGATCAGGTCCTCAATTTGTCAATAGACAGTCGACAATCATAATGAAACATAAACCATCGTTACTAAACCATAATAGTGTTCCTTCAGAACTCGCACTCAAAATCACTTAAAACACCAATACCCAACATCTCTCTTAAAATTACAATTACTTGCTTAGACTCCAAACAGTTCATACCAAAATTCTCATCAAATTGGTCTAGCGGAAAACAAACTAAATCAATCCCAAAATCTCTACCAAGATGCTCCACGGATAATTCAAACACGCAAAAAAAGTAGAAACAAAACCACAACAGTTGTATCAATAACCATACTTCTATGCATAACATATAAAACAAGGTCCAATCTCGCACCACAATCCAAAGAAACGAAAGAATACGTTGCACCCATCATCAATAATAAAATACGTACCTCAAATTACCTTATCCTTAGAAGTAGTCTCAGCACCAGACAACGCAAACACTTTTCCTTTCGCTTGATCCTTCTTTGGCTTATCGCACAAGGCACAATTGTGTCCTTGCTCACCACAACTGTAGAAAATCCTACTCGAACCAACTCCATGATCAACAGTTTTGTGACCCGTATCGCCACACCTGTAGCACTTAATCGGAGTAGAAGCTCCTCCCCCACTTGGCTTCTTGCCAAAACCAGATTGTTACCTCATGTCATCATACGATTTCTCACGGAACTGTTCTCCTCCTCGTTTCAACTGTAGAAACCTCACTTCTTTCTTTCCACGCACATCTTCTTGAAAATAGTTTCCCAAAAATGCATCACGGAAAAGAGTCCAAGTAACTTCAATACCTTCTATTTCAAATCTCCGCACAGTATTACTCCACCAAACGTCAGCTTCTTTTGTCAGCATGTGAGTACCAAACTGTACCTTCTATACATCAGTACAACTCACGACTTGAAAGATCTTCTCAATTTCTCTCATCCATGCGTGCGCTTTGTCCGGTCCATACCCTCCTTCAAAGATCGGCGGGTTGCACCTTTGAAAGTCTCCAAAAGCACGTAACTCATTCTTTCCTCCATAACCGACACTCTCTTGTGGCGTTTGTCCAATCGCACCAGTCCACCTCATCACTGCCTCAACATTAACGTCACCATTCCTTCCTGCAGCCATTGTCCTAAGACATCCAACAACCAAACAGACAAAACAGTATCGATTGTGCCAGATACACAAATCAAATACAACAGGATTAGACAACATTAACGACTATTGACCAACTGGTCGACCATGCTCTGATACCACTAATGTAACACCCCTTTTATACCCCAAAATAAATAAGCATATAATCAGAGAATAAGCATGCATATAGTTTAAAAAGGGCGTCACATCGACGTTTTCAAAAGCTAAAAGCTTTTAAAAACCGACAGCATTTATCTACAAAATACAATACACCTGGTCATTTCAAATAACACCTTACATATAATCATAATTCATCAAGAATATGCATTAACAGCGGAAATTAATACTCATGTGTTTCATATAAATGATACATGTCCCATACCATGATCATAATATTTGGCCTAAAGCCTCTCAACAATAAGTAACCAATTAAACAGGTTCACAAGTTATAACAAAATGCATAAACGAATAGAACATGAGTTCAACGTCTAAGCTACCCAGTGTTACATGACCAGAGCATTGACTCGCTACTTAATTACCAAGCAACTCGGAAGAAACTCCGACTAGATCACACGCCGGCTACTAATCGTCAAACCTGCATGTCGCCAAACGAGGGCAACATTAAAACAGGAATACAAACCATTATGAAGAAAGTATAATGAGATACAATGGTTAAATCAACAATTATAGGAATGCATTACACTTGCCTAATCATAAAATTAATGCTAATCATATTTCACATATATTAAGCATACACCAAGTATAAGAGTATAATATCTCAATACTATATTCTCAATTATACACATAGCCATAATTATCACATATTCTCGCATTTAACCAATTACGTATTCAAACATCACCCCTTCTAAATTATCAACTAATACAATTATCACTACAACACCAAGTGTACATAATCAATTACCAAACTCATACACATAGCATCACAACATCAATGCACATAATCAATTATTCACTCGTACACTTATCACAACAACATAATGCACATAATTAATTATCACATTCATGCACACATCATAACAACATAATGCACATAATCAACTATCACATAACTCTAATGTGACTCAATGAAACATGTGACACTATGCATGTGGTACCAATGTGAAATTCTAAGTTTCACCGGCCTCCGATTCATATCTCTAGAATCTAAGCCACACTTCCGATCCGGACAAGACCAAAGTCCACCAATTGTAAACATATAGTTTACGGCTTCCGATTCACTCTAGAATCCAAGCCCGCTTGTGTTTCAAAGCAAATCCACCTATGTTTCAAGGCACACTATGATATGAATGTATGTACAATATCACAAATATATGCAATTAAGATCATCTCTACCATCTTAACTTTCCGCATATCACAATAATTCAACTCTATGAATTATCCACCAATTGTACACAACATTCACAACACACACACACATCATTCACATGTGAGAGGTCAATTAATCAATTACGATTCACACAATCCAATTAACACTAGTAACCACACTATCTCATTTTAGTTCTCATTTTGCCAATTATACATGAACACACACTTTCAACGTCAAGCAATTAATCATTAGAATTAATATTAACCAACTACTCACAGAGAATCAATATTAGCACAACATCATTGGCATGGAAACATATATTTCTCAACATACATATTCAAGACAAAACACAATTACGGACAAATCCTCAAAATATCGTAATTTACCGACAAATCGAATGATTGATCTAATTCCAAATTTATTCCAATCAATTGAACTCATTGAAATTAATTCAACTATTAATTAAGTCAACTAATTAATAATTATTTTAACTTAGTTCCAATTTACTCTATTATTTTCTATTACAAAACTAATATTTGATATAAGAAATATTCAAATTTACCCAATTTCGGTCGGTCCGCAAATATCACGTTTTCATCAAATTAACACCACCATGTTAATCTACTAATTAAACTTAGCTACCACGTAAATTTTCATCAAATTCCGGACAACTAATTATACCGCTTAATTCGGCTATTCGGTCAAACGGGACTATTTGAATTACATTTTGCCAACTTTATATGATCACACACTTTCACATTAAACTAGAAATCATGCCATATAGCTACTCTCACAGAATTCAATATTAGAACAATAGCATGGGCATATACATACATTACTCTCCATTAATATCCTACTGTTTTTAAGATAGAACTTTATTTCAAATTATTCTCACTTTCATTATGTTTATATACCTATATACATATCTTAAGTATGGTATAAAAGAGTATCTATATTAAATTGGTTAAGAAAATATATTGACAGCATATAGTGCAACATCCAAAAAAAATGAACGCAGGAAAAACAGGGCACATTCCAATTAATATAAAAACAAAATAATGCAATATCATTCAAGCAGTGTCGTCCGCAAAGCAAAATGAAAGGGTTGTGTCGTGCGTCTCAGGCACTTCCTTCATTTTCAATTAGTTTCCATTATAATTTCACACAGAACACACTATGGTTTCAACAAATTAATCCCAGTTTCCAATTCTATTTCTCTTAACAGAATTCAGCATACCAAAATAGAATCAAATCACATTTTTATAAATTTCAACTAAGAACAAACATAAACATGTTAATCTACCCATTATCCCCGTTATACTAACCCATAATAATAAGAATTCTCCCCCTTACCTCTTCAATTTCTTCAAACCCTAGCTTTTGCTCTTCTCCTCTCTTAGTCTCCTTTCTCCCCTTTCTCTTCTCTTGAAAATGCCAAATGAAATGATATCTCTACTCTCACTAAACCCTTGCTATCTTATGGTTTATAAAATGGGCTTAAAAGATAACACCCCCTATTTACTTCTAACTCTAATAAATAGGCCCAATTAGATATAATCTCTTAATATCTCTATTAGTTCAATAAACTAAACCAACATAAATATACACATAGTCAATTAATTCAATTAATCATTATATCACCAAATAATTAAATAAATAATTAATACGCTAAATAATTAAATAAATAATTAAATCACTAATTAATTAAATAAATAAATAACACACCAATTAATTAAATAAATAATAAAATAGTACGATAAAATAAATATTAATAAAACTGGACTGTTACAACTCTCCCCCACTTAAAAGATTTTCGTCCTCGAAAATTCAGTCGACACAACCATCTCAACACCAAAACCACATCCACTCTCTCTCTCTCTCTCTCTCGATTCATACCGATACAAAACGTTCTACACTTACGACCACACAAAGCTTCAAAAGATGTCATTCCAATATCCGAAGAAAATACCATGCAAACACACAATCCTTTCGATGCGCAACTTAGTAAGTCTCTTCATCAAATAATCCATCTTCATCGGAATAAAACAAGCACATTTCGTCAACTATCCACACTGACCCAACTCACTTCACAATTATCCGATGCCTCGGAAATCTCGAAACAAATCCATAGAGATACTATCTCACTTCCACTCGAAAATAGATAACTGTTGCACCAACTAAACGATCTCTAACAAGTCCAACTCAAATACACAATTCCGCTATATCCCTCTTCATACTTTGCCACTAAACATTTCCTCAAATCTTGATACATTTTAGTAGCGCCAGGATGAATACTCAAACCACTTCTATGTCCTTCCTCCAGAATCCTCTTCTTCAAGTCCGCAACATCTGGAACACAAACTCGATCACGACACCTCATAATACCATTCTTTACAATCCAAAAGTTACTACTTTTTCCTTGATTAATCAATATCATCTTGTCAACCAATTGAAAAATCCAATTTCTAACCTTCTCAAATATTGTCAAAATATTCCAAGTAGGCTTCAACATATCAACTTAACACACGAAGACGTCGCTTCACAACCAAACTCAACCCTCTAAATCGTTCCAACGATTTCTAATTCTTGAATCCTTAACATAACTTATAAAATTATTTCCTACTCAATGCATCGGCCACAACCTTCACTTTACCAGGATGGTAATTCAAACCAAAGATTAAAATCCTTCGAAATTCTACTTGTCTTGTTTACCTCATATTCAACTCTTGTGATCACTCAACACATCAAACCTTGATCCACACAAACAATGCCTCTTACATTCCAGAACAAACACACAGGCAAACAACTCCAATACATACATCGAATAATTCCCCTTATGAACTTTAAGTTACCTTGAAGCATAAGCTACCACTTATCGATATCTGCATCAACACACCTCAACTCGAAATCCCATATCCAAGAAAATTCACTTCTTCCAACCAAAACTCACATTCAGAAAGCTTTACATAACCTCCTTCTCTTTCAGCACCGATAACACAATCCTTAAATGTTAAACATGATCATCGTCGCTCTTTGAATCAAATATCCTCAAGAAATATTACCTCATAGAACCTTCTTTCTTCTTACTCGAGGAACAAGGTAACTCTACGACTATACACTCAGACGATGAACCTATTCTCAAACAATTCCTCAAATCTACTCTTCAACTTCTCCTTAGTCGCTTTACACGCTACCAAGTTAGTAAGACAAGTTTATCTCGTTCAATACGATATCGCCTCCTATCAACAATAGATTAAGGGTGATCAGGTCCTCAATTTGTCAATAGACAGTCGACAATCATAATGAAACATAAACCATCGTTACTAAACCATAATAGTGTTCCTTCAGAACTCGCACTCAAAATCACTTAAAACACCAATACCCAACATCTCTCTTAAAATTACAATTACTTGCTTAGACTCCAAACAGTTCATACCAAAATTCTCATCAAATTGGTCTAGCGGAAAACAAACTAAATCAATCCCAAAATCTCTACCAAGATGCTCCACGGATAATTCAAACACGCAAAAGAAGTAGAAACAAAACCACAACAGTTGTATCAATAACCATACTTCTATGCATAACATATAAAACAAGGTCCAATCTCGCACCACAATCCAAAGAAACGAAAGAATACGTTGCACCCATCATCAATAATAAAATACGTACCTCAAATTACCTTATCCTTAGAAGTAGTCTCAGCACCAGACAACGCAAACACTTTTCCTTTCGCTTGATCCTTCTTTGGCTTATCGCACAAGGCACAATTGTGTCCTTGCTCACCACAACTGTAGCAAATCCTACTCGAACCAACTCCATGATCAACAGTTTTGTGACCCGTCTCGCCACACCTGTAGCACTTAATCGGAGTAGAAGCTCCTCCCCCACTTGGCTTCTTGCCAAAACCAGATTGTTCCCTCATGTCATCATACGATTTCTCACGGAACTGTTCTCCTCCTCGTTTCAACTGTAGAAACCTCACTTCTTTCTTTCCACGCACATCTTCTTGAAAATAGTTTCCCAAAAATGCATCACGGAAAAGAGTCCAAGTAACTTCAATACCTTCTATTTCAAATCTCCGCACAGTATTACTCCACCAAACGTCAGCTTCTTTTGTCAGCATGTGAGTACCAAACTGTACCTTCTATACATCAGTACAACTCACGACTTGAAAGATCTTCTCAATTTCTCTCATCCATGCGTGCGCTTTGTCCGGTCCATACCCTCCTTCAAAGATCGGCGGGTTGCACCTTTGAAAGTCTCCAAAAGCACGTAACTCATTCTTTCCTCCATAACCGACACTCTCTTGTGGCGCTTGTCCAATCGCACCAGTCCACCTCATCACTGCCTCAACATTAACGTCACCATTCCTTCCTGCAGCCATTGTCCTAAGACATCCAACAACCAAACAGACAAAACAGTATCGATTGTGCCAGATACACAAATCAAATACAACAGGATTAGACAACATTAACGACTATTGACCAACTGGTCGACCATGCTCTGATACCACTAATGTAACACCCCTTTTATACCCCAAAATAAATAAGCATATAATCAGAGAATAAGCATGCATATAATTTAAAAAGGGCGTCACATCGACGTTTTCAAAAAGCTAAAAGCTTTTAAAAACCGACAGCATTTATCTACAAAATACAATACACCTGGTCATTTCAAATAACACCTTACATATAATCATAATTCATCAAGAATATGCATTAACAGCGGAAAGTAATACTCATGTGTTTCATATAAATGATACATGTCCCATACCATGATCATAATATTTGGCCTAAAGCCTCTCAACAATAAGTAACCAATTAAACAGGTTCACAAGTTATAACAAAATGCATAAACGAATAGAACATGAGTTCAACGTCTAAGCTACCCAGTGTTACATGACCAGAGCATTGACTCGCTACTTAATTACCAAGCAACTCGGAAGAAACTCCGACTAGATCACACGCCGGCTACTAATCGTCAAACCTGCATGTCGCCAAACGAGGGCAACATTAAAACAGGAATACAAACCATTATGAAGAAAGTATAATGAGATACAATGGTTAAATCAACAATTATAGGAATGCATTACACTTGCCTAATCATAAAATTAATGCTAATCATATTTCACATATATTAAGCATACACCAAGTATAAGAGTATAATATCTCAATACTATATTCTCAATTATACACATAGCCATAATTATCACATATTCTCGCATTTAACCAATTACGTATTCAAACATCACCCCTTCTAAATTATCAACTAATACAATTATCACTACAACACCAAGTGTACATAATCAATTACCAAACTCATACACATAGCATCACAACATCAATGCACATAATCAATTATTCACTCGTACACTTATCACAACAACATAATGCACATAATTAATTATCACATTCATGCACACATCATAACAACATAATGCACATAATCAACTATCACATAACTCTAATGTGACTCAATGAAACATGTGACACTATGCATGTGGTACCAATGTGAAATTCTAAGTTTCACTGGCCTCCGATTCATATCTCTAGAATCTAAGCCACACTTCCGATCCGGACAAGACCAAAGTCCACCAATTGTAAACATATAGTTTACGGCTTCCGATTCACTCTAGAATCCAAGCCCGCTTGTGTTTCAAAGCAAATCCACCTATGTTTCAAGGCACACTATGATATGAATGTATGTACAATATCAAAAATATATGCAATTAAGATCATCTCTACCATCTTAACTTTCCGCATATCACAATAATTCAACTCTATGAATTATCCACCAATTGTACACAACATTCACAACACACACACATCATTCACATGTGAGAGGTCAATTAATCAATTACGATTCACACAATCCAATTAACACTAGTAACCACACTATCTCATTTTAGTTCTCATTTTGCCAATTATACATGAACACACACTTTCAACGTCAAGCAATTAATCATTAGAATTAATATTAACCAACTACTCACAGAGAATCAATATTAGCACAACATCATTGGCATGGAAACATATATTTCTCAACATACATATTCAAGACAAAACACAATTACGGACAAATCCTCAAAATATCGTAATTTACCGACAAATCGAATGATTGATCTAATTCCAAATTTATTCCAATCAATTGAACTCATTGAAATTAATTCAACTATTAATTAAGTCAACTAATTAATAATTATTTTAACTTAGTTCCAATTTACTCTATTATTTTCTATTACAAAACTAATATTTGATATAAGAAATATTCAAATTTACCCAATTTCGGTCGGTCCGCAAATATCACGTTTTCATCAAATTAACACCACCATGTTAATCTACTAATTAAACTTAGCTACCACGTAAATTTTCATCAAATTCCGGACAACTAATTATACCGCTTAATTCGGCTATTCGGTCAAACGGGACTATTTGAATTACATTTTGCCAACTTTATATGATCACACACTTTCACATTAAACTAGAAATCATGCCATATAGCTACTCTCACAGAATTCAATATTAGAACAATAGCATGGGCATATACATACATTACTCTCCATTAATATCCTACTGTTTTTAAGATAGAACTTTATTTCAAATTATTCTCACTTCCATTATGTTTATATACCTATATACATATCTTAAGTATGGTATAAAAGAGTATCTATATTAAATTGGTTAAGAAAATATATTGACAGCTTATAGTGCAACATCCAAAAAAAATGAACGCAGGAAGAACAGGGCACATTCCAATTAATATAAAAACAAAATAATGCAATATCATTCAAGCAGTGTCGTCCGCAAAGCAAAATGAAAGGGTTGTGTCGCGCGTCTCAGGCACTTCCTTCATTTTCAATTAGTTTCCATTATAATTTCACACAGAACACACTATGGTTTCAACAAATTAATCCCAGTTTCCAATTCTATTTCTCTTAACAGAATTCAGCATACCAAAATAGAATCAAATCACATTTTTATAAATTTCAACTAAGAACAAACATAAACATGTTAATCTACCCATTATCCCCGTTATACTAACCCATAATAATAAGAATTCTCCCCCTTACCTCTTCAATTTCTTCAAACCCTAGCTTTTGCTCTTCTCCTCTCTTAGTCTCCTTTCTCCCCTTTCTCTTCTCTTGAAAATGCCAAATGAAATGATATCTCTACTCTCACTAAACCCTTGCTATCTTATGGTTTATAAAATGGGCTTAAAAGATAACACCCCCTATTTACTTCTAACTCTAATAAATAGGCCCAATTAGATATAATCTCTTAATATCTCTATTAGTTCAATAAACTAAACCAACATAAATATACACATAGTCAATTAATTCAATTAATCATTATATAACCAGATAATTAAATAAATAATTAATACGCTAAATAATTAAATAAATAATTAAATCACTAATTAATTAAATAAATAAATAACACACCAATTAATTAAATAAATAATAAAATAGTACGATAAAATAAATATTAATAAAACTGGGCTGTTACAACTCTCCCCCACTTAAAAGATTTTCGTCCTCGAAAATTCAGTCGACACAACCATCTCAACACCAAAACCACATCCACTCTCTCTCTCTCGATTCATACCGATACAAAATGTTCTACACTTACGACCACACAAAGCTTCAAAAGATGTCATTCCAATATCCGAAGAAAATACCATGCAAACACACAATCCTTTCGATGCGCAACTTAGTAAGTCTCTTCATCAAATAATCCATCTTCATCGGAATAAAACAAGCACATTTCGTCAACTATCCACACTGACCCAACTCACTTCACAATTATCCGATGCCTCGGAAATCTCGAAACAAATCCATAGAGATACTATCTCACTTCCACTCGAAAATAGATAACTGTTGCACCAACTAAACGATCTCTAACAAGTCCAACTCAAATACACAATTCCTCTATATCCCTCTTCATACTTTGCCACTAAACATTTCCTCAAATCTTGATACATTTTAGTAGCGCCAGGATGAATACTCAAACCACTTCTATGTCCTTCCTCCAGAATCCTCTTCTTCAAGTCCGCAACATCTGGAACACAAACTCGATCACGACACCTCATAATACCATTCTTTACAATCCAAAAGTTACTATTTTTTCCTTGATTAATCAATATCATCTTGCCAACCAATTGAAAAATCCAATTTCTAACCTTCTCAAATATTGTCAAAATATTCCAAGTAGGCTTCAACATATCAACTTAACACACGAAGACGTCGCTTCACAACCAAACTCAACCCTCTAAATCGTTCCAACGATTTCTAATTCTTGAATCCTTAACATAACTTATAAAATTATTTCCTACTCAATGCATCGGACACAACCTTCACTTTACCAGGATGGTAATTCAAACCAAAGATTAAAATCCTTCGAAATTCTACTTGTCTTGTTTACCTCATATTCAACTCTTGTGATCACTCAACACATCAAACCTTGATCCACACAAACAATGCCTCTTACATTCCAAAACAAACACACAGGCAAACAACTCCAATACATACATCGAATAATTCCCCTTATGAACTTTAAGTTACCTTGAAGCATAAGCTACCACTTATCGATATCTGCATCAACACACCTCAACTCGAAATCCCATATCCAAGAAAATTCACTTCTTCCAACCAAAACTCACATTCAGAAAGCTTTACATAACCTCCTTCTCTTTCAGCACCGATAACACAATCCTTAAATGTTAAACATGATCATCGTCGCTCTTTGAATCAAATATCCTCAAGAAATATTACCTCATAGAACCTTCTTTCTTCTTACTCGAGGAACAAGGTAACTCTACGACTATACACTCAGACGATGAACCTCTTCTCAAACAATTCCTCAAATCTACTCTTCAACTTCTCCTTAGTCGCTTTACACGCTACCAAGTTAGTAAGACAAGTTTATCTCGTTCAATACGATATCGCCTCCTATCAACAATAGATTAAGGGTGATCAGGTCCTCAATTTGTCAATAGACAGTCGACAATCATAATGAAACATAAACCATCGTTACTAAACCATAATAGTGTTCCTTCAGAACTCGCACTCAAAATCACTTAAAACACCAATACCCAACATCTCTCTTAAAATTACAATTACTTGCTTAGACTCCAAATAGTTCATACCAAAATTCTCATCAAATTGGTCTAGCGGAAAACAAACTAAATCAATCCCAAAATCTCTACCAAGATGCTCCACGGATAATTCAAACACGCAAAAGAAGTAGAAACAAAACCACAACAGTTGTATCAATAACCATACTTCTATGCATAACATATAAAACAAGGTCCAATCTCGCACCACAATCCAAAGAAACGAAAGAATACGTTGCACCCATCATCAATAATAAAATACGTACCTCAAATTACCTTATCCTTAGAAGTAGTCTCAGCACCAGACAACGCAAACACTTTTCCTTTCGCTTGATCCTTCTTTGGCTTATCGCACAAGGCACAATTGTGTCCTTGCTCACCACAACTGTAGCAAATCCTACTCGAACCAACTCCATGATCAACAGTTTTGTGACCCGTCTCGCCACACCTGTAGCACTTAATCGGAGTAGAAGCTCCTCCCCCACTTGGCTTCTTGCCAAAACCAGATTGTTCCCTTATGAGATTTTAATGAAAGAATTAAATGGAGAGAGGGAAGAATTTTGAAAGATGAATTTGAAATTCAAAATTCAAAATGGTGGAATATAGTCAATCACGCGTGGACTCATGCAATGCAGAGTCAAGCTGCCACCCCCTTGGGAGACGAGCGTCTCAGGTGGGCAGTCTGCGAAGCAGCACCATGCAGGGCATGGAGACGGGCGTCTCCTAGCTTAGGGATGGAGGGACGTGGTCCCACAAAGGGGAGACGAGCGTCTCCTAGCCTATGTAGACAATTTGGTCCACTTTTGCTTCTGGGAACGAGTGTATGACAGTATAATTAAACATTTTAAACAGTGTAGAACAGTGTGACACAGTTATATCATTTTAATTAGGAAACAGGCAGTGACAAAATATAGTATAAATTATGCAGTTAATTAGATATAATAGTTAAAATGACAGCATAAAATATAATATAGCAGAATCAGGTACTAAAAATAGATTGCATTATAAATTAAAGTACCGATTTCTGTTTGTTATAGCAGAAAAAATAAAAGATGCAGAAAAATAAATGCTAGACTTAAATAGAAATAACTAATAAATCTAAAAACTAAAAACTAAAAATAATCTTCTAAGGATCAACATCTCTAGCCACGTTTCTGATCTTGCAAATTAGGAGCAATCGAATAAATGTGTTTGAACACTTCGTCGAATTGTGCATTCACAGTGTCCATGAATCCAAAGAAATGCATTTGTAAAGAATGAACTTCTTCTCGCATATGTTGTAGCTCATGTTGTAGTGCATCAATAGCTTGACCATGGGTAATCGGGTGATAAGCATGCTCAATTCTTGGAGGAGCATTTCTTGGAGCAGCAGATTCAGAAGATGCAAATGGACGTGCTAAAGGAGCAGGAAGAGGATTTTATGGCTCAGGCTCAGCTTCGTTCATATCCTTAGATTCATCTTCTTGGGAATTAGGAGGTGTTTCAGGTTCATATTCAGGTACGGGTTCACCCTCAGGCATAGGTTCGTACTCAGGTACGACTTCTTCTTCAGGCATAGGTTCATATTCAGGAGGGCCTATGTCATGATATCTAGGAGGAGTTTCAGGCTCAGTTTTTGACTCTGCTTCAGGCATATCATTGTCTAAATGTTCATAAGCTTGTGGAGTTTCTGGAGATGATTCTCTATCGGGAATCTGACCATAATAAAGCCAATTCGCTGGGTTATACACACTCGTCCTTGGATTAGGCAGGGTGAACTGATCCAAGGCTTGGTTATCAATTAGAAGCTCAAACTAATCAAGACCAAGGTTTCCAATGATACCTCTATTAAAACAAAAACCAATGTCCATGGAGTGATAAGTAACAAGCGGTGTCAATCTAAGAAGCAGTTTTCGAAGTCCTATAACATTTGCGATCATGGTGACTGAACCTCCGATCAAAATAGGTGAAACTTTGTCTTGTGTGATACGCTCGAAGTTTGCTAGCATAAAAGTAATAGCATTGACCGGACGATTTTGAGAGGCACAAAACATGATGAAGAGCTCTTCTCTAGAAACATTAGTGATGTTCTCAGGCTTACCGAAAATAAAATGAGCCAAGATCTTATGGAAGTATCCGAAAGTAGGATTATGGATATTCTCAGATTGAAATTCACGCTCTTCAGGATTATCATTTCCAGTAATACTTCCCCAAAAGCGCTCAAGCTCACGGTATGAAAAAAGTTCCTCTTGAACTGCAGTAAATGCATCCATTCTATTGGGAAGTCCCAACATAGCAGCAAAATCACAAATACAAAAGTGATACTCAAGTCCAAATAGCCTGAAAAGGATTACTCCTCTTTTCATTCCTAGTCCACAATTTGGCAGATAAATGAGTGAACTTAAGAACTCCAGAGTGAGCTTTCGGTAAGTGATAAATCTTTGTAGCAAGTGAGAACGAGTCCAACTAGTTTGGTTCAGTAAGTACATGACACTTTCCTCAACTCCTAAGGTCTCCATAGTGGGGCAATGAGGATAGAGAGATAAATCCATTCTTCTCTCGGCCAGCTTAGCATATCGTCCTACTTGACCTCTACCTCTGACCATCACTTCTATATTATCAACTTCTTGTATCGTGATAAGTTAGTAACTAAGTTAGCCTGTAAACGAGTTGAAAATTATGAAAATTAAGTCAGAAATAGATGGAATGTTGAAAAAGAAATAAAATAAAAATAAAAATAAAAAGAAATAAAGAAATAAAAAAATAAAAAAGATACGATAAAAATATTAAAATATAAAAATGAATAGTAATAAAAATATAAAAGTGAAATTTTTATAATAATAATTATAATGACAAAAATAATTATTATAATTAAAGGATGAAATAAAAGTTGGAAATACGATAAAAAACAGATGTTGGAGAAAATTAAAATTAAAATTAAATGATTAAAGAAATTAAGAAAATTAAAAAGAGAAAGAAAAATGTGGGTTGTCTCCCACAAAGCGCTTTGTTTAATGTCGTAAGCTCGACAGTTTAAACAAAACTAATTTTTCAGATTGAGCGGGTGGCTCGTAAGTTTTAAAATTTGTACATTTTCATCGTTCTCGAGACGATGGTAATGTTTAAGACGTTGCCCATTTACGATAAAAGGTTCAACCGTTCTTCCTCTAATTTCTATCGCTCTGCTCGGAAAAATGTTAGTAATCTCGAAAGGACCAGACCATCTAGAGCGTAATTTTCCAGGAAATAATTTAAGCCTAGAGTTAAATAGTAACACTTTATCGCCTTTGTTAAAACTTTTTCCTATATCTTCGCTTATCATGCCATTTTTTCTTTCTTTCTTTATAGATTCTAGCTTTTTCGTAAGCATCTTGTCTAAGCTCTTCTAATTCGTTTATGTCCAGAATGCGCTTTTCGCCAGCGGTAGTATAATTTAAAACAATAGGCCTTATGTTCTAGTTCTACCGGGAGGTGACAAGATTTTCCGTAAACAAGTTTAAAGGGAGTGGTTCCTATTGGGGTTTTGAAAGCTGTTCTATGTGCCCATAAAGCTTCATTTAACTTGGAGGATCAGTCTTTTCTAGATATAGCAACAGTCTTTTCCAATATTTGTTTTATTTCTCTGTTTGATACCTCCACTTGTCCACTTGTTTGTGGATGGTACGGTGTCGCTATTCGATGATTTACTCCATATTTCAGAAGAAGTTTTTTGAGGATTTTTGAAATGAAATGGGAGCCTCCGTCGCTGATTAATAGTCTTGGTACGCCAAACCTAGGAAATATGACATTTTTAAAGAGCTTGGTTACTACTCGTCTCGACAGCCTCTATCCATTTTGAAACATAGTCGACAGCTACGAGGATGTACTTATTGCCAAATGATGAAGGAAAAGGACCCATAAAGTCTATTCCCCGGACGTCAAATATTTCAACTTCTAAAATGCCCTTTTGAGGCATTTCGTCTCATCTTAAAATGTTTCCAGTTCGTTGACATCTATCATAGTTTGTAATGGCAGAGTGTACGTCTTTCCATAGGTTAGGCCAATAAAGTCCAGATTGGAGGATCTTTGCGCAAGTTTTAGATGTGCTTGCATGACCTCCATAGGGGGCTGAGTGGCAGTGTGTTATTATACTTTCTATTTCTTCCTCGGGTACGCAACGACGAAAGATTCCGTCGGGGCCTCTCTTGAAAAGAAGAGGATCGTCCCAATAGTATTGTTTTAGGTCGTGGAAGAATTTCTTCTTTTGTTGGTAACATAAATCAGGAGGGAGTACACTAGCAGCTAAAAAGTTTACAAAATCTGCATACCAGGGTGTAATGGTCATGGCTAGAGCAGTTTCGACAGGTACGTCAGAAGTGTTTCCTTCTATTTGAGCGATAAGTTTATCGTAAGGAAAATCATCGTTAATCGGTACGGTTTCAGGTTCTAGATTTTCTAAACGAGAAAGGTGGTCTGCTACGACATTTTTCTGTTCCTTTTTTGTCATTAATTTCTAAGTCGAATTCCTGCAGTAGCAGGATCCATCTTAGGAGTCTAGGTTTAGCTTCCTTTTTAGTCAATAGGTACCTAATTCCAGCGTGGTCGGTGTATATGGTTATTTTGGCTCCTACTAAATAGGAACGGAACTTATCTAAAGCAAATACTACCGCTAAAAGTTCTTTTTCGGTCGTAGCGTAATTCATTTAGGCTTCGTCCATAGTTCTACTTGCATAGTAAATGATGTGAAGTTTCTTTTCTTTTCGTTGTCCTAAAACAGCGCCTACAGCGTAATCACTCGCGTCACACATTATTTTGAATGGTTCAGTCCAATCCGGGGGTTGCATAATGGGTGCGGAGATTAATGCTTCCTTAAGGGTTTTAAAGGCTTCTAAGCACTTGTCATCAAAGATAAAATCAGCGTCTTTCATTAATAATTCAGTTAAGGGTTTAGTTATATTTGAGAAATCCTTAATAAAACTTCGGTAGAAACCAACGTGTCCTAAGAAACTTCGTATTTCTCTTACGGTCTTTGGAGGTTGAAGGTTTTCAATAACTTCTATTTTAGCTCTATCTACTTCAATTCCTCTTTTTGATACGATATGTCCTAACACAATCCCTTCTTGTACCATAAAGTGACATTTCTCCCAATTTACTACTAGGTTAACTTTCACACAACGTTCTAGAACTTTTTCTAAATTTGCAAGACATCATTTGAAACTTTGTTCACATACGGAGAAGTCACCCATAAAGACTTCCATAATATTGTCAAGGAAATCGGCGAATATTGCCATCATACATCTTTGAAAAGTCGCAGGAGCGTTACATAATCCGAATGGCATTCTTCGATAGGCAAAGGTTCCAAATGGGCAGGTAAAAGTTGTTTTCTCTTGGTCATCAGGATGGATTGGGATTTGGAAGAAACCGGAATAATTGTCCAAGTAACAGAAATGGGAATGTCTAGCTAGGCGTTCTAACATTTGGTCAATGAATGGAAGGGGAAAATGGTCTTTTCGAGTCGCTTTATTTAATTTCCTATAGTCTATGCTCATTCGCCAACCAGATTCAACTCGCTTGGTTATGGTTTCTCCTTTCTCATTTTTTATCACTGTGACTCATCCTTTCTTAGGTATTACATGAACTGGGATAACCCATTTACTATCGGATATGGGGTATATTATTCCAGCTTCTAAAAGTTTTAAAACTTCTTTCCTAACCACTTTGCTCATGATTGGGTTAAGTCTCCTATGGTGTTCTCTAGAAGTTTTCGAATCTTCCTCAAGCATAATTCGGTGCATACAAACGGAGGGACTTAGTCCTTTGAGATCAGATATCTTATAGCCTAAAGCTGTTGGATATTTTCTTAAGACTCCTAGTAATTTTTCGGTTTCGATCGGTCCTAGGTCAGCATTGACTATCACAGGTTGTTCGAGTTCAGTGTCTAGGAATTCGTACCTTAGATTTTTAGGAAGTGTTTTGAGTTCACCAGTTAGTTTATTTGGATAAGGTGTAGGATCAGGTGTTAATGCTAAACATTCGTTCAAGCTTAAGTTTTGGCTTTCTTCGTACGTGTTATCATCAAGTGTTTCAGTTATAGGGATTTCTAGGATTTATGGGTTTTTGAGTGGTTCAACTTTGGCTTCTTTGACGCATTAGTCAGTGATATCCATGAAACAACAGGTGTCATCTATTGTGGGCGCTTTTAATAAGTGAGATAGAATAAATTCAATCTTTTCTTCTCCTACTTCGAAAGTTAGTTTCCCACGTTTAACATCTATGATTGCACCAACGGTTGCTAAGAATGGTATTCCTGGTATGATCGAGATGTTAGAATCTTCTTGAATATCCATGAAGATAAAATCAGTTGGGATGTAGAATTGACCTACACGCACAGGGATATTTTTTAACATTCCTTCAGGATACTTAACTGAGTGGTCGGCTAATTGAAGAGACATCCTTGTAGATTTAAGCTCACCTAAATTTTATTTTTTACAAGTTGAAAGAGGCATCAAACTAACACTAGCTCCTAAATCACATAAGGCTTTATCTATAATAGCTTTTCCTATTACGCAAGGTACGGAGAAACTACCAGGATCTTTTAGTTTTAGAGGCATGTTGTAATACGGTGAACTGACTTTTATCCAAAATGACGCGGTAAGCAAGAGTCGCCACCGACTTTTATTTTATCCAAATTAATCAGAAAGGCTAAAAGAATCGGGAAAAACCTTTTAAATAAAAACAGGGTTCAGGGGGTAATTTATGCAAAGGGAAGGTGTAAGGCACCCTTTGCATCCATGGTTTTCCATGGGCTCTTAATTGCGTTGCTCTTTTTCGTTCAGAAATGTAGAAGAAGTGAATACGGACTTTAGCTCGTAAATGAGCGTAGCCATATCGAAGTTTTTTTTAGAAAAGGGTAGAAAAAGGAATTTAAACCAGAGCATGCAATTAAGGGCAAATTACCTTGATATTTGTAAAAAAGATTCTTTTAGCCTTTCAGGGTGACAGGGTCTGTCCATGCCATAAGAGGGCAGGAAGCCTTTCATTTGGAGGTTGAAGGGTCGTCGCAATGTCGTTCGCCATAAGACTGTCCCATGCCATAGAGAGGCAGGTAGTCTAAGGGAAGGACCAAAATAGCCTTTCGTTTAGGCAACTAGAGGATACCTCAGCCTTTCGTAGGCAACTTCCGAGGGACGAGATCATATTAGTGTATCGAAGGCAGCATCATTAGGGACCTATGATCTTTGCATAATCGAGGCAACATGGATGAGGTATCCTCGTATTCGAGGGACATGGCTATTCTGCAAAAAACACAAGGCAACAAGGCAACAGGCAACAGGCAGCAGGCAACAGAAGGGGTTACCAAAAAGTGTGCGTGGGTGCAACAATCATGTGATTCAATTCGAAATATATTATCTTGTAATTAAATGATTCTAAGTTAATTACAGGCTTGCACTCCCTAAGATTACTAACCATGCAAAAATATAAACAATATAATTAAAGCAATACGGGGAAGGGGAAAAAGAAACCAGCGGGGGAAAGGGAAAATGAAGCCAGCGGGTTTGACATAAGTAATAATTAAAAGCAGAAAAAATAAAAGAGATTAGAGTTTAGGGTTACCGACTATTTGAGCTTTGGCGGTTGGCAAACCCTGAAAATGGGAAAAGAGAAAATAAAAGGAAGGAGTGAGTGTATTATCAATTCAATCGATAATTAGGGTTAACCCTAATTTGATAAATAAAATAAAATAAAATAGATGTTTAAAATAAAAAATAGAACTTAGCTTTTGATTTGATCTGATATGGTTTGTAGTCGGGAGTATCCTCGAGGTTAACCCTGAAAAGAATACACAAAAATACTATTTAGTGTAGGGCAAATTCTCGTAAACCCTGATTCGGGGGTAAAGTAACAAATTGATTTAATTAATTATTGGTTTCGCAACCTAATTAATTAAATCGAAGAAAATAAATGTAATCAGAAAAAAGCACTTTTATGATTTTAAAAATAAAATAAATAGGAATTTATTAAAGATATTTAAATAAATTATCTAATTAAACAAATAAAATAAATAAATATACTAATTATTATAAAAAAAATAGTATAAGAAATAAATAATAGAATAAATAACATAAAAAATAATTAATAAAAATAGTTAATATAAATAATAAGATAAATATTATAAACTAAATATAAATATTATTATGTATATAAAAGAGATAAGGTTTTATTAAAAGAAAAGTATATAAAAGAAATAATATATACATATATATATATATATATATAAAATAAAATAAATATAAGAATCATATAATTAAAAATAAAAAAATTTAACACTTAACTGGGCGATCCAGTGTGGCTGCGTGCATGAGGTCTATGGTGTTCCTGAGCTGCCAGATACGTTGGATCAGATTGCATTGAAATCCAAGGGCACAAGGGAGTCAGGTGTATGGTACGCATTTGGATGAAACACACCGGATCTGGCATCATCCCAACAACAATACGCGCCAAAAAAAATTTGAACCAGCCAATGACGGGTCGCCACGACATCCTCTTCTTCAGTGAACCATCGTCTTAGTCCTGGTTTTTATCCACGGTTCCTTGCTCCGTCGCTATAGGACCTGCCAATTACGAATACTACCAAAACGCAACATAAATCTTTCGCGAGGCCATGGACATGATCGTCCAGACCTCACGAACCTAAATATACTCTTAATTAGGTCAAATTTTGCCTGCAATGAAAAACCCTAATTGAAGCTATAAAAACCTAACAATGGCGCTTCAGCATATACAATCCAAAAACTCAATCAAACACACCAGAAACATTCAGAGCATCATAGTAAACCTCAATATGCAATCAAAACTTATTTATGGTGCATGAATCATGGTATTCGAATTCAAGCAATACTGGCATGTTTAAGAACCTGTATCTCGTGCTTCAGAGTGCCACAACCAATGATAGAGTTTGGTACACGTTCAGGGAGGACCAGAGAATCGATTAGAGCCTTTGGAACACCTTGAATCCTTGCTAATCTCCAAAACCGAGTTGGTGATTTTCTTGATTTTTTGTGCTCGGGTTAGGGTTCCTTTTGCTGCAAATTTGTAACCCTTGGCATATGGTCTTGCTCAGTACTTATATGAGAAGGGATTAGGTCAATAAACTTGGAGAAAATCAATTAGAATCTTTGATTTCAATCTTGGAAAATTTGATTGGAAAATTTTGTTAAAAGCTTCTAATTTTGGTCCAAATTTGAATCTTTTCTTTCACTCATGCATTTGCACGAAAATTGAATCATAAATGTGATTTTGGATGGTTATATTTGATTGGAATGGAGTTTTTAAGTCAATATTTGATTTTTATGATTTATATAAATTAATTATCCTTTTTAAATGATAAAAAATTCACATAAAATCATGTAAAAATCAAAAATTCGTGGGAATTGGGTTTTGGGGCCTTGGATAACTTGAGAATCAAGTTTGGGCCAAAAAAAGTTGGGCTCCTTTGTAAAAAATTTCAATTTGAACCCTTTCTGTTCACATTTTCCCTCCAAAATAGTCCAACTTTGACAAGGCATATCTCTCTCAATTTTTGAGGTATGGAGGGGTTCTAGGACTTTTTAGAAACCTGAAAGAGTCCTCTAACCAATGCCTTTGGTCTCATGTCAAAATAATTTTCCATGCCCCTTGTGTGTTCTTTTGAAGAAAATGACTTTTGGTTGACTTTTGAAAAGGACCTATAATGTTTTGGTCCATATCTCCCAAACGAAGCATTTCTGGCCTTGGCATGTGAGAGACAAAATTGTAGAGAATTCAATTTCCTTCAACATAAGCTTTGGATGGAAAATTTCTGATGTTCCATGTGAGAGTTATGGTTGGTCAAAGTTCAGTTGACTTTCTCCTATACAAACCCTAATTTAGAAACTTTTTGAATTGTTGATTTTTGATCTTTCCTTGATGAACCATGATCAATTCTTGATCAAATGGTGAATGATACTTCAATATGAGGATCTTGACAAAAAATCAGGAGCTTTGGCTGTACTTTGACCACAGTTGACTTTTAGGTCAAACTATCGACTATTGACCTTCTACACAATTGAGTGACCAATCCTTTGAGCTGAGACCTAAAACTTGTCATGGAGGTAATGTGAGACATTATAGGACATATGGAGTGCCTTTGAGCTATTGATTCATTGATTTTCCTTCAGAACAACAAAACCCTAGTTCTCTGATCTTTGCTTAGGAGAGTGTGTCTTGGAGCTTTGTATCTTGATTTGAACTTGGATAAGAGAAATAATATGGGCAAATTTTGGGGTATGACAGCTGCCCCTGTTCAATTTTCTTAAACCTGAAGATGTAGAGTGGTTTGTATGCCAGTCGGAATCTGAAGGTGGAAGATGATTAAACACTAGAATACCAAGAAATTTGCCTTTGTCGGAGATGGGCTTGAAGATGCCATCGGGCTTGATAGAATTGAAAACCAGAATACGTCGTACGTTAGAACATTTTTGAGGAATGGATTGAGTCGTGTGTTAGACTGAATTTAGTTTGCATCAGCAGGTGATTTCTGGAGAACCATACGTTAGGCTGGAGGAATAAGTCATGCGTTAGATCAAATCCAATTTGCATCCTTAGATGTCTGGAAGACCGTGCGTCAGGTTGAAGAATAATTCGTGCGTTAGACTAGTCTGATTTGCATCCTTAGATGTCTGGATAACCGTGCGTCAGGTCGAAGAATAAGTCGTGCGTTAGACTACTCCCAATTGCATCCTCAGATGTCTAGAAAACCGTGCGTTAGGTTGATGGATAAGTCGTGTGTTAGACTAATCCGATTTGCATCCTTAGATGTCTGGATAATCATGCGTTAGGTTGATGGATAAGTCGTGCGTTAGACTAATCCGATTGCATCCGTAGATGTCTGGAATGCCATGCGTTTAGGCGTTGCTTTGAATAAGATTCGAATCTTCGTAATGTACTTGTAAAATATTGTCAGTATCTATGCAATGTTATGATGCATGAGCTACGTGTTTCTCAAAATAAATGAGGAACGTGCATGTGAATATGTATGCGATGTATGAGTATGTTCATGACTTATGATGTATGACTATGATTTGTGCTTCTTTGATTATCTTGATTGAGAGGATAGATCTTTCTGTTGTTGATCTTATCTTGGAAACGCCTGACTGGGGATTTATGATTTTTGCTTGGGGATGATCAGTAACTTGATGTGCCCTGATTGGGGATGACAGATGTCGGAGAGACTCTATTGGGGAACCATGTCCTTTGTTGAGAGTATTTGAAGGTATCTTCTTAATGAGTACTCTGTGGGGATTCCTTCAGATTGTTGACCTTGAAGGAGGGCTTCTAGATTGCTTTAGACATTGTCTCTTCGCCTTTCCTATCTAAAGAACTAATAGATATTTTTACGAAAGAAAAGATAAATGATAATCATGTTCATATGCATATGTTCACTCAAAATTATCATTGGACCTTTGCGTATTCGAAAAAAGGAGAAAAAGGAAAACTCGAAAGAGAGAAAAATAACTTGTATTAAGAAAGCCATGAATAGGCAAAAATAAAGAACATATTGTGTGTTTTTGAAAAGGTAAAAATAAAACAAAAATAGCTATGTGGGAATAATCCTATTGAGTTTCAATTCTGCTATTGCTATTATGTCTTCGAGCATCTCATCCCTTGCTTGTTGGAGAAAGACGATTGAATTGATCTGAGCCTTTTGAACTTGATATTGTATATATATCTGATTGATGAGTGATTTGAACGAGACATAGTCATACGCTTAATCCTTAACTTTTGCCTAGGCCGCCTTTTCAGGTTTTCAGCCTACCAGGATACCCTTTTTTGCCCAAGTTGCCCTTTCGGGTTTTCAACTTGACGGGTGTACATTTTTTATATATATCCCTAACTTTTGCCCAAAACCTTTTGGTTTGTCGGGATGCCTTTACTTTTTCCTAGGTAGGTCGACCTAGCGGGTCTTATTTATGCGTAGTATTTTTTGACTATGTCAGCGTTCACGGGATGCGGAAAGTCTTCGCCATCCATAGTAGTGAGTATCATTGCTCCTCCAGAGAATATTTTCTTGATTACGAATGGTCCCTCATATGTGGGCGTCCACTTGCCCCTAGGGTCACCTTGTGGTAGAATAATCCTCTTTATGACCAAGTCACCAGTCTGGTATACTTGTTGTTTGACTTTTTTGTTAAACGCCTTGATCATACGCTTCTGATACAACTGTCCATGACAAATAGCCGCAAGCCTCTTTTTGTCAATCAGGTTTATCTGATCTAGTCGAGTTTGACTCCATTCTTCTTCGTCTAACTCTGCCTCTTTCATGATCCTCAAGGATGGAATCTGAACTTCAATCGGCAACACAGCTTCCATACCATAGACTAATGAGAACGGGGTTGCCCCAGTTGATGTACGTGCGGAAGTACGGTAACCATGAAGAGAAAATGGTAACATCTCATGCCAATCCTTGTAAGTCACAGTCATTTTCTGTACAATCTTCTTTATATTCTTGTTGGCGGCCTCCACAACGCCATTCATCTTTGGTCTATATGGAGAAGAATTGTGGTGCTTGATGTTGAACTATGTGCAGAGCTCAGTAATCATCTTGTTGTTTAGATTGGTACCATTGTTTGTGATAATCCTTTCGGGGATGTCGTACCGACAAATAAGATTGTGCTTAATGAATCGAGCCACCACATTCTTGGTAACGAAGGCGAATGAAGAAGCCTCTACCCATTTGGTGAAGTAATCGATGGCCACAAGGATGAAGCGGTGTCCATTGGAAGCGGTATGTTTGATTTCTCTGATCATATCAATGCCCCACATTGCAAAAGGCCAAGGAGCAGTCAGAACATTTAGAGGAACAGGAGGCACGTGTACTTTATCGGCATATATCTAGCCTTTGTGGCATGTTCTAGAATGTTGGTGACAGTCGGTTTCCATAGTGGACCAGTAGTAACCCGCTCTCAGAATCTTTTTAGCCATAGTATGTCCACTAGAATGGGTTCCAAAAGTGCCATCATGCATGTCCTCCATGATCTCTTCTGCTTCCTTCTTGTTCACACAACGAAGCAGGGTTGAGTCATGATTACGCTTGTATAAGGTTCCATTGCTCAGAAAGAACTTGGATGCGAACCTTCTTAAGAATTTCTTGTCATTGATGGATGCCCCTTCGGAGTACTCTTGAGTTTTGAGGTATCTTTTTACTTCGTGAAACCATGGCTTTTCTTCGACCTCGTTAGTAACTATCTCGTAACAGTATGCTGGTTCGTCATATCTTTCAATAATAACTATATGACCCTCGTTGTCCCATCTGACCTTGAACATGGACGACATAGTAGCTAATGCATCCGCTAACTGATTCTCTTCTCAGGGAATATGTTCAAAAGTAATCTCTTCGAAGTATGGGATTAAAGATAGCACCAAATCTTTATAAGGCATGAGATTAGGATGCTTCGTGTCCCATTCTCCTTTGATATGACTGATTACTAGGGCTGAATCCCCATATACTTCTAAGAACTTGATTCTTAAGTCAATAGCGGCTCTGAGTCCCAAGATACATGCTTCATACTCAGCCATATTGTTGGTACAATCGAAACATAGTCTCGCAGTGAACGGAGTGTGTCCACCTGCGGGAGAGATAATTACAGCGCCAATACCGTTACTAAGTGCATTCGAAGCTCCATCAAAAACCATAGTCCATCGGGATCCTGGTTCAGGTCCTTCGTCCGGGCCAGGTTGTTCATAATCAGTAATGAGTATAACATCTTCATCTGGGAATTCAAAACTCATGGATTGATAGTCGTCCACAGCTTGTTAGGCCAAATGATCTGCCAATACACTTCCTTTGATTGCTTTCTATGTTGTATATTGGATGTCGTATTCTGTTAGTATCATTTGCCATCTTGCTATTCGTCCAGAGAGAGCAGGCTTTTCGAACACGTACTTGATATGATCCATTCTAGAAATCAGCAAAGTGGTATGGTTCAACATATACTGTCTCAGTCGGCGAGCAATCCATGCCAAAGCACACCAAGTTTTCTCGAGCAATGAGTATCTTGTTTCACAGTCGGTAAACTTTTTGCTAAGGTAGTATATTGCATGCTCTTTTCGACCAGACTCGTCATGTTGCCCCAGTACACACCCCATTGAATTTTCTAGCACAGTTAAATACATAATTAGAGGTCTTCCTTCAACAGGTGGTATCATGATCGGAGGTTCTTGCAGGTACTCCTTTATTTTGTCAAAGGCTTTTTGACATTGGTCGTTCCATTTTACTACTTGATCTTTCTGTAGCAACCTGCCCTAAAATTAACCTTTAGAGTCGCCACCTATTCTACCAAGGCGAATAGGAAACCTTTATACAATTAAGAGATTCAGGATAAGATACTATATTCAGGTCGAGGGAAGGTGTTAGGCACCCTCAACCCTTTCCTAAGGTTTACACTATAAAGTTAGGTTTATGGCTAACATAAAGAAAGGTAACACACAGTTAATAGGGTAAATGGCAAATTATTAAGATTAAAGGTTTGTGATTTAGGAAATGAAATCGGGAAAAAATGATATTTGCGGGGAAGGGGACTCGCCTTGGTTATCCAAGTGCCTACGTATCTCCTTAGGGAGAATCAGAGTCAACGTAGTTCGGGGAAAGGTTGTACGCCCTTAGGATTAGAATTTGATCTGATATGGTTTGAAGGCTTTTTGAATGGCCTATCGTAGTTTTGAATAAGGATGAAAATCCGTAGTTTGATTTGGAAGTGTTTTGAATGTTTTAGATTTGGGAAGTGTTTTAGGATTTGGGCGTACAACCCTGATTTTAATATGCACTATTAACCGCAATGATCAATAGGTTCGATCACCATAGTTAAAAGATTAGTAGTTGTATCGTTACTGTCATACCCCAAAATTTACCTTCCACACTTGTCTCATAACAAAATCAAGGTTCAAATCTCAAGACATGGCTCATTCAAATAATCCAGATGATTCACAGTCAGCAAATTCAAACTGAAAGGTCAATCACAATCAAGGCATGATTCAAACCATAATCATTGGGCAAACATCAAGTATGGGGTGCATAACCATCATTTGATCAAGAATTGATCATGATTCCATTAACAGAAACTCAGAGATGAACAAATATGAAAAGGTTCAAATTAGGGTTTCTTAGGAGAAAGTCAACCCAACTTTGACTGGGCATAACTTTCACATGGAACATCAGAAATTCCCCACTCAAAGCCTATTTTGAAGGAAATTGAATTCTCTACAACTTTGTGTCTCACAAGCCAAGGCTAGAAATGCTTCATTTAAGAGATACAAAGCAAAAGATTACAGGTCATTTTCAGGCATCCTTCAAAAGCAGTTTTTTCCCAAAGAGAATATGATCAAGATAAGAGCTTCAAATGAAAAATATGTTCCAAAGTGGCTTGTAGAGGACCTCTTGAGGTTTCTAAAAAGTATTAGAACTCCTTCATAGCTCAAATATTGAAGGAGATATGCTTGATCAAAGTTAGGAAATTTTTAGGGACCAAAAGTGAAAAAGGAGGGTTCAAATGGAGAAACTTTGCAAAAGGGCCCATAGTATTTTCATAACAAACTTGGTCCACAAGCTATCCAAAACATATGCCATAAATTATATCATTTTATTTGATTTTACATAATTTTATTTCATTTAAAATTAATTTTTAAATGATTTAATTAAATGAAAAATCAAATATTTGATAGAAAGTATATTTTGGGTGATTCTCAATCAGAGTTTATGACCAAATATAATCATATTTTCGTGCATAAATTAAATGGAAAGAATTGATACAAAAGAAGCCAAGTTTAGTAACTTAAAAATCAAGAAATCAAATCAATTTTCTCGATATTGCAAGATTTGATTCAAGAAAGATTTCTGAAGTTTTTGTTAACCTAAATCGTTGCCTATAAGTACCTAACATATACCAAGTGAATGGGGGTTGGAAAATTGGATCAGAGAAGTTTGCAAGTGCGCAAAAACCTTCAAGAAAATTCAGAATTGGATTCAGAGATTGGAGGCTTTTCAAAAGGATTTGAGGATCATAACACGTTCCTAGGATCACTCTGAAGCTACCTGGATCATCATACTTCGCCAACACCCCCAGAATTTCTCCAAACAAGCCCAGGTAAGTCACTCTGAAACTCGGCTCGATTAGAGTATTTCACGCCTTCTCATGTAATTCTGATTGTATATTGTGGTTTGTATGATTGCTGCGAACATTCCTGTGCATTTAATTGAATTTCTGGGTGCATTTGATACCGATTGCCATTATCGGCCGAACTAGGGTTCATAGATGTAATTTGGGATTTCTCTGTTAGGAGTAAAATTAGGCTAAGATATTTACATGGTTAGATTCGCACAGTGAGGACGAGGAGAAAGAGAGGGTTGCGCCATATTTATTTGTGCTAGAGTGTTATTCGCTATTTTTGTAGGTTTTGTTTGCTACGAACAAGTGTGTAGTTATTTCGTAGCAAAATCCCCAGAAAATAAACAGGTTCGTTGGGGAAGATGATAACGTGTCTTGGCCCGGTTGGTTGCTTTTGAATTGCGCGCGCGTTCTCCATCATTTGTCCACACTTTTCATATATTGCAATAAGCGCGTATAATAAACGAATGACGAAGTTGGTTGGGTTGGTTAAAGGGACGCGTATGGGAGTGGAGGGTCACAGGTTCAAGCCCTCCCTCCAACATTATATTTTTATGAGAAGCTTGTCTGTACTCCAGTACACGCGCGTCTGGAAGGAATACCATGGTCCCTCAGATCTGATCCATAGATCCCCACTAGCCTTAGATCACGCGCCCAGAATTTGGTCCCTATAATATGGACCCTAATAATTAACCTTACTGAATCCAAAACCTTAATAAACTTAATAAAACTTTAATTATTTGTTTTAATTAAAATACATGTTTTAATATATATTAATTGTATTATAATTTTTTAATAAAATAAATACATGATAATTATGTTAGAATTTTTAATTTGTTATTCGTGCCGATTAAATCGATTGATCGCTATGGTTAACAATAATTTTAATTAAAATACTATTAAATTAAAATAAAAATCCAACCAAAAATTCGATTAAATGGCTGCAACTATCTTATTGGTTGTGGTGATTAATCTTGCCTCATTATTTAATTTAATTTGTTATTATTTGTAGTCGTGTTAATCGATTATGAGAGGTAACGATATAAAACGCCAATTAATAAATAATAAAATACAATAAGTTGTTATTAGTGATAATCGAATTAATCGATTTGAGTTGGTAACAATGTAAATCCTTAATCTTTAAACTATGGTGATCAAACCTATTGATCATTGCGGTTAATTGTGCCAAATCAGGGTTGTACGCCCAAACCCTAATAATTCTAAAATCCATACAAATAACAATACAAACAAACTGCGATAGGCTAACCAAAAAACCTCTAAAAAAAAACACATCTAATCAAATTCAAACTCTAAATGGCGTACAACCCTTCCCGAACTACGTAGACTCTGATCCTCCCTAAGGAGGTACGTAGGCACTTGGCAACAAGGCGAGTCCCCCTCTTCAAAATCTCAATCAGGTCATTAAAATTCTATCTGCCACATTTCTTTACAAATCCTGCCATGCAACCCTAATCTTTGAACATTAGCCTTTAGGAAAGGGCTGAGGGTGCCTAACACCTTCCCTCAGCCTGATTATAATAACTTACCCTCAATCTCTTATCTGTGTAGGGTTTCCTATTCGCCCTTCAGAAAAGGTGGCGACTCGAAAGCTGATATTTTTTAGGCAGGTTGCTACAGCTGGCGACTCTGCTGGGGACACTATAATGGTGAATTATTATGCTCCTATAGGTTTTGGCAGGGTTTAGGTTTTTGGCAGACTTCTTTTAGGGTTTGGCTAATTTGCCAAAATTAGGTTTTATTTATATTTAAATATTTAAAGTTTTTACTTTATTTATTTATTTATTTATAATTTCATCTTTTACATCAATTAAATAAATACCTGTTTATTTTAAAAAAAAAGTATATGTTTATTTAAATATTTGCTGCGTATTGTATTTTTTTTAAATCGCAAGCGGCTGGAGTTCAAGGTTAGTTTTAAATATTTAAATTATATTTATTTATTTATTTTCCTTTTCAATTTCATTACTGCAATTTAATTAAATATTTATTTAAGTGAATATTTATTCCTATTATA
The DNA here is from genome assembly GCF_029867415.1 of Vicia villosa. NCBI lineage: Eukaryota > Viridiplantae > Streptophyta > Magnoliopsida > Fabales > Fabaceae > Vicia > Vicia villosa. The sequence continues at coordinate 741,106 of NW_026705237.1, forward strand.
TTTGCTGGTGTTTTTTTTTATGTTGTGTTAAACCCTAAGTGTGGGAGTTAACTTTGAAACCAATAGGGGAGTACGAATCTCCTACGAATCTCACTGATAACTCCACTCGGAGTGGGTTGAGTGTTCGGAAATGTCCAAAACGAGGCTTGACTTTGTTGAGGGCTGGACTGGATACTTGGCTGATCTCTCTGAGAACCTACCCCAAAAATTCGAACCTCATGGATAAAATGAGTCGTTTTAAAATCCGAAGAGACAAAGAGTCTCGGAGGCTACGAATGACCCCATGAGACCTTCTAGAACCCCCCATTAAAGGTTGGCTCCCTAGAGCCCCCTACGTCGAACCTATGAACCTGGGTTTCTTGAAATATTATGTTATATATGTTATATATATTTTTTTTTGTTGCTATGATTTCTTTTTTTTTATTTTTTATGTGTTTGCATGCATCATCTCTCATTTGCATCCTCATCATGTTTTATCCACAAAAAAATAGTAAATAAAAAAATATGTAATATAAATATAAAAATATATTCTATTTGGTGAATGTGTAGGAAGGATGAGTTTCAAGAAGACCATTGTTCACTTTTCCGTTTCCACTCCGGATATCAAGAAGCTGAAAATAATCAAGGAAAAATTACCATCAAGTGCTTTGGATAGGTTTGTAATCCGCTATGGGAACATTTTGGACTTGCTAAGGGTGAGGGTACAAGAAGAAGCAATTACTGCTTTGGTTCAATTTTATGACCCTCCGCTTAGGTGCTTCACTTTTCAAGACTTTCAGTTGGCTCCAACCTTGGAAGAGATAGATGCTACTTTGGGGTTCTCAAAAATTAAAAAAGAGTTCTATACTGGTATGGGTAAAGAAGTTGACTTTTCAGATTTGGCAAAAGCTTTGGGGTTATCTGCTACGGAATTGAAGACTAATTACAAAACTGATGGGGATGTGCATGGGATCAAAAGATCTTACTTAGAAAATCAAGCTTTAATGTATGCTCAAAAGAAACAATGGGACATTTGTGGACATTTACTAGCTCTTTTGATTTTTGGAGTTGTTTTATTGCCAAAAAATGTTGATTATGTTGATCCCGCCGCTATTCATGCTTTCTCCTCCTTTAAGGTTTATGGAAAAGATCCTACGCCAACTATCCTCGCTAATATTTACTATGCTATTCATATGAAGTACGAAAAGAAGAAAGGAATGCTATTTTGTTGTGTCCACTGGCTATATTCTTGGTTGACTTCTCATCTCTACAAATCTAGTTGCTTTATCAAAGAGCTTGCTAGGAACGAGTGGTCTCAAAAGCTAAGGGCTCTTAAAGCAGATTCTATCTTATGGTATGCAAAGAAATTAAAATCTGATAGGATCATTTACAAATGTGGAGATTTCGACAATGTGCCATTAATAGGGACTCTTGGTTGTATTAATTATAACCCCGTTTTAGCATTACGTCAATTAGGACATTCTATGGATAGTGAACCTTCCAAACAACAAATAGAAGAATTGATCTTGCATGATAATGGGAAAGGTGAACCAAGAACATTGAAGAAATTAATTCAAGCTTGGAGTCAGGTCCAAAGAAAATATTTTGGGCCAAAGAATGCAATTGCAAAAGCACCTTACACCGCATGGGTTCAAGAAAGAGTTGGGAAGATTTTGCTTCCTTTTGTTGTGGATCCCGCATACAAGCCTGATTCTCCTGATCTTGTTCCTCTATCCATCGAAGAGATAGAAGGGATCAAGGCTGCCCTAGAGGCGTCCCGAAAAGAAAAAGAGAAGTTAGAACTTGATTTGCATCAACTTACCAACAAAAGGAGCCAACTACGCTTCGACCTTAAGGATAAGAACCAAGAACTTCAAGCAATGAAGGAAGAGAATGATAGACAAAGGAGTAAAAGGAAGCGTGCAACTGAAGGGTATTTAAGTGCTAATTTTAATTTAGAGGCTCATGATGAGAGGTTGGAGCAAGCTAATGCGGAAATTGCAAGGTGGAGAAGGCGTTATGAGAAGGCTTCCCATGACAAAGCTGAATCCGAGAAAAATCTAGAAGTTGTAGTCTTTGAATTAACTGATAGGACTAAGGATCAAGAAGAGGAAATAAGGAACCTCAAATATGATCTTCAAGAAGCTCGCAATTCTGAACAACAAGAGCGCGCAAGAAGATTAACCACGGAAGAAGAACTTTTACAGCGCACTGGTGAGTACGAAAGAGCATTTCAAGCTATGGTATCACTTCGGGAAGTGTTTATGAGAGAAAAAGAGATACACGAGGCAGCCTTGAACGAAAGAGACTATTGGAAAAGACTCTACACAATTGTTTCTACGGCAAGTGAGCATGTGAGCATGGTTCCTAAGATGCTTGAAGACTATGAGAAATGTCGCGATGATTATGATAAGCTAGTCTTCTTGTGTAATGATCTAATCCTGGATATTCCAAAAAGTTTGGAAAGAGCAGAATCCTCTCCCATCATCCTTCCTAAAGTCGTCAAAGAGTTTATGGAGCTTTGTAGGAGCATGGTGGACAAGTTCAAAGAAGACATCCAAAGGCGTTCTTAGCTTTATGATATTTCCTTGTTGCTTTTATTTCAAGTACTTTTAATTCAATTTATTTTGAGTATTTTTAATTTCAGTTTCCCTTCCTCTTTTGTAAACCAACAATGAAGTGGTATTTCCTTTCAATTAATAAAGTGTGGTTATTTTCGCATTTACTTATTGTTCCTATAATATTCACCAAATAAATATATGCAAAAAAAAAAAAAAGAAAAAAAAGAAGAAAAAGAATAAAAAAAAAGAATGTATATTTACTATAATAATGTGGATAAGACATGAACATAGCATAAGCATAACATTCATACATGCTCATCTGCATTTCTATCTTCGCCCGCATCCATACCAACCATGCTAGCCGGTTTCCCGAAACTCCCAAAAAAATCAAAGAAAAAAAACTATGGAGAAAGGAGAATAAAAGATCTTAGTCTTGCTAAAGAAAAAAAAGATGCCTTTCGCCATGCCAGCCGCATGTCCATGCCTTGTCATAACAGAATTATAAATACAATAAAGGTTGTCATCGAGCAAGGATTAGTTCAACAAAGAGTTCCCTCATAGACCCACTCAAGATGTATCTAATCATAAGGGGTTCATCTACGAACATAACAAACTTACACGGACGCTCTACGATAACCTGGGGGGCAAGGATTAGTCCAACTGGGGCAAAATCCTGAACAAAGATGCATGACTACTATGAAGGGAAGGCGACCTGTGTTAACTCCACGCCAAGGGAGAAAGGGTCATAGATTTTCTTCATTAATTTACAAACGCTGAAGGTTGCAAATGGTGTGATACTATCCTGAGAAAAAGCAAAAGAGGTTCAGTCTAAGGAAACTCATGAAGTTCTGAAACGACGAAAACCCATGCTAACAGTTTATTCCTGACAGGTTTGACGTGCCCAAAGAGAATTCGAGGTTATCCTCCACTTCTACAAGTCTAAAGAACTAAGGAGTGAAACAAGGTCAATGGATCAACAAAGGAGATTGTCCCTAGGATTAATAGATGTTTATCATGTCAAAATTGTAAACCCTACGATCACAAAATGCTATTTGATGTAAAACGTTGTACCTTTCGAATAATAATTCAATAAAATAATCATGCATGTTTTGAAATCAATTCATTCGCTCACTACTACGACTTTCCACTCGCACGCTTCTACTCTGTTTTCAATTTCAAATCTAAGGGTATTAACAAACTTGAGGGAGAATGACGAATACAAATAACTAAGTCCAGCTAAACATATGCTTTCAAGGTAAGACCGAGCCGAGGATGTACAGGCATTGCTTCAATTCCCAAACAGTGGAGATATAAGGATGTTAATCCCTCGTTACCCCCTCGAGCCAGGAGTTGGAGTTTGTTTCTACTTTTCAAAAGAACCTTGATTTTAACCAGGGGCAGGGTAGATTTCAACTAACTCAATGATGTATTTTGGTTGTCAAGAGAATCAGTCAATCCAAGCATAAGGTTCAAGCATATCTTCTTCCTCGCATTCACCCAAGATTGAGGAAGCAATGGAGATAACATTCGTAACAATCCTCTTCCTCATTACACCATTCAAGATCGAGGAGGTATCAAAGGTGAAGCTTGCAAATCAAAATCAACATAGCAGTCACAACATTCAATATCCAAAGATTAATCTCAAAAGGAGTATTCAAAAGAAAAAGGAGAAAAGCGCCCGCTAAGTCAAAAATTCCATGAATAAAAAAAAACGACTTAGGCAAAATTTAGGGCATCCCGATGGATCAAATTCAAAAGAATTGGTTCATGCAAAAATAAGGGATAAAAACAAAGGCTAAATACAATGGATAATCTGGTGACTGCTAAATCATCAAAGCTTCGCATCCATGCTTGGATCTTCACAATATTTTATGCTTGGATCTCTACTAAGGCTCCTGCTCAACATCGAAACTGAAACGACTCTCTTGCAAACAAAGCACATCCATTGGATTAGTAGAATTTTTAGGATCTGGAGAACATCAAGGAGAAAGGGGTGGGATAAATAAAATTTTGAGCCTTATATCCATTGTTTCTTAAAACATGAACCAGGCCAAGTTACAACATTTAAAAGTCCTAATTGAGGCAAGGTTAACCATGAAAGCATGTTAAGCAGGATTTGTTATACTGACTCCTATGTTTGTTAAAACTATCTCTAACCAATGTGCTTCTTCAAGCATTCTTTCCAAAACCATCCAGTCCTAATTCATAACGGACTTCGATTTCAAAACTTGCATACGCATTCCATTGGAGCTACTTCTCAAAAGGTACAACACCATCTACGAGTATACACTTAGCATCGAGGAAATCTCGAAATTGGTTTAATCAAAGGTGATCATTTCTAATAAAGACCCTGGAGTCGGGGGAACCACATCCAGAGGGTTCTCCTAAACAGGGGAAAAAATTTCAAGGAGCACAGGGGCATACAATCGAACATCCTATTAACTAGGGGCAGTCTTCCTAAGGTTCAATCGACTTGGGGCACATCTCAAAGCGATCTCAAACAGGGGCATGTCAGACATGGGAAGAATTCAAATTCAGAGGATAGAACACTATGGATAACCTTCCATGACCTGGAGATCAGGGGCACACCCTTCAATCTAAACATCGAAGCATATGACAAGGCTATGCCCTGGGGCACATCCTTCATAAGCATCTTTCTCCATGAAAATACTGGGGCAATGGATATCAAATCCGCAAGACACACAACAAAAGGAAAAAGGCGTTCTCGCACTTTACAACATCGAACAAATCCTTTCTCCTAACTACGATCTTCCGAGCTCAAACAAGACAGGTATTGGGAAATCGCGCTAGCATCACACCCCATCCTAGCAAACAGACCTGCAACTCCAGCGAACTATATACGCTTTGGTTATTAATAACCTACCGTTGGAGCATCACACAAATACATACAAATCACGCATTACATACATTGGTTGATACATTACACCGTAACTCTTTATGTGGTCTTCTTCAAGACAAACATTCACATCCATTCAAAAGACCTTTTTCGGGTAATCTTACAGAAGACATTACTTCGTTCCACTCATTACGTCAACCAAGCATACGCATATGCATAAGCATACACAAACATTACAAAGCCAGCATAAGCATAGTCAGGGTATAAGTGCAAGCATGGAATAAACAAGTTCAAAGGGTTTGAGGAGATAAAACCATGAGATTGCATCAGCATTAGTATACATGCATACGCATTAGCATTAGCATATACATATCACAAAAGCCCAATTTTTATTGGCAATCCAAACCATTACAAAGTCCAGTTCCCGTCTGGTAGTCAGTCCTCGTCTGACCGTTTCATCAGTATACATACAACATATACATGTGTAAGCATTCACACATACGCATTATACAAACAACAGGGGCATGTGCATAACGCATAAGCATGATGCAAACGCATTTACAAAACAAAATTCTACATAGGTAAATTTCGCGACAACACTCGCGAATAACCCTATTGGTGGTACAGGTAAATTCTGCGACAACACTCGCAGATAACCCTGGTAACATAGGTAAATTTCGCGACAACACTCGCGAATAACCCTATTGGTGGTACAGGTAAATTCTGCGATAACACTCGCAGATAATCCTGATAACATAGGTAAATTTCGCGACAACACTCGCGAATAACCCTATTGGTGGTACAGGTAAATTCTGCGACAACACTCGCAGATAACCCTGGTAACATAGGTAAATTTCGCGACAACACTCGCGAATAACCCTATTGGTGGTACAGGTAAATTCTGCGATAACACTCGCAGATAACCCTGGTGACATAGGTAAATTTCGCGACAACACTCGCGAATAACCCTATTGGTGGTACAGGTAAATTCTGCGATGATATTCGCTGATAACCCTGTCGGTGCAGGTGAACTTGCTAGAATTATAGCAAGCAATCCTATTGGGGTCCAAACTGCGATGTAACTTGCCAGAACTATGGTAAGTGAGAGGTTCAAAAACTGCGAGTAGCTTACCAGCACTATTGTAAGTGAGAGGTTCACAAACTGCGAGTAGCTTACCAGCACTATGGTAACTGAGGGGTTCACAAACTGCGATTAGCTTGCCAGAACTATGGTAAGTGAGGGGTCCACAAACTACGGAGGCTTGCTGGCCATAGCAAGCCAATTACACAACCAACAAAGGTCCTCGCCATGTAAGACTCAGGATTTAGCAGGACATTTCTCTTCATCCATACCCAAACTCAAGGCAAATTTAAGGGTCTTCCAGTATTTAATAACTCTTCGATCGGAACGACGCGAGGTCTACACACCCTCTTGTCACCCAATCCAAGGTAATTAAATAGGGGCAGCTGTCATACCCCAAAATTTACCTTCCACACTTGTCTCATAACAAAAGCAAGGTTCAAATCTCAAGACATGGCTCATTCAAATAATCCAGATGATTCACAGTCAGCAAATTCAAACTGAAAGGTCAATCACAATCAAGGCATGATTCAAACCATAATCATTGGGCAAACATCAAGTATGGGGTGCATAACCATCATTTGATCAAGAATTGATCATGATTCCATTAACAGAAACTCAGAGATGAACAAATATGAAAAGGTTCAAATTAGGGTTTCTTAGGAGAAAGTCAACCCAACTTTGACTGGGCATAACTTTCACATGGAACATCAGAAATTCCCCACTCAAAGCCTATTTTGAAGGAAATTGAATTCTCTACAACTTTGTGTCTCACAAGCCAAGGCTAGAAATGCTTCATTTAAGAGATACAAAGCAAAAGATTACAGGTCATTTTCAGGCATCCTTCAAAAGCAGTTTTTTCCCAAAGAGAATATGATCAAGATAAGAGCTTCAAATGAAAAATATGTTCCAAAGTGGCTTGTAGAGGACCTCTTGAGGTTTCTAAAAAGTATTAGAACTCCTTCATAGCTCAAATATTGAAGGAGATATGCTTGATCAAAGTTAGGAAATTTTTAGGGACCAAAAGTGAAAAAGGAGGGTTCAAATGGAGAAACTTTGCAAAAGGGCCCATAGTATTTTCATAACAAACTTGGTCCACAAGCTATCCAAAACATATGCCATAAATTATATCATTTTATTTGATTTTACATAATTTTATTTCATTTAAAATTAATTTTTAAATGATTTAATTAAATGAAAAATCAAATATTTGATAGAAAATATATTTTGGGTGATTCTCAATCAGAGTTTATGACCAAATATAATCATATTTTCGTGCGTAAATTAAATGGAAAGAATTGATACAAAAGAAGCCAAGTTTAGTAACTTAAAAATCAAGAAATCAAATCAATTTTCTCAATATTGCAAGATTTGATTCAAGAAAGATTTCTGAAGTTTTTGTTAACCTAAATCGTTGCCTATAAGTACCTAACATATACCAAGTGAATGGGGGTTGGAAAATTGGATCAGAGAAGTTTGCAAGAGCGCAAAAACCTTCAAGAAAATTCAGAATCGGATTCAGAGATTGGAGGCTTTTCAAAAGGATTTGAGGATCATAACACGTTCCTAGGATCACTCTGAAGCTACCTGGATCATCATACTTCGCCAACACCCCCAGAATTTCTCCAAACAAGCCCAGGTAAGTCACTCTGAAACTCGGCTCGATTAGAGTATTTCACGCCTTCTCATGTAATTCTGATTGTATATTGTGGTTTGTATGATTGCTGCGAACATTCCTGTGCATTTTATTGAATTTCTGGGTGCATTTGATACCGATTGCCATTATCGGCCGAACTAGGGTTCATAGATGTAATTTGGGATTTCTCTGTTAGGAGTAAAATTAGGCTAAGATATTTACATGGTTAGATTCGCACAGTGAGGACGAGGAGAAAGAGAGGGTTGCGCCATATTTATTTGTGCTAGAGTGTTATTCGCTATTTTTGTAGGTTTTGTTTGCTACGAACAAGTGTGTAGTTATTTCCTAGCAAAATCCCCAGAAAATAAACAGGTTCGTTGGGGAAGATGATAACGTGTCTTGGCCCGGTTGGTTGCTTTTGAATTGCGCGCGCGTTCTCCATCATTTGTCCACACTTTTCATATATTGCAATAAGCGCGTATAATAAACGAATGACGAAGTTGGTTGGGTTGGTTAAAGGGACGCGTATGGGAGTGGAGGGTCACAGGTTCGAGCCCTCCCTCCAACATTATATTTTTATGAGAAGCTTGTCTGTACTCCAGTACACGCGCGTCTGGAAGGAATACCATGGTCCCTCAGATCTGATCCATAGATCCCCACTAGCCTTAGATCACGCGCCCAGAATTTGGTCCCTATAATATGGACCCTAATAATTAACCTTACTGAATCCAAAACCTTAATAAACTTAATAAAACTTTAATTATTTGTTTTAATTAAAATACATGTTTTAATATATATTAATTGTATTATAATTTTTTAATAAAATAAATACATGATAATTATGTTAGAATTTTTAATTTGTTATTCGTGCCGATTAAATCGATTGATCGCTATGGTTAACAATAATTTTAATTAAAATACTATTAAATTAAAATAAAAATCCAACCAAAAATTCGATTAAATGGCTGCAACTATCTTATTGGTTGTGGTGATTAATCTTGCCTCATTATTTAATTTAATTTGTTATTATTTGTAGTCGTGTTAATCGATTATGAGAGGTAACGATATAAAACGCCAATTAATAAATAATAAAATACAATAAGTTGTTATTAGTGATAATGGAATTAATCGATTTGAGTTGGTAACAATGTAAATCCTTAATCTTTTAACTATGGTGATCAAACCTATTGATCATTGCGGTTAAATGTGCCAAATCAGGGTTGTACGCCCAAACCCTAATAATTCTAAAATCCATACAAATAACAATACAAACAAACTGCGATAGGCTAACCAAAAAGCCTCTAAAAAAAACACATCTAATCAAATTCAAACTCTAAATGGCGTACAACCCTTCCCGAACTACGTAGACTCTGATCCTCCCTAAGGAGGTACGTAGGCACTTGGCAACAAGGCGAGTCCCCCTCTTCAAAATCTCAATCAGGTCATTAAAATTCTATCTGCCACATTTCTTTACAAATCCTGCCATGCAACCCTAATCTTTGAACATTAGCCTTTAGGAAAGGGCTGAGGGTGCCTAACACCTTCCCTCAGCCTGATTATAATAACTTACCCTCAATCTCTTATCTGTGTAGGGTTTCCTATTCTCCCTTCAGAATAGGTGGCGACTCGAAAGCTGATATTTTTTAGGCAGGTTGCTACAGTTACCAATTTTAATTGATAGGTTCAATTATCACTGATAACGAATAAAAGAATTTTTTAGGAGTTTTAGTAATTTAATTTGTATCATTATCCCTCGTAATCAATTGATTCGATTAAAAAGAACAATGAGTTAAAGTGAGAAAAATAGGTTAATCATCGCAACCAATAAAAATAGTTGAAACCATTTAACCGAATAAAACTTATTTCTATTTTAATTAAATAAATATTTTAAATAAAATTGATTATTGCCCATTGCGATTAATTGATTTAATCGCGACGAACAATAAATTGGACTTTTAACATTTATGATATATATTAACTTATTTATAAAAATAATTTATTATTATATAAATATTTAAAAGAATTTAAATAAAACATATAAATTAATTAAAATTAATTTAGTTTATTATGGTTTTAATTCAATGTGGCAGCTTGTATGGTGCATGGTATAGGGAACAAATATGGGACATTGGATCTAAATTAGTGGTGGCTCTATGGCTCAGATCTGAGGATGCATGGTATACCCTATGGCTGGACACGCATGGGATACTCAAAGCAGACTTTGTAAAAAAATATAGAAAAAGGGCCAGGGATCGAACCCTGGTCCCTAGGGATAAACATGTGCGCCTCTACCACTCCAACCAAGCCTATTATTCGTTTACTGAACGCACCCAATATATTTTAAAAATAAAGAGGAAACAAACATGAAACTGCGCGCGAAATTTCAAACAAGCGAATCAGATGAGGACACCTCATCGTCTTCCCCAACATACCTGGAGCTTTCTGCAAATTTTGCTACGAATTTGCTAGGATTTTGTCCGTAGCAAGCATACCTGGAAAAATAGCGAACAACACATACGTATAAATAAATCTTTCGCACCTATCCTGTTCCCTTCGTCTGGACCATACGAATTCAACCCCACCCTCGTTTTGACCTAATTTTGGCCCTAGCAAAAAGCCCTAATTGAAAGCTTCGTAGAACCCTAACAGCCAACAATGGTGGTTCGTGTTTAAACCGTACAAACTTCAATTAAACCATCTAGAAACATTCAGAGCATCAACAATAAACAGAATACACACTTAAATTGCACTGAGAATGTATGATATAACCTAATCGATCCAAGTTTTAGAGCAACGTACCTTGGCCAATTGGAGGTTATTCTGGGGTTGTTGATGAAGCGTGATGATCCCAACACCTTCAGAATCCTTCAAGGAACGATTTGCACTCCTTAAATCTCCTTGCTATTGTTTAATTCTCCAAAACTGAATCTGAGTTTCTTGATGAATTTTTGAATTCTTGCATACACTCCTCTGCCCAGAATTTCGTCCTCTAATCCTATGCCTTGTGTTCAATACTTATAGGCGACAAATTTAGGTTAACAAAATAGTCCACAATCCTTTTGAATCCAATCTTGCAGCTTTGAGAAATTTTCACTTAAAACTTGAATGGGATCTTTCTATATTTGTCCAATTTTGTATCAATCTTATTTCAATCAATTTGCACGAAAATTACATTATACTTTGGTATAAATGCTGATTGAAATTGGTCATTATGTAGCCTTTTACCAAATATTTGATTTTCTTTGATTTACATAATTTTTAATCATTATTTAAATGAAATAAAAATCATATAAAATCAAATAAAAGGCTAAAATTCGTGGCAGATGGTTTGGATAGCATACATAACTTGTGGACCAAGATTAAGTCATAAAAAGATAGGCCCACTTGCAAAAAATTCCAATTTGAACTTGTTTTGTTTCACATTTTGCCCCCTAAAATTACCCAACTTTGACCAAGCATATCTCACTCAATTTTTAAGCTATGAAGGAGTTCTAGGACTTTTTGGAAACCTTAAGGTGTCCTCTATAAGCCACTTTGGAATATATTTTTCATTTGGATCTTTTATCTTGATCATATCCTCTTTGACAAAAAACTGCTTTTGAATGATGTTTGAAAAGGACCTGTAATCTTTTGTATCATATCTCCCAAATGAAGCATTTCTAGCCTTGGATTAAGAGTGACAAAGATGTAGAGAATCCAATTTCCTTCCAAATAGGCTTTGAGTGGGTAATTTTTGATGTTCCATGTGAAAGTTATGGCCAGTCAAAGTTGAGTTGACTTTCTCCTAAAGAAACCCTAATTTGAACCTTTTTGCATTTGTTCATTTCTGAGTTTCTATTGATGGATCATGATCAACCTTTGATCAAATGATGGATATAACCCCACATACTTAATGTTGACCAAAATTGAGAGCTTTTGACTGTGTTTTGATTATCGTTGACTTTTAGGTCAAACCAGTTGACTGTGAATCTTTTGAGCTGTTTGAACAAGTAACCTTTGGAGTTGGGTCTTGACTTTTGTCATAGAGTTATCTTAGATCATCATGGGCCATGGAGAACTTGATTAGGGATCTTGTCTTGTTAATTCCCTCAGGAGATTACCAAACCCTAGCATTAGGAGACTCTTGCTCAGGAGAATGACTGGATGAATCTCTTGAACTTTGAATCATTGTGATTGGAATATGGAAGGCAAATTTTGGGGAATGACAGCTGCCCCTGTTCAATCTTCTTAAACCTGAAGAATCAGATAGGCATGTCTGCCTATCGTGATCTAAAGGTGGAAGATGATTGAACACTGAAAATGCCCTGAAATTTGCTTGCATTGGGAAAGAGTTCTGTGGGAGATGGGCTTATAGATGCCATCCAAGGTAAATACCCCTCCTCTCTTTTTTTTAGGATGTGGAGCAGATGCTTTTGAAAGGGACCACTGTGTTTTGGTTGTAGTACGGCCTGAAAGGGCAACCTGAATTTTACGCCATGTCCTGATGCATGCGATGTAGTGAGTTTGTTTGTTATTGACGGGATTTTGAAGGAGATCACTGCCAAGGGACTAACGTGATATTAATCAGCGAGAAGATTTGAAGGAGATCACTGCCAAGGGACTAACGTGATATTTCATAACTCATTGCTGCTCGGGGACTAACGTAATAAGTCGTAGTTGGGAAACAAGTTTGTGGTAGAGACCACTTTCCTTGTCATCAGTTTGGAATAGCCGTTGGGAAGCAAGTTATGTCTTAGAAAAGATTGGATAAATATTTTAAGAAGGCTACCTAGAAAGGCATGATATGTCTTAAACAAGACTGACCTAGATAGGCTGAGATGTGTCTTAAACAAGATTCACCTGGAGAGGCTTTTAGAACGGATATGGAGTGTCTTAAATAAGATTAACCTAAAGAGGTTCCTGGAAAGGATATGAAAACGTCTTAAAATGAGACTAGCTAGAGAGGTTATGATACGTCTTAAACAAGACTTCCTAGAAAGGATATGATACGTCTTAAACAAGACTATCTAGAAAAATTAGGATATGTCTTACACAAGACTAACCTAGAAAGTTTCCTGGGAATGATACAATATGCCTTAAACAAGACTATAAGGTTATCTTAGATATGTCTCAAACAAGACTGACCTAGAAAGGCTCCTGGAGAGGATGAGGAGGGATTGGATACATGTTTTAAGAAGATTACCTAGAAAGGTGTGATATGTCCTAAACAAGACTAACCTAGAAAAGTTTTTGGAAAGGATGTGATATGTCTTACACAAGACTCACCTGGAAAGGCTCTTAGACAGGATACGGGATACCTTAAACAAGACTTACCTAGAAAGGCTCCTAGAAAGGACACGATACGTTTAAATAAAACTACCTAGAAAGGTTCCTATAAAGGATATGGAACGTCTTAAACAAAAATACCTAGAAAGGTTCCTATAAAGGATACGGAACTTTTTAAACAAGACTACTTAGAAAGGATAGGATACGTCTTAAAAAAGGCTTCCTAGAAAGGTTAGGATACGTCTTACACAAGACTGCCTAGAAAGGTTAGGATACGTCTTACACAAGACTTCCTAGAAAGGACTAAGAGGGTCTTAGAGAAGACTGCTTGGGAAGGTTGATAATCGTTCTGGACAAGACTACCTGGAAAGGTAAGAAATTCTTTGATTGCTTCTGGATTGTCTTTGAAGAATGACTTGGAATGAGGTATTAGAATTGTATCTGTTAAGATTGAATCGTTGATACGATCGTATTTGCACTGTAATTGGATGATAACATCCTTTTGACTATGAAGTGACCTGAAAAGGCAGCGTTAGTTTTATGCAATGTCATGATGCATGCGTCATGTAATGAGATTCTCAAAATAAATGAGAATTACGTATGTATGACGATCCCACATTGCAGGTCGTAGATAATACAGGCGTGGGAAGACCAATTATGCAACAATGCTCCTTGTGTGATACTAGTGTGATTTCCCCAATATCATAAATTTTGAGAGACGTGCCCTTTAATCTGAAGGAGGGATCTTTAGAGGGAACTCGAATTCTACCATGTCATACCACGAACTTGATATGTACTGCCCCAGTATTTGAATTCTTGAAAGATATGCCCCTAGTCAATAGGATCCTTGATGCTAAGTATTGGTTTGAATGTGAAGCAGATGCTTTTAAGAGTAAGTCATGCGTTTCGGTCGCATCCGACGGACGGTGATTTGCTGAGTACTCAGAATGAGATGATGTTTTCTATAAGATTACCTGAAGAGGTCCTTGGAAAGAATGGGAAATTGTCTTAATTAAGACCGTGCTTTAAACAAAGCTCAAAGGGACATGTTTGTGAAGAGGGCCAAAAAGATTCCTATAGAGGATAAAGACTGTTTTTAAGGAATGTGGCGTTTTAAACAATACTTAGGAAAAGACATCTTGAAGAAGATTACCCTAGAAAGGATGGTAGACCGTCCTAGAGAAGACTCTTTACTTTTAAACAAAGTTTGACAAGGTTTTTGGAAGCATAAGAGAAGTTTGAATATGTCTTAAAAAAAACTAACTGAAAAGATCGATGAGTATCTTAAAGAAGATTATTTAGAGAGGAATATGTCTTAGAGAAGACTATCTGAAAAGATTCCTGAAAATGAAGAGAGATACCTGAAAAGGCTCGTAGAAAGGATGAGGAGATGTGTCTTTAAAAGACTATCTGAAAAAGGCTCCTAGAAAGGGGGAGAAATATTTGAACATGTCTTAAAGAAGACTACATGGACAGACTGAGAGTTGTCCTATAAAGGTTCCTGGAAAGGATGTGAGAGTGGTATTGACACCATCTGATACTGAGTGACCTTTGCGACGTGCCCCTGGGTGATGGATTTGCCCCCAAGTAAATAGGATAACGATGGGCCATGCCCTTGTGTATACAACCGCCATTCGAGTCAGGCGTAAGAGATATTTCCTCTTTTTGATGTGCTTCTAAAGCTACTTCGTTAGTCAGTAGGATTTTTAGCCATTAGCCATGCCCCATGCGACTTCTCCCTGATGTTTAAACATTTGAATCCACATAGACAAGTGTACTTTATAATGAAATTCATAAGATGCCAATGCATATGTTTGTCTTGAAAGCTTAAAAACATTTTTTTGAGTAAAACGAAGTTTTTTTTTTGTAAGAAGGTGATATCAACTCAAGAGTTATAGTAGACCTTAAGGAGTCGGGATACCTTTTGGTAACGGTAGGCTTTCGAACTAACCATGCTTCAGTTAGGGCTTTTAAGGGTTGTAACGTGGCCTGGTTCACGGTTTTAAGAAACAAAGGATAGTGGCTCAAAGTTTATTTGTACCCATCCCTATCTTCGTGATGTTCTCCAGTCCTATGCTCGGTTAACTATGCGTTTAAGCTCCAAAAGACTTTCGGAATACCGATGTTTATGATGGTTTAAAAACCAAAGTTTTATTTGCAAAGGCAGTCATCCACCTTTCTTGTAATATTTTCCTTTTGTGAGGGTATGTGGTGACCTTTTTTTGACTTTGTTATCTCTAACTTTTGCCTGAACTGTTCATTTTAAAACTACAGTCAGCGGGATGCCCCAATTTTGCCTAAGACTCCTTAATAGGTTTTGACTTAGCAGGCCTTTGCATTGCTTTCTTTTTTCTTGTCGGCTATTGATTGTCGGACTTAATGATGACGGGGAACCATCGGTGATTATGTTCAAAGGAACAGTTTGGAATAATTAAGTTAACTGAGCAGCTACCCTACCCCAGGTTATGTATTAAGGGTTTTATTTTATATGAAGGAAAACTCCTACTTCTTTAGGCTCAAAGGGGTTGACGAAGGATTAACATCCTTATATCTCCATTATTTGGGAATTGAAACAATGCATGTACATCGTCAACACGGTCTGTTCGAAAGCATAATGTATGAAATTGTGGTATCGTTTTCGTCATTCTCCCTATAAAGGTGTACGACTTTAACGAGAGTTGAATATCACGAAGAAGAAAACCAAGTAAAACACAGTTTTAAATTTAGTGAGAACACTAGGAATAAATCAAGACAAACGTAAGCAATGCATTAATGATTATTGTAAAGTACATAGCATATGTCATAAGACTAACGTTTAAACAGACGGAAAGGAATTGCGAATGAAAACAAAATTAATGATCTAAGAAATCCTCCTTCTAGCCACCTATGGCATTAAACTTGCGAGGATCTTTGAACTCAATGAGCCCTTCTTCAATTAAATCTTGGATCTTGTGCTTCAACGGTCCACAATCCTCTGTATCATGACCAGGACTATCTGAATGATAAGCGCACCTAGCATGATGCTTGTACCCAGGAGCGGGGTTAGCTGGAGCTGAGTATGGAGGTAGCAGAGTTACCAAGTTCTGACTGAGCAGACGTTGCAAAGCTTGAGACAGTTGCATGTACAACGGGGTAAATGGCCGTTTTGGCTTGGACCTCCAGGGGCGTTGGCCACCCTGTTGCTTTTGCTGATCCTTTCGTTGTAGTACTAGGGTCAGATTAACTAAGACTGCCCCCATAGTGTTGGATTCCTTTTTTTCGTCGTATGACTTCTTTGTGTGATAGGAACATGAAGGTGCCCCTTGTATCTTCCCGTTTTTGATCCCATTTTCAATTCTCTCACTAATGACTACCAAGTTCGAGAACCCTGAAGATATGCTTCCGACCATTTTGTCGTAGTACGGTCCTTGCAAAGTGATCATAAATATGTCCACTAGTTCTTTTTCCATTGTTGAGTGCCAGAAGTTCGTTATTTTTACTAGTGTTTTGTGACACTTATCGATTCTTTTGTATTATGTTCTCTGAATAATTCCCCGCTTTTTGTATAAATATGTATAAATAGGATTTAATTGAGTTTTTATTTATTTATATACCATTTGATAGTTTTATATTCATTTTGTAGATATCGATTCACTTTTGGAGCACGAGCAATAAAGTGCCAAAGACACGGCTTCAAAACGCGCAATTTTGAGCGACGGAACCATCGAATCGTCGAATAAATCTCAAAATCAAATAAAAATAAATCATCAATTTATTTGATATTCATTCATTATTGGATAGAGCATGGAATAATCTTTCTAACGCTTCAAACCGGGCGTAAATCGGAGTTACGGTTCTCAAGTTATGGCCGAAACAGTGCAGAATTTTTCTGCTACTGGTGTCACTCGCCGGGCGAAGGATTAGGCTCGCCGAGCTTGCCCGACTGGCCCAAAAATGTGATTTGCTACTGCCTGGAGTTGCCGGGCGAACCATTTTATGTTAGAAAAAGAATTGTTCTGATCAATAATCTTAGTTTTGATGATAACAATGTATATGAATTTTGCTCAAGATAATGTAGTACTCTAATCCTATGCAATTTCCCTTTCATGAAATATATAAAGAGTATGCACAAATCAGCGCTAAGAAGCTTTGACTCAGAAGGTTCAGTATGCAACTTCAGCACATGGTCTGGCAAGACATCAGAAGATGGTCAAGCAGAATCAGAACATGGTCTATTAGAAGCATCAGAAGAACTTGAGTTCAGAAGCAGAAGCACTGAAGTCATGGAATCACGCTCAGAAGCATATCAAGATCAGAAGATCAGAAGATGCTCAGAATCAAGTACTAGATGGCAGGCTACGCTGACTGACAAAAGGAACGTTAGAAGCTATTAAAGGCAATGTCAGTAGTCACAGCCAAAGCAAGGCTCGAGGTAGTTGACAAAACAGTGAAACATTAAATGCAATGCTGTACGAAATACGCAAAGCATTAAATGCTCCCAACGGTCATCTTCTCAAACGCCTATAAATATGAATTTCTGATGAGAAGCAAGGTTACGAATCCTGAACGAACTTATTCTGAAAAACTTGCTGAAACGCTGTTCAACTCAAAGCTCAGAAACTTCATCTTCAACCTCACTACATTATTGTTGTAATACTTTAGTGACTCTAAGCTTAAATCTGTAAGAGAAATATCACAGTTTGTGATTATCGCTTTTAAGAAGCAATTGTAATACTCTTAGAATTGATTACATTAATTTGTAAGTAACTAGAGTGATCAAGTGTTGATCAGGATACTCTAGGAAGTCTAAGCTTGTGTCTAAGCAGTTGTAATTAGAGTGATCACGTGGTGGTCAGGATACTCTAAGAAAGTCTTAGCTTCTGTCTAAGCATTTGTTCCTAGAGTGATCAGGTTGTGATCAGAAGACTCTAGAAGACTTAAAAGTTGTCTAAGTGGAAAACCATTGTAATCTCGTGTGATTAGTGGATTAAATCTTCAGTTGAGGTAAATCACCTTGTATAGGGTGGACTGGAGTAGTTTAGTTAACAACGAACCAGGATAAAAATACTTGTGCAAATTATTTTTATCTTACGAGTTTTTGAAACTACACTTATCCAAACCCCCCCTTTCTAATTGTTTTTCTATCCTTCAATTGGCATCAGAGCGCCGGTTCTAAGGTGCAAGCACTTAACCGTGTTTAGAAAAGATTCAGGAAGAGAAAAACGCTTCAGTAAAAGATGGCTGGTGAAGTTCAAACAAATCCAACTGCATCTACATCTGGCTCTGCTGAGCAATACAATGGTAACAATGGTTATACTAGACCACCAGTATTTGATGGTGAAAATTTTGAATACTGGAAAGATAAACTGGAAAGTTACTTTCTTGGTCTAGATGCTGATCTATGGGATCTTCTGTTGGATGGTTACAAACATCCTGTTAAAGCTACTGGTGTAAGGCTCACGAGAAACGAAATGACTGATGATCAAAAGAAAGATTTCAAAAATCATCACAAATGCAGGATTGTTTTGCTGAATGCTATCTCTCATGCTGAGTATGAGAAGATATCTAACAGGGAAACGGCCCATGACATATATGAGTCCTTGAAAATGACTCATGAAGGAAATGCTCAAGTCAAGGAGACCAAAGCTCTTGCACTAATCCAGAAGTACGAAGCCTTCAAGATGGAGGATGATGAAGACATTGAGAAGATGTTTTCAAGATTTCAAACTCTAACTGCTGGATTAAGAGTTCTGGACAAAGGCTACACCAAGGCTGATCATGTAAAGAAGATCATCAGAAGCTTGCCCAGAAGATGGGGCCCAATGGTGACTGCATTCAAGATTGCGAAGAATCTGAATGAAGTTTCTTTGGAAGAGCTAATCAGTGCCCTGAGGAGTCATGAGATTGAACTTGACGCAAATGAACCTCAGAAGAAAGGTAAGTCTGTTGCATTAAAATCTAATTTTAAAAAATGCACTAACGCTTTTCAGGCTGAAGAAGAAGATCCTGAAGAATCAGAATCTGAAGAAGATGATGAACTGTCCATGATCTCCAGAAGGGTAAACAACCTCTGGAAGAGCAAGCAAAGGAAGTTCAGAGGCTTCAGAAGTTCAAAGAGATTTGAACGAGGAGAATCTTCTGGTGACAGAAGATCTGACAAGAAGAAGGCTGTCTGCTATGAGTGCAATGAGCCTGGACATTACAAGAACGAGTGTCCAAAACTTCAGAAGGAGAATCCCAAGAAGAAGTTTCATAAGAAGAAAGGTCTTATGGCAACATGGGATGATTCAGAATCAGAATCAGACTCTGAAGGAGAGCAAGCCAACTTCGCGCTGATGGCTACAGAAGATGATGGATCAGAATCTACATCAGAATCAGATTCTGAAGAGGTATTTTCTGAACTATCTAGAGAAGAGTTAGTTTCCAGTTTAACAGAACTTCTGGAACTCAAGGCTCATCTTAGTATCAAATACAAAAAGCTGAAAAAGCAGTTTGAATTTGAAACTAAGAAGCTGGAATTGGAAAATTCTGAACAGAAGGAAAAAGTTTTAAATCTATCCAAAGATAGTGGATCTCCTTCTGAAACAGAAAAACCCATTCGTAGCATGAATCATATTCTGAAAGAATATGACTCGAGCTTCAGAATGTTCTTATCTAGAAGTATTGGCAGTAGTCATCTTGCTTCTATGATATATGGTGTTTCTGGAAACAGAAGGTTTGGCTTTGGCTATGAGGGTGATACCTCACATAAATTTGAACCTATTGATGATCTGAAGATCACATACAAGCCATTGTATGATCAGTTCAAATATGGCCATGCTCATGATATTAGGCTCACTTCACATGCACAGAAGTTTAACACTGTTCACACCAAGAAGCATGTGACACATCCTAAGAAATATCATGCTGACAAACCTAAAGAATATCATGCTGTTCCTCCTGTTAAATATTTTGCTAAACCCAAGTTCAATCAGAACTTGAGGAGAACTAACAAGAAAGGACCCAAGAAATTGTGGGTACCTAAGGAGAAGATAATTTCTGTTGCAGATATCCTTGGCGGCAAAGAGGACAAAAGCAAAATGTCATGGTACCTGGACTCTGGGTGCTCGCGACACATGACGGGAAGAAGGTCTACATTCCAAGACCTGGTGCTTAAACCAGGTGGAGAAGTCAAGTTTGGAGGAGATCAGAAGGGCAAAATCATTGGCTCTGGAACCATAAGTCTTGGTAACTCTCCTTCCATAACTAATGTACTTCTAGTAGATGGATTAGCTCATAACTTATTGTCCATAAGTCAATTAAGTGACAATGGTTATGACATAATCTTTTATCAAAAGTCTTGCAAGGCTGTAAGTCAGAAGGATGGCTTAATCCTATTTACAGGCAAGAGGAAGAACAACATTTATAAGATTGATCTTTCTGATCTTGAGAAGCAGAAGGTGACTTGTCTTATGTGTGTTTCTGAAGAGCAATGGGTCTGGCACAGAAGATTAGGTCATGCTAGTTTGAGAAAGATTTCTCAGATTAACAAACTAAATCTGGTCAGAGGACTCCCAAATCTGAAATACAAATCAGATGCTCTTTGTGAAGCATGTCAGAAGGGTAAGTTCTCCAGACCTGCATTCAAGTCTAAGAATGTTGTTTCTACCTCAAGGCCGTTAGAACTCTTGCACATTGATCTGTTTGGCCCAGTCAAAACAGCATCTGTCAGAAATATGGATTAGTCATCGTTGATGATTATAGCCGCTGGACATGGGTAAAGTTCTTGAAACACAAGGATGAGTCTCATTCAGTGTTCTTTGAATTCTGCACTCAGATCCAAACTGAGAAGGAGTGTAAAATCATAAAGGTCAGAAGTGATCATGGTGGTGAATTTGAGAACAAATTCTTTGAGAAGTTCTTCAAAGAAAATGGTATTGCCCATGATTTCTCTTGTCCTAGAACTCCACAGCAAAATGGAGTTGTAGAGCGAAAGAATAGGACTCTACAAGAAATGGCCAGAACCATGATCAACGAAACCAATATGGCTAAGCGCTTCTGGGCAGAAGCAATAAACACTGCATGTTATATTCAAAATAGAATCTCTATAAGACCTATTCTAAATAAGACTCCTTATGAATTGTGGAAGAACAGAAAGCCCAACATTTCATATTTTCATCCTTTTGGATGTGTTTGTTTTATTCTGAACACTAAAGATCATCTTGGTAAGTTTGATTCTAAAGCACAAAAGTGTTTCCTTCTTGGATATTCTGAACGCTCTAAAGGCTACAGAGTATACAATACTGAAACATTGATTGTAGAAGAATCAATCAATATCAGGTTTGATGATAAGCTTGGTCTTGAAAAGCCAAAGCAGTTTGAGAATTTTGCAGATTTTGATATTGATATATCAGAAGAAGTAGAACCAAGAAACAAAGCTGTAGAAGCTGATAGTCTCAGAAGCAATGGATCAGAAGATCAAGTTGCTGCATCTTTAGAGAATCTCAGGATTTCTGAAGAAGCAACTATCAGAAGATCATCTAGACTCACATCTGCTCACTCAGAAGATGTCATTATTGGAAAGAAAGATGATCCTATCAGAACAAGATCATTTCTAAAGAATGACAATCAGGAGTAGTGATCAGAATTAGAAGGCGTAAAGCTTTTTCAGAAAAATACAGCTGTCATCTAATTCCAGTTGGTAACACGTGTCTAATCTATTTGGACAAACATGCGTGCAGTTGAGGAAGCGCCCTTCCTAGGTAACTGTTCTATCACTTCATTTGTCATAATTTCTCTCTCCTCTTGTCACGTAACATTAAATGCCATTCATATTTTCTTTTATTTTTTTATTATTTTATATTCTTCAAACGTTTCAGTTTTTCCCTCTTTCATTTCTCTCTCTTTGCGTTCAGTTTTTCATCGTTCACCATCTTTCTCTGTCTTTCTGCATTTCTGCATAAACCCTAGTTTACTCATCTTTCACCTAGCATTCATCATGAACCCATCTTCTAGTAACTCTCGGTCTGAAGAAATGTCTTCATCTCAACTGGTTCTCAACAAGTTTGACTTTGTTCCTCTGAAAACTTGCTCTTTGTCTCCATCGAAAATGGAAGTACTGTGTGAGTCCCCTGTGGACTTTGTTGACTTGGCTGCATATGCTTTCAAGCCATAAGCTAGGTTTATGGCTCAAGGATGGGCTAACTATTTGGGTAGATTGGTTGGACCAGTCTTTCCCGCTCTTGTGAAAGATTTTTGGGCACACGCAACCGTCACTCCAACCGCCATTCTCTCTTTCGTGCTAGGGCATGAAGTGGTGATCACTGAAGCTCTGATCAGAAAACTGTACAATCTTGATTATGAAGAAGGTGAAACTGGTCCTCTTGCTGGAAGGGTTGATTGGAACAAAGTTGAGAAACTTATCTCAACCGTCACTGGTATTAACTCCAACATGACTGGCACGTTGAGACCTCTATTTCAGGTGTGGGCTGAGATCATCATGGGTTCTCTTCACCATAGAAAGAAGTCTCTCTCCTCCACTTTCATCAATCCAGATCAGAAGTATACTCTCTATTGTATTGGAAAGAGCATTAAACTTAACATTTCCAACATACTCTTTGAAAACCTGAAGCTGGCTATTGAAGAATCTAGGGATGAGTATCAGGAGAAGTATCCTCATCTTCCGAAGAATATTATTCCTTTCGGCAGAATGATCTCAGATATTCTGATTGAAAGTGATTTGCTGGAGTCTCTTAAGACTTGTGGAACTCCTTCTTTCTTCAGAATTGATCAAGGCAATGTCTTCTCTGGCTTTGATCTTTTAAGAATGAAACTGGTGAAGGAAATAATTTCTGTTCCAACTGTTCTCTCTGATATCCCTATCCGAAGAGTCCCTGTTCAAGGCTTCTCAACCATGTTTCAAGCTGAACTGGTTAAAACTGTTAAGCACTATCTGGAAGATTCTGTGAAGACGCAAGCTTTTGTTGATCCTGCATGGATCCGTGGAAGAGTGCTTCCCTCTCAAACTGACCTTCAGAAGAAGGATCAGAAGAAGAGAGAGAAGAAACTGAAAAGAAAAGCAGCAAAAGATGCTGCGAAAGAAGCTAAAAAGAAGAAGGTCACCTTTGGCCCTCTTAAGGTGGATCCTTCCAGAGCTAAGAAGACAGGTATTTACTCTAGGCATGAATACATCCCAACCCCCTCAGAATCTCCCTTATTCATTCTGCTGTCTTCTTCTGAAACATCAACTCCCATCACACCCCCACAAATTAACCTGCAACCATCCTCAACCCCTATAATTCTAAAGCCTACTCCCTCAACTACTATACTTCCCACAAATATTCCATCCTCATCACACCAAACTACAGATATTCCATCCTCATCTTCTAACCCTCTTCCTTCTGACCCTTGTCTCTCATATCCCATACCTACCAGGACCCCCAATCCATACTTCTGTCTTTACCCTGATTACAGCTTCACCTTTCGCCCTCCTGCACCTGCTACTCCTGTCTTTCTTGAGCTCTTACACTATCGTGTGAACCGTTGGTTAGAGCTTCTGAAAACTGCCTACCGCCATAATCTGGATGAGCGTTCTCTTCGCAACCTCTGGAGAGCTCTTAGACAGAGTTTCCAAGTTGAAGCTATGAATGTGTAGAGAAGATTCACTGTTGAAGCACGTGGTGCTCCTGGACTCTTGTTAGAATTTGATGATGGCAGATATCGTCATGTCATCAGAAACAGAAGAATTCTTGAGGAAAGGATGCCTGAAGACGAGTTAACTGGGAATCCCTGCAGAATTCTTGTGGTCTGACGACAAAAGTTCATGGTTCTGACTGGTGACTTTCAGGGGCTGTTCAACTGGTTCAGAATGAACCCTTCTGAAAGTGCTCCTGATATGGACTTTCCAGAAGTGGTCTATCCTGCAGCTGCAGCTGGTCCTCCCTCTCCAACAAATCTTGCAACCAATCTTCAAGCCCTGGAAGATGGAAATTCTGAGTTCCCAGAACCAGAATATGCTGAAGCTGTTTCTGAGTCTGACTCAGATGTAGAGATGGAAGATGCTGAAGAGATTGACTGTTCTTGTTCAGAAGATCATCCTGCTGAGAATGTGGTGGTACATTCTGATGATCTCCCTGAAGAGACTACCATGGAAGCAGCAGTGGAGAATGCTATGCCAATCAACAGAAGTCTGGAAGTTTCTTCTTCTGGTGAACCCTCCTATCTGGTGCGGACTTTGGAGGCCATGCAGAAGAATCAAAATGACCTGGATTCTCGTCTGGATAGGCAAGATGAGACCAATGCAGAGTTCAGAGCCTTCATGGCAAGGCAGACTGAGAGCAACAATGGGATTCATGAGACACTAGCCAAGATTTTATCAATGCTAGGGTCTTAAGTCTTTGTGTCTTAGTTGTTTTCTGTTTGTTCGTTGCATCTGCGTTCTGCATAACTAGTGTACTTCTGCTTTTTATCAATGACTATTTGTTTCTCTTGCCATTTGTTCTGTGCTTACATCTGAATCTTTTACATTCTTTTTGATGTTATGACAAAAAGGGGGAGAAATATTGATAAATGATTTGATTTATATTAGCAGTTGCCGGGAAGAAAGCCCCCACATTACTAACAGAAGCTGCAAGCTTCATATGTTTCTAAGTTATGTTGTTGCAGGAATTGAAGATTCAAGATCAATAAGCAACAAGATGAATCAAGTTCTTGGATTCTTGAAGCAAGCTTAGTGCTATGAAGCTTCAGAATCAGAAGCAAGAAGAAAGAATGTTCAGATATTCTGATGATAGAATATGTTCTGATACATTCTATATGGCTTATATGGCTCTGATACATATTATGTGTTCTGAAACATATTTTATGTTCTGATTCATTCATGCTGACTTTTGTCGTTTAGTTTTGTTCTGTAACATTTCAAGATGTAGAGATGCTCTAATGATGCTCTGGTACATTCAACAATGTTCTGATACAATCTAGCATGAAGTGATGTAAGAAGAAATTCAAGCTCTGAAGCTGTCTGCTGGAAGCAAAAATCAGAAGCTGTGAATGTTCTGAGAATCAAAGAAATTCAAGCTCTGAAGCTGTCCGCTGGAAGCAAAAATCAGAAGCTGTGAATGTTCTGAGGATCAAAGAAATTCAAGCTCTGAAGCTGTCCGCTGGAAGCAAAAATCAGAAGCTGTGAATGTTCTGAGGATCTAAAGAAATTCAAGTTCTGAAGCTGTCCTATGGAAGCAGAAATCAGAAGTAGTGAATGTTCTGAAGTTCAAGCATATGTGAACGTCTCTACTGAAATACTCAGGGAAGTCTTTTATTTATAAAATTCTTCTAGTATTAATTTCAGGGGGAGATTATTCATCTCAGGGGGAGATTGTTAATCTCAGGGGGAGACACATTCATATTATGTTTATATGCTTATGCTATAACTGTGTAATTGTCTTTTGCCGTCTGTTATTCTGATTGCAAATTCATATCATTTATATATGTTTTTGTCATCATCAAAAAGGGGGAGATTGTTAGAACAAGAATTGTTCTGATCAATAATCTTAGTTTTGATGATAACAATGTATATGAATTTTGCTCAAGATAATGTGGTACTCTAATCCTATGCAATTTCCCTTTCAGGAAATATATAAAGAGTATGCACAAATCAGCGCTAAGAAGCTTTGACTCAGAAGGTTCAGTATGCAACTTCAGCACATGGTCTGGCAAGACATCAGAAGATGGTCAAGCAGAATCAGAACATGGTCTATTAGAAGCATCAGAAGAACTTGAATTCAGAAGCAGAAGCACTGAAGTCATGGAATCACGCTCAGAAGCATATCAAGATCAGAAGATCAGAAGATGCTCTGCACCAAGCTGTTTGTACTCTGATGATTTTCAACGTAGTATTTACAAAGAACAAATCAGAATCAAGTACTAGATGGCAGGCTACGCTGACTGACAAAAGGAACGTTAGAAGCTATTAAAGGAAATGTCAGTAGTCACAGCAAAAGCAAGGCTCGAGGTAGTTGACAAAACAGTGAAACATTAAATGCAATGCTGTACGGAATACGCAAAGCATTAAATGCTCCCAACGGTCATCTTCTCAAACGCCTATAAATATGAAGTTCTGATTAGAAGCAAGGTTACGAATCTTGAACGAACTTATTCTGAAAAACTTGCTGAAACGCTGTTCAACTCAAAGCTCAGAAACTTCATCTTCAACCTCACTACATTACTGTTGTAATACTTTAGTGAGTCTAAGCTTAAATCTGTAAGAGAAATATCACAGTTTGTGATTATCGCTTTTAAGAAGCAATTGTAATACTCTTAGAATTGATTACATTAATTTGTAAGTAACTAGAGTGATCAAGTGTTGATCAGGATACTCTAGGAAGTCTTAGCTTGTGTCTAAGCAGTTGTAATTAGAGTGATCACGTGGTGGTCAGGATACTCTAAGAAAGTCTTAGCTTGTGTCTAAGCATTTGTTCCTAGAGTGATCAGGTTGTGATCAGAAGACTCTAGAAGACTTAGAAGTTGTCTAAGTGGAAAACCATTGTAATCTCGTGTGATTAGTGGATTAAATCCTCAGTTGAGGTAAATCACCTTGTATAGGGTGGACTGGAGTAGTTTAGTTAACAACGAACCAGGATAAAAATACTTGTGCAAATTATTTTTATCTTACGAGTTTTTGAAACTACACTTATTCAAACCCCCCCTTTCTAAGTGTTTTTCTATCCTTCATTTTAGTCTTCGGTCGAATCAGTGTCGGCAGAAAACGCAATAAAGCTGTTGGAAATCATTTTTTCAAGTATGGTTGGATATTTTAGAGCTCCAATCCATCCAATAGCATTTTTTGAGTGGAATGATGCTAGAAAACACATTGGAGCTGTCAAATGGATGATCCGGGGTTGAATCCTTCATCAACCGGAGCCGACAAACCGGGAGATTTTTGGGTTTTTCTCCATTTACTCTCTTTGTAGTTTCTTTTGTGAGTTTTGTTATCTATATACTTTGATCTCATGTATATTTGTTGACTATTATGTTATATAAAACTTGCTTTCATATTTTTATGGATTATTGTCTTAGATTGTTGCTTTGTTGCTATGTGTTTGAGTTGCTATAGAGATGTAGGGCTCTAATGCCTATCTAGGATGATTATCTATTAACTTAATTGTAGAGATGGATTAGGTTGATAATCACTTAGTGTCCGTGCTTAATGCGTCTGAGTGGTCGTGTTTGTCAGGGAGATCGACATTTACGGGAAGCTCGGATTTCTCATGTGTTGTTTAGGTGTCTGAGAGATCGTCACTTAGATAATGTTGTGGGTTGTGTTGTTGACATGTGGTAATATTGATAGGTTACAAGTTGAGTATATTCGGTCAATAAGTTTAAGTTTGTGAAGAGTAGATTATATGCAATACTTGATAGTTTCTTCTCTCTAAAGAATGAATTCTTTTTGTGTTGATATTTACTTTTATGGTTTTATGCTTCACAAATTTAATCCAAACTCATAATTGCGGAAACTGTTGAATGGAAGTTCAATGCACTAGTCCCTGTGGAGACGATAATTTCCCGGATAAATATTTCTAAATCTTTTGTTGCTTGCCGCTTTACCGCTCCAACAAAATGGCGCCGTTGCTGGGGATTGGTGTTTTATTGAATTTGCATTGGAATAGTTTCTATAGTTTCGAGTTTTGTATATATCGCACATATTATATATTTTCACTTGTTTATATTGATACTTGTATATGTTTACTATACTTGCACATGTTTTCTATACTTGTAAATTTGTTATAGTATTGTTTGTTTCCTTTCATGTTTGCTTGTGTGTGGTTAGGAATAGCTGGGCGGAAGTAACTTGAAGGAACGTTCTTAAATTACAGGCGTCGAGCTTACGACGTAAAACAAGCATGTTTGTTCTTTTTAGTTTTTGTTTAGTTTAGATAGTGCGACGCAATTGTCTAAACAAATTTAGATTGGACCAGTTCTTAAATTTCAAATCTTCACTTTTAAATTTGTTTAGACAATTTCATCTGGTTTTTTAGTTTGTGTATATTAATAGTTGTGTGTTTGTCTTTGAGCTTGTTTTGAATAGCTTGAGGATATTTAGGTGATTTGTCAAGTTTGATCAATTCGACTTGCAAATGCGTGGTAATGATTTTGTTAAGGTTTTGTACACGTTCGAGGTATGTGTTTATCGCTTTCTATACTTTAGCATATTCAGGATACTTAGGCTTTTTACATCTTTTATGCCATTCATTCTTTTGTATACTTGTTCATTTGTGAATCACTTTAGTTCCCACCTTTTTTGTGAGGTAGCTTTCCATTATTTACATATGCTGGAGACCACATTCTTGTTCTAACTGGATTTTACTATGCTTAATCTTTTGTTTGTGTTGATTATATGAAAGCATGAAAAGGATCAAGGCATTTTTGTTTCATTTTGAGCACAAATACCTTGGCCAAATAGTCAATTCACCTTGTGAGTGTGTGATTATTAATACCTCCTTTGAGCCTTTTTGTCAATGTCCATGTTGTTTTTGCTAAATGCTTGTCTATGAGTGTTTGGTTCTCATTTTTGTATGGATGTTGATTCTTTGTTTTCTTGAACCCTTAACCATGATTTTTGGTTTGAATTTTTACCTTGCCTTAGAAAGTAGGGAGTATTCACATTTTGATAATATGGTTGAATTCAAGTTGGGGAGAGAATGATTGTGTACTTATTGGTTGATTACTATGAGGTTGAAAGAAAAGAAAAAAAAATATGTGAAAAAAAAAAGTGAAAAGAAAAAGAAAGAAAAAAGAGAAAAGTTTTGAAAAAGAAAAATAGAAGAGTTTGAATAATTGTGCAAATAAGTACGGTGTTTTGGTGTGAAATGTGGGTTGATGAGGAAGTTTGATTGTAATTTTGCGTTTGAACTTTTGTGAGTTGATCACTCCCTTAGGTTTGGGCAAATTTTTGTTTCGATTAGCCTTAGGAATTATCCCTTGTTTGTTAACCAAGCCACATTACAACCTTGAAAAGTCCTTGTGATTCTTGCATTTGTGTTTTCAACATAATTTTTGGATGACTGCATAATTTAGTCTTTTGTTTGCAAGATTGTGGATGAGTGAAATTACCTTATTTTGTGTGCTTGTCATCTACCGATGATTTCATTTTGCTAGGTGTGATTCATTTTTAAACTAGTATTGTTTTAGAATGTTTGCTATATTATTTGTACTTTGCGTTTGTTTCATGTTTATGTTATCGTCGTAGTTTAGTGGTAAGTGTTTACTTTGTGTGTACCATTTTTCATTTGAGCCATACATTTGTTTCCGTTTTTCAAAACTTGTCGATTCGTGATTCTTTGGTTGATCGTTTTCGTTTCTTTGAGTTCTTTGTTTTTTGTTTGAGGACAAACAAGTATAAAGTTGGGGAGAGTGATGAGTGCCAGAAATTCGTTATTTTTACTATTGTTTTGTGACACTTATCGATTCTTTTGTATTATGTTCTCTGAATAATTCCCCGCTTTTTGTATAAATATGTATAAATAGGATTTAATTGAGTTTTTATTCATTTATATACCATTTGATAGTTTTCTATTTATTTTGCAGATATCGAGTCGCTTTTGGAGCACGAGCAATAAAGTGCCAAAGACACGGCTTCAAAACGCGCAATTTTGAGCGACGGAACCAACGAATCGTCGAATAAATCTCAAAATCAAGTAAAAATAAATCATCAATTTAGTTGATATTCATTCAATATTGGATAGAGCATGGAATAAGCTTTCTAACGCTTTGAACCGGGTGCAAATCGGAGTTACGGTTCTCAAGTTATGGCTGAAACAGTGCAGAATTTTTCTGCTACTGGTGTCACTCGCCCTGCGAAGGATTAGGCTCGCCGGGCGAGCCCGACTGGCCCAAAAATGTGATTTGCTACTTCATGGAGTCGCCGGGCGAACCATTTTAGTCGTCGGGCGAATCAGTGTCGACAGAAAACGCAATAAAGCTGTTGGAAATCATTTTTCCAAGTATGGTTGGATATTTTAGAGCTCCAATCCATCCAATAGCATTTTTTGAGTGGAATGATGCTAGAAAACACATTGGAGCTGTCAAATGGATGATCCGGGGTTCAATCCTTCATCAATCGGAGCCGACAAACCGGGATATTTTTGGGTTTTTCTCCATTTACTCTCTTTGTAGTTTCTTTTGTGAGTTTTGTTATGTATATACTTTGATCTCATGTATATTTGTTCACTATTATGTTATATAAAGCTTGCTTTCATATTTTTATGGATTATTGTCTTAGATTGTTGCTTTGTTGCTATGTGTTTGAGTTGCTATAGAGATGTAGGGCTCTAATGCTTGTCTAGGATGATTTTATATTAACTTAATTGCAGAGATGGATTAGGTTGATAATCACTTAGTGTCAGTGCTTAATGCGTCTGAGTGGTCGTGTTTGTCTGAGAGATCGACATTTACGGGAAGCTCGGATTTCTCATATGTTGTTTAGGTGTCTGAGAGATCGTCACTTAGATAATGTTGTGGGTTCTGTTGTTGACATGTGGTAATATTGATAGGTTACAAGTTGAGTATATTTGGTCAATAAGTTTAAGTTTGTGAAGAGTAGATTATATGCAATAGTTGATAGTTTCTTCTCTCTAAAGAATGAATTCTTTTTGTGTTGATATTTACTTTTATGGTTTTATGCTTCACCAATTTAATCCAAACTCATAATTGCGGAAACTGTTGAACGGCAGTTCAATGCACTAGTCCCTGTGGAGACGATTATTTCCCGAATAAATATTTCCAAATCTTTTGTTGCTTGCCGCTTTACCGCTCCAACATCCATCAAGGGAGGTTGGATTCGAGAAGCCATTTCCCTCCACCTTTGGGCATACTCCTTGAATGATTCATCCTTCTTCTCTGACATATTTTGTAATTGCATCCGGTTGGGTGCCATGTCCAGGTTGTACTTGTATTGCTTCAAGAATGTGTTAGCCAGATCATTCCAGCTTCGGATATAGGATTTCTCCAATTGCATGTACCAATCAACAGATGCTCCGCTTAAGCTATCTTGGAAGAAGTGTATCATCAGCTTTTGATCGTGAGAATAAGCAGCCATTTTTCGCACATACATGCACAAGTGATTCCTCGGACATGTGAGTCCTTTGTATTTCTCGAAGTCGGGAATCTTGAATTTGTGTGGGATAGTCAAGTCTGAGACCAGGCTCATTTCGAAGGTATCCACGTCGAAGACATCGTATCCTTCTACCACTTTTAGTCTCTCTTCTAGCGCCTTGATTTGTTCACTGTCATTGGAGTCTTTCCCAGAGTTAGGAATAGACTGTTGTGTCTGAGGTGCTTGGTCTGTGTTGCCCACCTCGTGTACTCCGTATTGTAGATCCAGGTAATCATCATCCTTAGGGACATTGTTAGCAGGAATGTGTCATACCCCAAAATTTGCCCTCCTCTTTTCATCGCCAATAACTCAAGGCTCAGGGGTTCTTCTCAAGCAACTCTCTCCTAACCGAGGGTCTCAAAACTAGGGTTTGCAGGTTATCAAAGGAATTTGAGTGTCTAAAGTCTCAAATGGATCCCAAGGTGTCTCACATGTATCAAGGCACCTCCATGTCAAAAGTCAAGCTTCTATTCCAAGGATTGCTCACTAAACGGCTCAGATGATCAATAATCGACTATGTTGACCTAAAAGTCAACTATAGTCAAAGTACAGTCAAACTTCAAGATTTTGATCAACATCAAGTATGTGAGGTTATATCCATCATTTGATCAAAGGTTGATCATGATCCATCAATAGAAACTCAGAAATGAACGAATGCAAAAAGTTCAAATTAGGGTTTCTTTAGGAGAAAGTCAACGCAACTTTGACTGACCATAACTTTCACACAGAGTATAAAAAATTTCCCAACCAAAGCCTATCTTGAAGGAAATTTGATTCTCTACAACTTTGTCTCTCACAAGCCAAGTCCAGAAATGGTTCATTTGAGAGATACAGTCCAATACATTACAGGTCCTCCAAAAAAGTCAACAAAAACACCTTTTGGGTCAAAGCTCATAACTTGAGCATGGAAGCTTCAATCGAGATGAAATCAAAGGTATCGTTCAGAGGACTCCTTAAGCTTTTCAAAGAGTCCTATAACACTTCCATATCATAAAAATTGAAGGAGTTATAGTAGTTGCAAGTTGGGCAAAATTTAGGAAATGAATGAAGTACAAAAGATAAGAAACTAGATCTTTCAAACCAATGGGCCTAGCTTTTGGATCTAAGACATATCCATGGATAATATTAAGGCATAAAAATCTATCATTTTAGTTTTAAGACATTTATTTTATTTATTTGAATTTTATTCATTTAAATATTAAATAAATCAAGGAAAACATGAAATAATTAGATTAAATTAAAAGATTGGTTTTTAATCAATTTTTAATAATCCAAATATCAAATAATGATACAAATTTCAGGGGCAAAGTGATTGGAAAGAGAAGGATATAGGATTGAACCAAAATAGAAAGTTTTAATACAAGATTTTTAATCAAATTTGTTTTTATTCAAGGGCATGATTCTATTCTATTTTGACAACCCTAATGCTATCATATATATACTGTTAGCATACCACAAGAGAGGGGGGACAAAAATTTGGGCCAAAGGAGCTAGGGTTTCAAACTCAAAATTAGACATAAACTTGGATTTTCGAAATCCTAATGGGGAGAGGTCCTCAGAGCCATTCGTGGGTAGAGCCTTGTTCTGGAGATAGGTGACGGTAAGAAGGACCATTGGTAGAGCCCCATGCACCTTGCATAAACACACACACGTTCACACTTTTAACAACTTGATTCATGATTCGTTTTCTTTGTTACAGATGATTTTGATCAAAACTAATTGAAGGATAGAAAAACACTTAGAAAGGGGGGGTTTGAATAAGTGTAGTTTCAAAAACTCGTAAGATAAAAATAATTTGCACAAGTATTTTTATCCTGGTTCGTTGTTAACTAAACTACTCCAGTCCACCCTATACAAGGTGATTTACCTCAACTGAGGATTTAATCCACTAATCACACGAGATTACAATGGTTTTCTGTAACGCCCGGAAAATAAGTATATAGTTGATTTGGACGTTTGTGACGTTTATTGGAATTTTACCGTTTTTGGAGTCGTTTCAGTCGGTATTAGTTCGGGATGGCGGACTAATATTTAATTGAAGGTTTTCATATTTTTGGTACTAGAAATATCATTAAGGTAATATTCCGCGTTTTGGGGCGCTTGAACGATATTTGAGCGTAAGGGCATTTTTGTCATTTCCGCGAGGAAGATATTTTCTTTATAAAGAAAACAAAGATAGAAAGAAGAGAAAGAAAAAGAGAAAGAAAGAGAAGAGAGAAAGAAGAAGAGGAAAAGAAGGAAAAAGTGTAGATTGGTGGATTCTCGACCGATTCGAGTTCCGATCGTTGCTATAGCAAGGTAAGGGGGTGAATCTAATTTATCTTGGATGTATGATTCTTATAGTCTTGTTCTTGTTCTTGTTCTTGTTCTTCTTGTTCTAATTTCAACAATTTTCTTGTGTGATCTTTGTTTGATCTAAGTTTGTTTGAGAATGATTGTATGATGAATAAATGATATCCTTGTTGTGTTGTGGTGATTGATCATGCTTTCTTTTCCATTTCTATGGCTTGATTGAGTTTGGGTAAAATGTTAGGTTTTGAGATAGATTGATGAATCAACCATGAAAAGTGTGATAATAGGTTGTTTCTATGGTTTGTATGTGTTGTATTGGTGTTGTAATGATGTTTTGGAGTGGTTTTGGTGGGTATAAGGGGGCTAGAACAGTTCTGGTTCGTTCTGGTTTTTTTTCTGGGTTTACGCAGGTCCGCTGAGCGGAGGTGGGTCCGCTGAGCGGAGGTTCTGTTGCAGAAAATTCTCTGCCAAGGTCCGCTGAGCGGAGCTGAAGCGGATGACAGCTTTTTCTGTTTTTCCAAAACTTTGAAACTTCGTAACTCTTGAACCGTAACTCCGATTTTGTCGCCGTTCGAAGCGTTGGAAAGCTAACGCAATGAACTATATTATTATCTAATTTAATGATTCATAGGATGTGTTCTCCTATTATTTTTATTAGGATCAAGTGATGAGTTGTGTAGTATGTTCAATTATCCAAACTTTGAAACCTTGTAACTTCTGATCCGTAGCTCCGTTTCGTACGCCGTTCGAAGTGTTAGGAAGCTAGTTGGATGTTCTATATGATAGTATAGGCTTGGTTAGCTTGTTATTAGTTAGTTATGAGGTGTTGTTGATGAAAACACATAATTGTTTATATGCGCGATATGATTGGTAAATAATCGTAGTGGTTGGTTGATTTGCATAAATGGTTTTGTGAACTAGTGCATGATAAATCATGAAGATGCGTTGTGTGAATGTCGTCGTAATGGTACGAGGTATGTGATTAGTTGTCGATAACATGAGATCATGTTCATATGTGTTATGTATTAATGAATGTTCGTTCTTGATGTGAAACGATGTTTGGTTGTTTGTTATTAACATGATGTGTGGCCTTATGGCAAGTCATTGTTGTTATGAGAATGATGTATTATCATTGTTGAATTGTTGTTATTACAACTTGTGGATGATTTATTGATGAAGTTGTGGGCCGATGGCCAATACTAATTTGATGTGTATAAGTGTGTTATACGTTCATCTATGCCGATGTGGCCAGTATGTTTGAACGGTGAATGTGTGTTGTGCGCTTATTAATGCCTGTGTGGTAATTATGGTGTGATGTAATTGATAACGATGTTATTAATTGGTGATGTATCCTTTTGGATAGAATATAAACGGTGTAACGTGGGTATGTGACCGTGTTATATTGTTGATGATGTTGTTGTCGTGTAATAGAGTCATATATTTGCACAGCATAACATTTCATTACGTTAATGGCTGAATGATATTAGCAGGTGGCCTGAATTGGCAATTATTACCAGTGGGGGCTTAATGCTCGGTAAAAAGGTGTATTTGCCCGAGTGGCAAGAGGTCATCAGTGGGGGCTAAATGCTCGATGACGTTTAGTCGTAGCTTGATGCTCGACAAAGGTGTATTTTCCTGAGGGAAAGAAGTCCCAGCATAATGCTCGGCAAAGGTGTATTTGTCATAATGACAAGGGGAGTTTTACTCCGGATTTGGTACCACATGCATATGCATAGTCGAGTCTCATTCATCATTGTCTGTCTGTATAATTTATGTTAGCATTCATGTGTCACATTACTTATATATTGATTGTGGTTGAATGAGTGGATTACTTTGTTGTATGATTCTTGATGATACTTGTTGGCATTACTATAATTGTCATGCTTTCATTATGAATTATATTCTCACCCTTCTGCTGATTTGATGCTTGAGTGGCATCCTGCAGATTAGCCGCTTTGGAAGTCTTTTGGAAAAGGTAGTTCTCCAGTTGGTCTTGTCGGTCGCTCTGATATGTAACACTAGGTAGTCGGGAATCTGTTGTTATTTATTTGTATATGACTCTTTTGAACATGTATATGTGATAACGTGCCATTGTGTATTGTAAACACTTTATTTTGGAAAACTCCTCATTGAGAGTGAGAGCTATACGTATAGATATATATATGTTCATATCTTCCGTGTGTTATGTATCATGTTATTGGCAGGTGTGTATGCTTTTGGCATCGGTGATGTCCGTTTGTTTTCAAGGTGTTTGTTTGGTTACTTAGTGTAACATCCTAATTGTGTTGTATGAAATTTTAAATACTCTGATATTTTCTTGCCTAAATGCTTTGGGTAGAATTGGGGTGTTACATTTTCCACTTAGACAACTTCTAAGTCTTCTAGAGTCTTCTGATCACAACCTGATCACTCTAGGAACAAATGCTTAGACACAAGCTAAGACTTTCTTAGAGTATCCTGACCACCACGTGATCACTCTAATTACAACTGCTTAGACACAAGCTAAGACTTCCTAGAGTATCCTGATCAACACTTGATCACTCTAGTTACTTACAAATTAATGTAATTAATTCTAAGAGTATTACAATTGCTTCTTAAAAGCGATAATCACAAACTGTGATATTTCTCTTACAGATTTAAGCTTAGACTCACTAAAGTATTACAACAGTAATGTAGTGAGGTTGAAGATGAAGTTTCTGAGCTTTGAGTAGAACAACGTTTCAGCAAGTTTTTCAGAATAAGTTCGTTCAGGATTCGTAACCTTGCTTCTCATCAGAACTTCATATTTATAGGCGTTTTGAGAAGATGACCGTTGGGAGCATTTAATGCTTTGCGTATTCCGTACAGCATTGCATTTAATGTTTCACTGTTTTGTCAACTACCTCGAGCCTTGCTTTTGCTGTGACTACTGACATTGCCTTTAATAGCTTCTAACGTTCCTTTTGTCAGTCAGCGTAGCCTGCCATCTAGTACTTGATTCTGATTTGTTCTTTGTAAATATTACGTTGAAAATCATCAGAGTACAAAAAGCTTGGTGCAGAACATCTTCTGATCTTCTGATCTTGATATGCTTCTAAGCGTGATTCCATGACTTCAGTGCTTCTGTTTTGAACTCAAGTTCTTCTAATGCTTCTAATAGACCATGTTCTGATTCTGCTTGACCATCTTCTGATGTCTTGCCAGACCATGTGCTGAAGTTGCATACTGAACCTTCTGAGTCAAAGCTTCTTAGCGCTGATTTGTGCATACTCTTTATATATTTCCTGAAAACGAAATTGCATAGGATTAGAGTACCACATTATCTTGAGCAAAATTCATATACATTGTTATCATCAAAACTAAGATTATTGATCAGAACAATTCTTGTTCTAACAATCTCCCCCTTTTTGATGATGACAAAAACATATATAAATGATATGAATTTGCAATCAGAATAACAGACGGCAAAAGACAATTACATAGTTATAGCATAAGCATATAAACATAATGTGAATGTGTCTCCCCCTGAGATTAACAATCTCCCCCTGAGATGAATAATCTCCCCCTGAAATTAATACTAGAAGAATTTTATAAATAAAAGACTTCCCTGAGTATTTCAGTAGAGACGTTCACATATGCTTGAACTTCAGAACATTCACTGCTTCTGATTTCTGCTTCCATAGGACAGCTTCAGAACATTGAATTTCTTTAGATCCTCAGAACATTCACAGCTTGTGATTCCTGCTTCCATCGGACAGCTTCAGAACTTGAATTTCTTTAGATCCTCAGAACATTCACAGCTTCTGATTCCTGCTTCCATCGGACAACTTCAGAACTTGAATTTCTTCTTACATCAATTCATGCTAGATTGTATGAGAACATTGTTGAATGTACCAGAGCATCATCAGAGCATCTCTACATCCTGAAATGTTACAGAACAAAACTAAACGACAAAAGTCAGCATGAATGAATCAGAACATAAAATATGTTTCAGAACACATAATATGTATCAGAGCCATATAAGCCATATAGAATGTATCAGAACATATTCTATCATCAGAATATCTGAACATTCTTCCTTCTTGCTTCTGATTCTGAAGCTTCATAGCACTCAGCTTGCTTCAAGAATCCAAGAGCATATTCCTTTTACAGAATTTGCGATTCCTCATGATTTTGCTTCTAATGTTGAGCTTTCAATCCTGCAAAACAACTTAGAAACATATGAAGCTTGCAGCTTCTGTTAGTAATGTGGGGGCTTTCTTCCCGACAACTGCTAATATAAATCAAATCATTTATCACTATTTCACCCCCTTTTTGTCATAACATCAAAAAGAATGTAAAAGATTCAGATGTAACCACAGGACAAATGGAAAGAGAAACAAATAGTCATTGATAAAAAGCAGAGGTACAAGAGTTATGCAGAATAAGCTTTTCATTGATTAACCAAACAGAGTTACAGAAGATGTATGCTGATAACAAGTGCAACAAGCAAAGAAAACTACAAGGACACAAAGACTACAACCCTAGCCTAGTCCTAATCTAAGCCAGCATATCATGAATCCCAGCGATGTTCTTGCTCTTGCTTGGTCATCAAATCTTGAAACTCTGCATGCCTGAGCAGCTCCCAGAGAAAGAAGTAAATGAATACAAAAGAGGAACTAAGAACAGTTCACCAGGAGAGAGCGTATTCTCAGATGGGCTTTCCCTTAACATAGAAGTTAAGTCCTTATGGAACCTAACTTCATCCAATATCTCAAGAAAATCTTCTTCCTTTGGACAGATGTTGATAACAGTATCAAAGAAGAGATCTGACTTGAGAAAAACTTGGAATGCCATCCCGAGATATGTTTCTCATCCTGTAACCTATTAACCCTTCCATCCGTTCTATTCAAATAGATCAGCCACTTTTGAGACTTAGTTTCTTCAACTGGTTTAAAGTTTTGATGAAGGGAACTAGGCGAAGGATTCATGATGAACGCTAGATCGAAGAAGAATGAACTAGGGTTTACGCAAAAGATATTCATAGGAAAGTGAGAGAAAGAGAGAGAGAGCGCAAAGATTGATTGAAGAATGCAAAGAAATGGAGAAATAAATAGAGGGAATGTGGGGAAGGAAACGTTCTAGGGAAGGGAAACGTTTGACGGATATAAAAACGAAAAAGAAAATAAAAGAAATGATGAATGTCATTTAATGTTACGTGACAAGAGGAGAGAGAAACTATGACAAATGAAGTGATAGAACAGTTACCTAGGAAAGGCGCCTCCTCAACTGCACGCATGCTTGTCCAAATAGGATAGACACGTGTTACCATCTGGAAAGCTAGTTACAGCTGTTTTACTTTTAAAGAGATTCTGAGTCAACTTAGACAATGAAACGTTAGTAATAACAGAATCACTACTTCTAATTGATTACAATCAGAACTTCTTATAAAACATTAATCCAATCTCATTTCAGAAGATAGCCATACATAAGATTTTCTCATCTTCTCATTCGGGGCATAAATCCATACTTATATTCTTCAGAATGAACTTAAACCTATCTTCAGCCAGGGGTTTTGTAAAGATATCAGCCCATTGATGGTCTGTATCCACAAAGTCTAAAGATATAACACCCTTCTGAACATAGTCCCTTATGAAATGATGTTTAATCTCAATATGTTTTGCTTTTGAATGTAAGATAGGATTCTTAGATAAACATATAGCAGAAGTATTATCACAGAAAATAGGAATGTTACTCTCATATATCTGATAATCTTCTAGCTGACTTCTCATCCAGAGCATTTGTGTGCTACATCCAGCAGCAGCAACATATTCTGCTTTTGTTGTTGAGAGGGCAATAGTAGCTTGCTTCTTGCTGTACCATGAGATCAGGTGACTTCCAAGAAATTGACAACTTCCAGAAGTACTTTTCCTTTCTATTCTATCTTCAGCATAGTCAGCATCACATAATCCTACTAAGTTGTAATCTTTGGATCTTCTGTAAACTAAACCAACATTAGTAGTACCTTTCAGATACATCAGAATTCTCTTAACCGCAGTTAAATGAGATTCTCTCGGATCTGATTGGAATCTAGCACACAAACAAACACTGAAGAGAATGTCAGCTCTAGAAGCAGTTAGGTATAGAAGAGATCCAATCATACCTCTGTACAACTTCTGATCTACCTTCTTACTTACCTCATCCTTACCTAGGACACATGTTGGGTGCATAGGAGTTTTGGCTTCTTTGCTTTCAGAAAGATTAAACTTCTTCAGAAGTTCTTTCACATACTTCGTTTGATGAACATAGGTTCCGTCAGAAGTTTGGTTGATTTGAATCCCAAGGAAATACTTGAGTTCTCCCATCATGCTCATTTCAAATTCAGCCTGCATAGACTCAGCAAACTCCTTTCCAAGTGTAGCATTAGATGTTCCAAAGATAATATCATCAACATATATTTGACAAATTAAAATATCCTTTTTAAATGTTTTACAGAAGAGAGTAGTGTCCACTTTTCCTCTAGTGAAACCATTTTCCAGAAGGAAAGAACTCAAACGTTCATACCAAGCTCTAGGAGCTTGTTTCAATCCGTATAATGATTTCTTTAATTTAAAAACATGATTTGGAGACATGGAGTCTTCAAAACCAGGAGGTTGATGGACATAAACTTCTTCATCTATGTAACCATTTAAGAAGGCACTCTTAACATCCATCTGATAAAGAGTGATGTTGTGTTGAGTGGCAAAAGAAATTAATAGACGAATAGATTCTAACCTGGCCACTGGTGCAAAGGTTTCAGTATAGTCAATCCCTTCTTGCTAACTATAACCTTGAGCAACCAGTCTGGCTTTGTTTCTTACCACTTCTCCCTTCTTGCTTAGCTTGTTTCTGAACACCCATTTAGTGCCAATGATGTTAAATCCATTTTGTCTAGGAACCAAGTCCCATACATCATTCCTTGTAAACTGATTTAGTTCTTCTTGCATGGCAATTATCCAGTCTGGATCTTCTAGAGCTTGATCAACAGAAGTTGGCTCGATCAAAGAAACTAGACCTAATTGACAATCTGCATTGTTCTTAAGGAATGCCCTTGTTCTGATGGGATCGTCTTTCTTTCTAAGGATCACATCTTCTGAATGAGCTGAAGCAAGTCTAGGTGATCTTCTGATTGTTGGCTCTTCAAAAATCCTGAGATTCTCTAAAGATGCAGCAACTTGATCTTCTGATCCATTGCTTCTGAGACTATCAGCTTCTGCAGCTTTGCTTCTTGGTTCTACTTCTTCTGATATATCAATATCAAAATCTGCAAAATTCTCAAACTGCTTTGGCTTTTCAAGACCAAGCTTATCATCAAACCTGATATTGATTGATTATTCTACAATCAATGTTTCAGTATTGTATACTCTGTAGCCTTTAGAGCGTTCAGAATATCCAAGAAGGAAACACTTTTGTGCCTTAGAATCAAACTTACCAAGATGATCTTTAGTGTTCAGAATAAAACAAACACATCCAAAAGGATGAAAATATGAAATGTTGGGCTTTCTGTTCTTCCACAATTCATAAGGAGTCCTATTTAGAATAGGTCTTATAGAGATTCTATTCTGAATATAACATGCAGTGTTTATTGCTTCTGCCCAGAAGTGCTTAGCCATATTGGTTTCGTTGATCATGGTTCTGGCCATTTCTTGTAGAGTCCTATTCTTTCGTTCTACGACTCCATTTTGTTGTTGAGTTCTAGGACAAGAGAAATCATGGGCAATACCATTTTCTTTGAAGAACTTCTCAAAGAATTTGTTCGCAAATTCACCACCATGATCACTTACGACCTTTATGATGTTACACTCCTTCTCAGTTTGGATCTGAGTGCATAATTCAAAGAACGCTAAATGAGACTCATCCTTGTGTTTCAAGAACTTTACCCATGTCCAGCGGCTATAATCATCAACGATGACTAATCCATATTTCTTCCCTCTGACAGATGCTGTTTTGACTGGGCCAAACAGATCAATGTGCAAGAGTTCTAACGGCCTTGAGGTAGAAACAACATTCTTAGACTTGAATGCAGGTCTGGAGAACTTGCCCTTCTGACATGCTTCACAAAGAGCATCTGATTTGTATTTCAAATTAGGGAGTCCTCTGACAAGATTTAGTTTGTTAATCTGAGAAATCTTTCTCAAACTAGCATGTCCTAATCTTCTGTGCCAGACCCATTGCTCTTCAGAAACACACATAAGACAAGTCACCTTCTGCTTCTCAAGATCAGAAAGATCAATCTTATAAATGTTGTTCTTCCTCTTGCCTGTAAATAGGATTGAGCCATCCTTCTGACTTACAGCCTTGCAAGACTTTTGATTGAAGATTATATCATAACCATTGTCACTTAATTGACTTATGGACAATAAGTTATGCGTTAATCCTTCTACAAGAAGTACATTAGTTATGGAAGGAGAGTTACCAAGACTTATGGTTCCAGAGCCAATGATTTTGCCCTTCTGATCTCCTCCAAACTTGACTTCTCCACCTGGTTTAAGCACCAGGTCTTCGAATGTAGACCTTCTTCCCGTCATGTGTCGCGAGCACCCAGAGTCCAGGTACCATGACATTTTGCTTTTTGTCCTCTTTGCCGCCAAGGATATCTGTAACAGAAATTATCTTCTCCTTAGGTACCCACAATTTCTTGGGTCCTTTCTTGTTAGTTCTCCTCAAGTTCTGATTGAACTTGGGTTTAGCAAAATATTTAACAGGAGGAACAACATGATATTCTTTAGGTTTGTCAGCATGATATTTCTTAGGATGTGTCACATGCTTCTTGGTGTGAACAGTGTTAAACTTCTGTGCATGTGAAGTGAGCCTAATATCATGAGCATGGCCATATTTGAACTGATCATACAATGGCTTGTATGTGATCTTTAGATCATCAATAGGTTCAAATTTATGTGAGGTATCACCCTCATAGCCAAAGCCAAACCTTTTGTTTCCAGAAACACCATATATCATAGAAGCAAGATGACTTCTGCCAATACTTCTAGATAAGAACTTTCTGAAGCTCGAGTCATATTCTTTCAGAAGGAGATCCACTATCTTTGGATAGATTTAAAACTTTTTCCTTCAGTTCAGAATTTTCCACTTCCAGCTTCTTAGTTTCAAATTCAAATTGCTTCTTCAGCTTTTTGTATTTGATACTAAGATGAGCCTTGAGTTCCAGAAGTTCTGTTAATCTGGAAACTAACTCTTCTCTAGATAGTTCAGAAAATACCTCTTCAGAATCTGATTCTGATGTAGATTCTGATCCATCATCTTCTGTAGCCATCAGCGCGAAGTTTGCTTGCTCTCCTTCAGAGTCTGATTCTGATTCTGAATCATCCCATGTTGCCATAAGACCTTTCTTCTTATGAAACTTCTTCTTGGGATTCTCCTTCTGAAGTTTTGGACACTCGTTCTTGTAATGTCTAGGCTCATTGCACTCATAGCAGACAGCCTTCTTCTTGTCAGATCTTCTGTCACCAGAAGATTCTCCACGTTCAAATTTCTTTGAACTTCTGAAGCTTCTGAACTTCCTTTGCTTGCTCTTCCAGAGTTGGTTTACCCTTCTGGAGATCATGGACAGTTCATCTTCTTCTTCAGATTCTAATTCTTCAGGATCTTCTTCTCTAGCCTGAAAAGCGTTAGTGCATTTTTTAACATTAGATTTTAATGCAATAGACTTACCTTTCTTCTGAGGCTCGTTTGCATCCAGCTCTATTTCATGGCTTCTCAAGGCACTGATAAGCTCTTCCAACGAAACTTCATTCAGATTCTTGGCAATCTTGAATGCAGTCACCATTGGACCCCGTCTTCTGGGCAAGCTTCTGATGATCTTCTTTACATGATCAACCTTGGTGTAGCCTTTGTCCAGAACTCTTAATCCAGCAGTTAGAGTTTGAAATCTTGAAAACATCTTCTCAATGTCTTCATCATCCTTCATCTTGAAGGCTTCGTACTTCTGGATTAGTGCAAGAGCTTTGGTCTCCTTAACTTGAGCATTTCCTTCATGAGTCATTTTCAAGGACTCATATATGTCATGGGCCGTTTCCCTGTTAGATATCTTCTCATACTCAGCATGAGAGATAGCATTCAGCAAAACAGTCCTGCATTTGTGATGATTTTTGAAATCTTTCTTTTGATCATCAGTCATTTCGTTTCTCGTGAGCCTTACACCAGTAGCTTTAACAGGATGTTTGTAACCATCCAACAGAAGATCCCATAGATCAGCATCTAGACCAAGAAAGTAACTTTCCAAATTATCTTTCCAATATTCAAAGTTTTCACCATCGAATATTGGTGGTCTAATGTAACCATTGTTACCATTGTATTGCTCAGCAGAGCCAGATGTAGATGCAGTTGGATTTGTTTGAACTTCACCAGCCATCTTTTACTGAAGCATTTTTCTCTTCCTGAATCTTTTCTAAACACGGTTAAGTGCTTGCACCTTAGAACCGGCGCTCTGATGCCAATTGAAGGATAGAAAAACACTTAGAAAGGGGGGGTTTGAATAAGTGTAGTTTCAAAAACTCGTAAGATAAAAATAATTTGCACAAGTATTTTTATCCTGGTTCGTTGTTAACTAAACTACTCCAGTCCACCCTATACAAGGTGATTTACCTCAACTGAGGATTTAATCCACTAATCACACGAGATTACAATGGTTTTCCACTTAGACAACTTCTAAGTCTTCTAGAGTCTTCTGATCACAACCTGATCACTCTAGGAACAAATGCTTAGACACAAGCTAAGACTTTCTTAGAGTATCCTGACCACCACGTGATCACTCTAATTACAACTGCT
The DNA here is from genome assembly GCF_029867415.1 of Vicia villosa. Classification (NCBI taxonomy): domain Eukaryota; kingdom Viridiplantae; phylum Streptophyta; class Magnoliopsida; order Fabales; family Fabaceae; genus Vicia; species Vicia villosa. Next base: position 785,662 of record NW_026705237.1, read on the forward strand.
TAGACACAAGCTAAGACTTCCTAGAGTATCCTGATCAACACTTGATCACTCTAGTTACTTACAAATTAATGTAATCAATTCTAAGAGTATTACAATTGCTTCTTAAAAGCGATAATCACAAACTGTGATATTTCTCTTACAGATTTAAGCTTAGACTCACTAAAGTATTACAACAGTAATGTCGTGAGGTTGAAGATGAAGTTTCTGAGCTTTGAGTAGAACAGCGTTTCAGCAAGTTTTTCAGAATAAGTTCGTTCAGGATTCGTAACCTTGCTTCTCATCAGAACTTCATATTTATAGGCGTTTTGAGAAGATGACCGTTGGGAGCATTTAATGCTTTGCGTATTCCGTACAGCATTGCATTTAATGTTTCACTGTTTTGTCAACTACCTCGAGCCTTGCTTTTGCTGTGACTACTGACATTGCCTTTAATAGCTTATAACGTTCCTTTTGTCAGTTAGCGTAGCCTGCCATCTAGTACTTGATTCTGATTTGTTCTTTGTAAATATTACGTTGAAAATCATCAGAGTACAAACAGCTTGGTGCAGAACATCTTCTGATCTTGATATGCTTCTGAGCATGATTCCATGACTTCAGTGCTTCTGCTTCTGAACTCAAGTTCTTCTGATGCTTCTAATAGACCATGTTCTGATTCTGCTTGACCATCTTCTGATGTCTTGCCAGACCATGTGCTGAAGTTGCATACTGAACCTTCTGAGTCAAAGCTTCTTAGCGCTGATTTGTGCATACTCTTTATATATTTCCTGAAAAGGAAATTGCATAGGATTAGAGTACCACATTATCTTGAGCAAAATTCATATACATTGTTATCATCAAAACTAAGATTATTGATCAGAACAATTCTTGTTCTAACACTAATGTCACTAACATGCTTATATAGTGTTTTAGAGTCAGTTTGACCATTGATCCGCAGCTTTTGGTGGTCAGAAGGATCTCCACCATTGCTAGGGCAAAAGAACCTGTGCCCCTCGTTCTCACGGTTGCCGGCGTTTTCAGACCAAACCAACCTCATCAATGAACTCGCAGGGGTTGAATTAGGGGAACTGGGCTGACCTCTGTTCTTGAATTGCTTGTTTTGCAGGTTTCCAAAGGTGGAGAAAAATCTGGAGGTTTTGTCGCGGGTAAATCCGCAGCAAATCTCCTAAGTGAATCCTCAGGTAACCACCTTGAAGAAGATGAATAGTACTTTGATTCTCGGACCACGCGCGTCTGGCCATCATTGGCCAGTCAATCTCCCAACTCTCTCTCCTCACGCGTGGAAGGCCCTTGTTGGCCGGTCAAAGTTTCAAAGTGTGTTCCCCTGCTCTGATTGGCCGCATACGAAGACACCCTGGCCCACGTTGACGGTTTGATTTGAATTTTCCCATGTGTCTCTTTATTTCCTATATGTTAATTTTAAGTTATTTGTTTAACAAATGAAACGTTTCAGCGCAGTGGCAACGTGTGGGAGTGGTAACCCAAAGGACCTGGGTTCGATCCAGGATCCTGCACGCTATTTATCTTTTATTTGTTGGTGTATGTCTTCTACAGATCCAGCGTGGCGTACATGCGAGGGCTCATCATACATCTTCGCCTCACCACCATCAGATTTCCTATAACCTTGATCTAACGTATCAAGGACTGGAGATACATACCATGGGTCCACTGAACTACAACACAGGATTGGGGCCAGGTTCCTTATATTATTTCTTTTATTATTTAACTATTTATATTAGATTTAATCAATTATACTTTAAATGAATTCATTTAATTAATTAGAATAAATATAATTAAATTAGGATTAGCATATAATTAGGAGTAGGTTTAGGATTATCTTCCCGATTATTTTGATTATCTCGATTATTCAAGTTAATTGATTTTAATCATTTTAATTGTTAAAAATCATAAAGAAACCCTATAAAAATTGCCACTACATTAGGGTTCGCCAATCCCATTGGCCGGTGGCCAAAGTATTAGGATTAGGGTTTTCTAACCGACTTAGGTTTTAGCCAAATCATTTTAGAATTTTATTCGCTTCGATTAAATTAATTGATCGCGGTGGGTAATAATCAGATAATTACTTAATTAATTAAATATAAATTAAAATAATCTTTATTTTGCTAAATGGTTTTAACCATCTTATTGGTTACGATGATTGGCAATTTTTATCAATTCGTTATTATTTGTAATCGAATCTATCGGTTATGAGGAGTAACGGTAATTAAAATACGCACATTTGCTATTCGCGGTAATTGAATCAATCGATTATAGTGGTTAGCAATCCTCCCTTTAATCCGTTAGCCATGGTAATCAAACCTATTGATTATCGCGACTAATGGTAACAAATTAAAACCAGGGTTGTACGTCCAAATCTCAAAACACACTAAACCACGATACTACGAATTTTCATCTTTTCGACACTGCGATGTTCACAACTACGATAAGGTAATTCAAAATACCTTCGAACTTTGCTTTTCAAAGCCTTTAAAACAATTTCCAACAAGAACAAATCAAATTCAATTCTAAGGCGTACAACCCTGTGCCCGAACTACGTTGACTCTGATCCTCCATAAGGAGGTACGTAGGCACTTGGCAACAAGGCGAGTCCCCCTCTTCCAAATCTTAATCATGTCTTTAACCCTATTAACTGTTTGTTACCTTCCTTTATGTTTTGCCATAACCCTTATCTTTGCAATGTTAACCTTTAGGAAAGGGTTTTGGGTGCCTAACACCTTCCCTTAACCCGAATATAGTGTCTTACCCTAAATCTCTTAACCATTAAAGGTTTCCTATTCGCCTTGGTAGAATAGGTGGCGACTCTAAAAGCTTAATTTTTAGGGCAGGTTGCTACAGCTGGCGACTCTGCTGGGGATAACTATAATGGTGAATACTATGCTCCTATAGGTTTTAGGTTTTGGCAGGGTTTAGGTTTGGCAACTTTTTAGGGTTTGGCTTTTTTTTTTAGGGTTTGTGATTTTTTTTAAAATTTGTCTATTTGTTTATTTTTTGTCTAAAAATAGTTAATCATTTATTTTAATATATTTATATTTAATTATTTATGTCAATATATTTATATTTAATTGCCTGTTGTTATATTTTTATATGCACTGCTGGGTCTTTTATGTTGTGTTAAATCCTAAGTGTGGGAGTTAACTTTGAGATCAGGGGGGAATCGAATCGCCTACGAGTCTCATTGATAACTCCACTCGGAGTGGGTTGAGTATTCAGAAATGTCCATAACGAGGCTTGACTTTGTTGAGGGCAGGACTGGATACTTGGCTGATCTCTCAGAGAACCTACCCCAAAAATTCGAACCTCATGGATAAAATGAGTTGTTCTAAAATCCGAAGAGACAAAAAGTCTCGGAGGCTACGAACGACCCTATGAGACCTTCTAGAACCCCCCATAAAAAGGTTGGCTCCCTAGAGCCGCTACGTCGAACCTATGAACCTAGGACTTTTATGCTTCTGTGCTCATCATGTGTTTGCAATCTATATACTTCGAATATCTATCCGTTTCAATTTTACAGGTATCCCTACGTGGTCCCTAACCTGTAGGGACTCTAATTTCTAAGACCACGTCTTTCCTATGAAGGATATCACCGTCTATGCATTCCCTAGCCTGTAGGGATTTTACTTTTATATCCTTGTATTTTTACAACTACGCGTCCTTCTCACGAGGGACATCTTCGTTTACGCGCGTCAATTGGCCTCTCGATGGCCATGCGATTCAGTGACTGTCATGAACGGTCACCCCGTGCTTATTCTTGCGCACCCTCTAACTTGTGTAGGGTTTTGGATTTCCATTTATGCGTCTTCAATACCTAGCCTGTAGGGATTTCACTTCCTTCAGTATCGTCCTTAGATAGGTTGTGTTCCGCATAGAGAACCTTCCCACGAGGGACAACTTCATCGGTACATGTCGAACGGGCTCTCGATGGCCATGAGACTTGGCGACTGTCTTGAACGGTCACCAGCTGCTACCTTCTGCATACTCCCTAATCTAAGGGATTTCCATTGGCGTGTCATAACATTTATCCTACAAAGATTCCACGAGGGTCCAATGTTGCCTCTAAGGTTATCCCTAGGATCACATGTCACCCGTCTGTATTGCATGCAAGGAGTTATAATACAAGGAGTCTTGTGCATGCGCATGCATTTGCATTTTCATGCATCCATACATTTACATTGACATTTATATTTGCATTCATATCTTCGCCCGCACCCACACTTACCGTGCTAGCCGATTTCCCGAGACTCGTGGAGAAAAACTAAAGAGGAGAAAGAAGGAGGATAAACAATTAAGAATGATCTTAAGGAAAAGAGGACGCCCTTCACCATGCCAGCCACATGCCCACGCTTTGTCGTAACAGGATTGTGAATGCAACAAAGGTTATTATCGAGCAAGGATTAGTTCAACAACGAAGTTCCCTCATAGATACACTCAAGGGGTACCTAGTCATAAGGGGGTTCATCTACGAACATAGCAAACTTACAAGGACGCTCTACGATAACCTGGGGGCAAGGATTAATCCAACTAAGGCAACACCCTGAACAAAAATGCGTGACTACGATGGAGGGAATGCGACATATGCTAACTCCATACCAAGGGGAAAAAAGGCCATAGGTTTTTCTATCAATCTACAAACTTTGAAGGCTGCAAATGGTGTGGTTCTATCCTTATAAAAAAAAGGCAAAAGAGGTTCAGTCAAAGGAAACTCATGAAGTTCCGATACGGCGAAAACCCACTGCTTACAATCATTTCCGACAGGTTTGACGTGCCCAAAGAGAATTCGAGATTACCCTTTTACTTCTACAAGTCTAGGAACTAAGGAGTAAAGCAAGGTCAATGGACTCACAAAGGAGATTGCCCTTAGGATTAATAGGTTTATCTTTCTAGTTGTAATTCCTACGATCACAAAATGCTATTTGATGTAAAACGTTGTACCTTTCGAATAGTAATTCAATAAAATAATCATGCATGTTTTGAAATCAATTCTTTCGCTCCGCTTTTGCATTACTACGACTTTCCATTTCAAATTATCTTTCAAATTATCACTCCCAATCATTAACAAACTTGAGGGAGAATGACGAATACAAATAACTAAGTCCAGCTAAATATATGCTTTCAAGGTAAGACCGAACCGACGATGTACAGGCATTGTTTCAAATCCCTAAACAGTGGAGGTATAAGGATGTTAATCCCTCGTCACCCCCTCGAGCCAGGAGTTGGAGTTTTCTTCTACTTTTCAAATAAACCTTGATTTTAACCAGGGGCAGGCTAGATTTCGATTAATTCAATGGCGTACTTTGGTTGTCAATAGAATCAATCAATCCGAGTAAGGATCCAAGTAAAGTTCAAGCATAAGGATCAAGCAAAGTTTCAAGCATGTCTTTTCCTCGCGTTCATCCAAGATTGAGGAAGCAATAGAGATAACATTCACAACAATCTTCTTCCTCAATACATCATTCAAGATCGAGGAAGTATCAAAGGCGAAGCTTGCAAATCCAAATCAACATGGCAATCACAACATTCAATATCCAAGGATCAAATCTCAAAGGGAGCTTCCAAAAGAAAAAACGCCCGCTAAAGTCAAAATGGAAAATCTCATGAAAGAAAACAATATGACTTAGGCGAAAAAATTAGGGCATCCCGATGGACCAAACTCAAAGGAATTGGTTCATGAAAAAATAACGGATAAAAACAAAGCAAAAGCAAAACACAAAGTACAATCTTGTGACTGCTAAATCATCGAAGCTTCTCATCTATGCTTAGATCTTTACAACACTTTTACCATCAATGCTTGGATCTCTACTAAGGCTTCTGCCCAACATTAAAACTGAAACGATTCTCTTACAAACAAAGCATATCCATTGGATTAGGCGAACTTTAGGATCTGGAGAACATCAAGGAGAAAGGGATGGGTTAAATAAAATTTCGAGCCTTATATCCATTGTTTTTTAAAAACATGAACCAGGCCAAGTTACAACATTTAAAAGTCCTAATTGAGGCAAGGTTAACCACGAAAGCATATTAAGCAGGATTCTGTTATACTGACTCCTATATTTGTTAAAACTATTTCTAACCGCGCTTCTTCAAGCATTCATTTCTAACCATCCACTCCTTCGATTTCAAAACTTGCATTCGCATCACATTAGAGTTACTTCTCAAAGGGTACAACGCCGTCCACGAATATACACTTAGCACAGAGGCGATCATTTCTGATAAAGACTCTTGAATGGGGAAACCACGTCCAGAGGGTTTTCCTAAAACAGGGGCATGCAATCAAACATCCAATTAACTGGGGGAATTCATCCTAAAGGTTCAATCGACTTGGGGCACCTCTCGAAGCAATAACAATCAGGGGCATGTCAAACATGGGAAGAATTCAAATTCAAAGGATAGAACACTATGGATAGTCCTCCATATCCTGGAGATCAAGGGCATGCCCTTCAATTCAAACGTCAAAGTGTATGACAAGGTTATTTCTCGGGGCACTTCCTTCATGGTTTGGAGATCATAGGCGTCTTTTCCACTAAACATTGGGGCATTGGATCTCAAATCCATAAGACGCACAACATAAGGAGAAGGCGTTCTCGCGCTTTACAACATCTGACAAATCTTTCTCCTAACTACAATCTTCAAAGTTCGAAAAAACAGGTATTGGGGAATCGCGCTAGCATCCAACAACCATCCAACCTCGACGACCTATATACGCTTGGTTATCAACAACCTACCATTGGGGCATCATGCAAATACATACAAATCATGCATTACACACATGGGTCGATACATTGCACCACACCTTTTCAGGTAGTCTTCTTTAAGACAATTTGTCATCCTTTTCAGGAACCTCTTCAGGTGGTCTTCTTTAAGACATTCTACGAACCTTTCTAGGTGGTCTTTTCTAAGACATTCATTGTCCTCTCCAAGAACCTCTTTAGGTAGTGTTTGTAAAACATTTTCAACCTTTCCAGGTAGTCTTCTTCAAGACATTCCTTTTTCTAAGTTCCTTTTCAGGTAGTCTTCTTCAAGACATTCCTTTTAATAAGTCCTTTTCTGGTAGTCTTCTTCAAGACATTCCTTTTTCGAAGTCCCTTTTCAGGTAGTCTTCTTCGAGACATTTTTGTTCTAAGTACCTTTTCAGGTAGTCATTTTCAAAGCAATTTGGCATCCTTTTTAGGAATCTCTTCGGGTAGTCTTCTTTAAGACATTCTACGAACCCTCCTAAGTAGTCTTTTCTAAGACATCCGTTATCCTTTCCAAGAACCTTTATAGGTAGACCTTTAAGACATTTTTCCAGCCTTTTCAGGTAGTCACCCTTAAGGCACTCTTCTTTCTTTAAAACCATTTTAAGGTAGTCTTCTTTAAGACAAATGTTCACATCCATTCCGGAAACCTTTTTTCAGGTAGTCTTATAGAAGACATTATTTCGTTCCACTCATTACATCAATCAACATAAGCATGAGCATAAGCATTATTCCATATATCAAAACATCCAATTCAAAACTCTGGCGCTAAGCTACACTGTCCACCCGCCTTCCAGTAACCGTACCGAGTGTTTACTTCCCAATCACCTGATCAATGTATCCTGGTAACCTTACCGGTGATAGAAACCTTGCTGTTCATTTCACTCATAAAATATATACATACGCATTAGCATATACAGATCATCTAGCACATTCACGTACTACAAAAAACCCGGTTTCCAACCCTCGTGTTGTGATAGGTTTGTTTTCCGACCCTCGAGTCGTGAGTTTTCAACCCTCGTGTTGTGATAAGTGTGTTTTCCGAACCGCGAGTCGTAAAACATTTGACACGCTATTGTCTCTGACCCGCGAGTCGTAAAACATTTGACATACTATCTTTTCCAACCCTCGAGTCGTGAGTCTCCAAGCAAGTGAATCTTTTTCATACAGGCAAACAATCTTCTATGCAGGTAAATTTGTCCGAACCGGGGCAAGTGGATCCCATTGGTGCAGGTGAGCTTGCTAGAGCTATAGCAAGTGATCCTTTTGGGGATTAATCAAAACTACGATAGTAAGCAGGTATGACTAACTGCGACGACTTACTAGAATTATAGTAAGTGGGTCATACCATCTACAATAAGCTTACTCCAACTACGATAGCAAGTAGGTATGGCTAACTGCGACGACTTACTAGAGCTAGTAAGTGGGCCACACCATCTGCGATAAACTTGCTGAAACTACGATAGTAAGTAGGTTTGACCAACTGCGACGACTTACTAGAGCTATAGTAAGTGGGTCATACCATCTGCGACAGACTTACTCCAACTACGATAGCAAGTAGGTATGGCTAACTGCGACGACTTACTAGATCTAGTAAGTGGGCCACACCATCTGCGATAAACTTGCTGAAACTACGATAGTAAGTAGGTGTGACCAACTGCGACGACTTACTAGAGCTATAGTAAGTGGGTCATACCATCTGCGACAGACTTACTCCAACTACGATAGTGAATGGGTATACCAACCGCGACGACTTACTAGAACTATAGTAAGTGGGTTACCTACAAACTGCAAACCCTTGCTAGCACCATAGCAAGTTAACTATCTTCTACATAGCAAACGGCGAACCCTCGCTATTACTAGCTACGGTCATTCATCACGTTAGTCCCCTGGCAGTGATATAAAGCTACGTCTCTTTGCAAATAGGGATTTATTTTCCCTGATCACAAGGCTTCTCAAACAGCGCTTCAATTGGGTTTATCACGTTAGTCCCTCGTCAGTGATCTTCTTCAAAATCTCATCAATAACAAACAAGGTTCTATTTTTCCTTTCCAAAGTTACTAACTTCAACTAACATAACTAACAATCATGCATCATCCAACTAACATACTTCATTCATACATAATACACATACATACATCGCTCTCATTTATTTTGAGAGGCTTACTGCATCATACATCACATGCATCATACCATTGCATAAAATTCAGGTTACCTTTTTAGGCTATGCTACAATCAGAAGCATCTGCTTCACGACCAAAAAGAAGAGAGAGAAAGAATGGTATTCACCTCGGATGGCATCTTTAAAGCCCATCTCCCACTTAACTTCTTCCCAACAAATGCAAATTTCGGGGCATTCTCAGTGTCCAATCATCTTCTACCTTTAGATCACGATAGGCAGACGTGCCTATCTGACTCTTCAGGTTTAACAAGATTGAACAGGGGCAGTTGTCATACCCCAAAATTTGCCCTCCTCTTTTCATCGCCAATAACTCAAGGCTTAGGGGTTCTTCTCAAGCAACTCTCTCCTAACCGAGGGTCTCAAAACTAGGGTTTGCAGGTTATCAAAGGAATTTGAGTGTCTAAAGTCTCAAATGGATCCCAAGGTGTCTCACATGTATCAAGGCACCTCCATGTCAAAAGTCAAGCTTCTATTCCAAGGATTGCTCACTAAACGGCTCAGATGATCAATAATCGACTATGTTGACCTAAAAGTCAACTATAGTCAAAGTACAGTCAAACTTCAAGATTTTTGGTCAACATCAAGTATGTGAGGTTATATCCATCATTTGATCAAAGGTTGATCATGATCCATCAATAGAAACTCAGAAATGAACGAATGCAAAAAGTTCAAATTAGGGTTTCTTTAGGAGAAAGTCAACGCAACTTTGACTGACCATAACTTTCACATGGAGTATCAAAAATTTCCCAACCAAAGCCTATCTTGAAGGAAATTTGATTCTCTACAAGTTTGTCTCTCACAAGCCAAGTCCAGAAATGCTTCATTTGAGAGATACAGTCCAATACATTACAGGTCCTCCTAAAAAGTCAACAAAAACACCTTTTGGCTCAAAGCTCATAACTTGAGCATGGAAGCTTCAATCGAGATGAAATCAAAGGCATCGTTCAGAGGACTTCTTAAGCTTTCCAAAGAGTCCTATAACACTTCCATATCATGAAAATTGAAGGAGTTATAGTAGTTGCAAGTTGGGCAAAATTTAGGAAATGAATGAAGTACAAAAGAGAAGAAACTAGATCTTTCAAACCAATGGGCCTAGCTTTTGGATCTAAGACATATCCATGGATAATATTAAGGCATAAAAATCTATCATTTTAGTTTTAAGACATTTATTTTATTTATTTGAATTTTATTCATTTAAATATTAAATAAATCAAGGAAAACATGAAATAATTAGATTAAATTAAAAGATTGGTTTTTAATCAATTTTTAATAATCCAAATATCAAATAATGATACAAATTTCAGGGGCAAAGTGATTGGAAAGAGAAGGATATAGGATTGAACCAAAATAGAAAGTTTTAATATAAGATTTTTAATCAAATTTGTTTTTATTCAAGGGCATGATTCTATTCTATTTTGACAACCCTAATGCTATCATATATATACTGTTAGCATACCACAAGTGAGGGGGGACAAAAATTTGGGCCAAAGGAGCTAGAGTTTCAAACTCAAAATTAGACATAAACTTGGATTTTCGAAATCCTAATGGGGAGAGGTCCTCAGAGCCATTCGTGGATAGAGCCTTGTTCTGGAGATAGGTGAAGGTAAGAAGGACCATTGGTAGAGCCCCATGCACCTTGCATAAACACACACACATTCACACTTTTAACAACTTGATTCATGATTCGTTTTCTTTGTTACAGATGATTTTGATCAAAACTAATGTCACTAACATGCTTATATAGTGTTTTAGAGTCAGTTTGACCATTGATCCGCAGCTTTTGGTGGTCGGAAGGATCTCCACCATTGCTAGGGCAAAAGAACCTGTGCCCCTCGTTCTCACGGTTGCCGGCGTTTTCAGACCAAACCAACCTCATCAATGAACTCGCAGGGGTTGAATTAGGGGAACTGGGCTGACCTCTGTTCTTGAATTGCTCGTTTTGCAGGTTTCCAAAGGTGGAGAAAAATCTGGAGGTTTTGTCGCGGGTAAATCCGCAGCAAATCTCCTAAATGAATCCTCAGGTAACCACCTTGAAGAAGATGAATAGTACTTTGATTCTCGGACCACGCGCGTCTGGCCATCATTGGCCAGTCAATCTCCCAACTCTCTCTCCTCACGCGTGGAAGGCCCTTGTTGGCCGGTCAAAGTTTCAAAGTGTGTTCCCCTGCTCTGATTGGCCGCATACGAAGACACCCTGGCCCACGTTGACGGTTTGATTTGAATTTTCCCATGTGTCTCTTTATTTCCTATTTGTTAATTTTAAGTTATTTGTTTAACAAATGAAACATTTCAGCGCAGTGGCAACGTGTGGGAGTGGTAACCCAAAGGACCTGGGTTTGATCCAGGATCCTGCACGCTATTTATCTTTTATTTGTTGGTGTATGTCTTCTACAGATCCAGCGTGGCGTACATGCGAGGGCTCATCATACATCTTCGCCTCACCACCATCAGATTTCCTATAACCTTGATCTAACGTATCAAGGACTGGAGATACATACCATGGGTCCACTGAACTGCAACACAGGATTGGGGCCAGGTTCCTTATATTATTTCTTTTATTATTTAACTATTTATATTAGATTTAATCAATTATACTTTAAATGAATTCATTTAATTAATTAGAATAAATATAATTAAATTAGGATTAGCATATAATTAGGAGTAGGTTTAGGATTATCTTCCCGATTATTTTGATTATCTCGATTATTCAAGTTAATTGATTTTAATCATTTTAATTGTTAAAAATCATAAAGAAACCCTATAAAAATTGCCACTACATTAGGGTTCGCCCAATCCCATTGGCCGGTGGCCAAAGTATTAGGATTAGGGTTTTCTAACCGACTTAGGTTTTAGCCAAATCATTTTAGAATTTTATTCGCTTCGATTAAATTAATTGATCGCGGTGGGTAATAATCAGATAATTACTTAATTAATTAAATATAAATTAAAATAATCTTTATTTTGCTAAATGGTTTGAACCATCTTATTGGTTACGATGATTGGCAATTTTTATCAATTTGTTATTATTTGTAATCGAATCTATCGGTTATGAGGAGTAACGGTAATTAAAATACGCACATTTGCTATTCGCGGTAATTGAATCAATCGATTATAGTGGTTAGCAATCCTCCCTTTAATCCGTTAGCCATGGTAATCAAACCTATTGATTATCGCGACTAATGGTAACAAATTAAAACCAGGGTTGTACGTCCAAATCTCAAAACACACTAAACCACGATACTACGAATTTTCATCTTTTCGACACTGCGATGTTCACAACTACGATAAGGTAATTCAAAATACCTTCGAACTTCGCATTTCAAAGCCTTTAAAACAATTTCCAACCAGAACAAATCAAATTCAATTCTAAGGCGTACAACCCTGTGCCCGAACTACGTTGACTCTGATCCTCCATAAGGAGGTACGTAGGCACTTGGCAACAAGGCGAGTCCCCCTCTTCCAAATCTTAATCATGTGTTTAACCCTATTAACTGTTTGTTACCTTCCTTTATGTTTTGCCATAACCCTTATCTTTGCAATGTTAACCTTTAGGAAAGGGTTTTGGGTGCCTAACACCTTCCCTTAACCCGAATATAGTGTCTTACCCTAAATCTCTTAACCATTAAAGGTTTCCTATTCGCCTTGGTAGAATAGGTGGCGACTCTAAAAGCTTAATTTTTAGGGCAGGTTGCTACAGCTGGCGACTCTGCTGGGGATAACTATAATGGTGAATACTATGCTCCTATAGGTTTTAGGTTTTGGCAGGGTTTAGGTTTGGCAACTTTTTAGGGTTTGGCTTTTTTTTTTAGGGTTTGTGATTTTTTTTAAAATTTGTCTATTTGTTTATTTTTTGTCTAAAAATAGTTAATCATTTATTTTAATATATTTATATTTAATTATTTATGTCAATATATTTATATTTAATTGCCTGTTGTTATATTTTTATATGCACTGCTGGGTCTTTTATGTTGTGTTAAATCCTAAGTGTGGGAGTTAACTTTGAGATCAGGGGGGAATCGAATCGCCTACGAGTCTCATTGATAACTCCACTCGGAGTGGGTTGAGTATTCAGAAATGTCCATAACGAGGCTTGACTTTGTTGAGGGCAGGACTGGATACTTGGCTGATCTCTTAGAGAACCTACCCCAAAAATTCGAACCTCATGGATAAAATGAGTTGTTCTAAAATCCGAAGAGACAAAAAGTCTCGGAGGCTACGAACGACCCTATGAGACCTTCTAGAACCCCCCATAAAAAGGTTGGCTCCCTAGAGCCGCTACGTCGAACGTATGAACCTAGGACTTTTGTGCTTCTGTGCTCATCATGTGTTTGCAATCTATATACTTCGAATATCTATCCGTTTCAATTTTACAGGTATCCCTACGTGGTCCCTAACCTGTAGGGACTCTAATTTCTAAGACCACGTCTTTCCTATGAAGGATATCACCGTCTATGCATTCCCTAGCCTGTAGGGATTTTACTTTTATATCCTTGTATTTTTACAACTACGCGTCCTTCTCACGAGGGACATCTTCGTTTACGCGCGTCAATTGGCCTCTCGATGGCCATGCGATTCAGTGACTGTCTTGAACGGTCACCCCGTGCTTATTCTTGCGCACCCTCTAACTTGTGTAGGGTTTTGGATTTCCATTTATGCGTCTTCAATACCTAGCCTGTAGGGATTTCACTTCCTTCAATATCGTCCTTAGATAGGTTGTGTTCCGCATAGAGAACCTTCCCACGAGGGACAACTTCATCGGTACATGTCGAACGGGCTCTCGATGGCCATGAGACTTGGCGACTGTCTTGAACGGTCACCAGCTGCTACCTTCTGCATACTCCCTAATCTAAGGGATTTCCATTGGCGTGTCATAACATTTATCCTACAAAGATTCCACGAGGGTCCAATGTTGCCTCTAAGGTTATCCCTAGGATCACATGTCACCCGTCTGTATTGCATGCAAGGAGTTATAATACAAGGAGTCTTGTGCATGCGCATGCATTTGCATTTTCATGCATCCATACATTTACATTGACATTTACATTTGCATTCATATCTTCGCCCGCACCCACACTTACCGTGCTAGCCGATTTCCCGAGACTCGTGGAGAAAAACTAAAGAGGAGAAAGAAGGAGGATAAACAATTAAGAATGATCTTAAGGAAAAGAGGACGCCCTTCACCATGCCAGCCACATGCCCACGCTTTGTCGTAACAGGATTGTGAATGCAACAAAGGTTATTATCGAGCAAGGATTAGTTCAACAACGAAGTTCCCTCATAGATACACTCAAGGGGTACCTAGTCATAAGGGGGTTCATCTACGAACATAGCAAACTTACAAGGACGCTCTACGATAACCTGGGGGCAAGGATTAATCCAACTAAGGCAACACCCTGAACAAAAATGCGTGACTACGATGGAGGGAATGCGACATATGCTAACTCCATACCAAGGGGAAAAAAGGCCATAGGTTTTTCTATCAATCTACAAACTTTGAAGGCTGCAAATGGTGTGGTTCTATCCTTATAAAAAAAAGGCAAAAGAGGTTCAGTCAAAGGAAACTCATGAAGTTCCGATACGGCGAAAACCCACTGCTTACAATCATTTCCGACAGGTTTGACGTGCCCAAGGAGAATTCGAGATTACCCTTTTACTTCTACAAGTCTAGGAACTAAGGAGTAAAGCAAGGTCAATGGAATCACAAAGGAGATTTCCCTTAGGATTAATAGGTTTATCTTTCTAGTTGTAATTCCTACGATCACAAAATGCTATTTGATGTAAAACGTTATACCTTTCGAATAGTAATTCAATAAAATAATCATGCATGTTTTGAAATCAATTCTTTCGCTCCGCTTTTGCATTACTACGACTTTCCATTTCAAATTATCTTTCAAATTATCACTCCCAATCATTAACAAACTTGAGGGAGAATGACGAATACAAATAACTAAGTCCAGCTAAATATATGCTTTCAAGGTAAGACCGAACCGACGATGTACAGGCATTGTTTCAAATCCCTAAACAGTGGAGGTATAAGGATGTTAATCCCTCGTCACCCCCTCGAGCCAGGAGTTGGAGTTTTCTTCTACTTTTCAAATAAACCTTGATTTTAACCAGGGGCAGGCTAGATTTCGATTAATTCAATGGCGTACTTTGGTTGTCAATATAATCAATCAATCCCAGTAAGGATCCAAGTAAAGTTCAAGCATAAGGATCAAGCAAAGTTTCAAGCATGTCTTTTCCTCGCGTTCATCCAAGATTGAGGAAGCAATAGAGATAACATTCACAACAATCTTCTTCCTCAATACATCATTCAAGATCGAGGAAGTATCAAAGGCGAAGCTTGCAAATCCAAATCAACATGGCAATCACAACATTCAATATCCAAGGATCAAATCTCAAAGGGAGCTTCCAAAAGAAAAAACGCCCGCTAAAGTCAAAATGGAAAATCTCATGAAAGAAAACAATATGACTTAGGCGGAAAAATTAGGGCATCCCGATGGACCAAACTCAAAGGAATTGGTTCATGAAAAAATAAGGGATAAAAACAAAGCAAAAGCAAAACAAAAAGTACAATCTTGTGACTGCTAAATCATCGAAGCTTCTCATCTATGCTTAGATCTTTACAACACTTTTACCATCAATGCTTGGATCTCTACTAAGGCTTCTGCTCAACATTAAAACTGAAACGATTCTCTTACAAACAAAGCATATCCATTGGATTAGGCGAACTTTAGGATCTGGAGAACATCAAGGAGAAAGGGGTGGGTTAAATAAAATTTCGAGCCTTATATCCATTGTTTTTTAAAAACATGAACCAGGCCAAGTTACAACATTTAAAAGTCCTAATTGAGGCAAGGTTAACCACGAAAGCATATTAAGCAGGATTCTGTTATACTGACTCCTATATTTGTTAAAACTATTTCTAACCACTGCGCTTCTTCAAGCATTCATTTCTAACCATCCACTCCTTCGATTTCAAAACTTGCATTCGCATCACATTAGAGTTACTTCTCAAAGGGTACAACGCCATCCATGAATATACACTTAGCACAGAGGCGATCATTTCTGATAAAGACTCTTGAATGGGGAAACCACGTCCAGAGGGTTTTCCTAAAACAGGGGCATGCAATCAAACATCCAATTAACTGGGGGCATTCATCCTAAAGGTTCAATCGACTTGGGGCACCTCTCGAAGCAATAACAATCAGGGGCATGTCAAACATGGGAAGAATTCAAATTCAAAGGATAGAACACTATGGATAGTCCTCCATATCCTGGAGATCAAGGGCATGCCCTTCAATTCAAACGTCGAAGTGTATGACAAGGTTATTTCTCGGGGCACTTCCTTCATGGTTTGGAGATCATAGGCGTCTTTTCCACTAAACATTGGGGCATTGGATCTCAAATCCATAAGACGCACAACATAAGGAGAAGGCGTTCTCGCGCTTTACAACATCTGACAAATCTTTCTCCTAACTACAATCATCAAAGTTCGAAAAAACAGGTATTGGGGAATCGCGCTAGCATCCAACAACCATCCAACCTCGACGACCTATATACGCTTGGTTATCAACAACCTACCATTGGGGCATCATGCAAATACATACAAATCATGCATTACACACATGGGTCGATACATTGCACCACACCTTTTCAGGTAGTCTTCTTTAAGACAATTTGTCATCCTTTTCAGGAACCTCTTCAGGTGGTCTTCTTTAAGACATTCTACGAACCTTTCTAGGTGGTCTTTTCTAAGACATTCATTGTCCTCTCCAAGAACCTCTTTAGGTAGTGTTTGTAAAACATTTTCAACCTTTCCAGGTAGTCTTCTTCAAGACATTCCTTTTTCTAAGTTCCTTTTCAGGTAGTCTTCTTCAAGACATTCCTCTTTCTAAGTCCTTTTCTGGTAGTCTTCTTCAAGACATTCCTTTTTCGAAGTCCCTTTTCAGGTAGTCTTCTTCGAGACATTTTTGTTCTAAGTACCTTTTCAGGTAGTCATTTTCAAAGCAATTTGGCATCCTTTTTAGGAATCTCTTCGGGTAGTCTTCTTTAAGACATTCTACGAACCCTCCTAAGTAGTCTTTTCTAAGACATCCGTTATCCTTTCCAAGAACCTTTATAGGTAGACCTTTAAGACATTTTTCCAGCCTTTTCAGGTAGTCACCCTTAAGGCACTCTTCTTTCTTTAAAACCATTTTAAGGTAGTCTTCTTTAAGACAAATGTTCACATCCATTCCGGAAACCTTTTTTCAGGTAGTCTTATAGAAGACATTATTTCGTTCCACTCATTACATCAATCAACATAAGCATGAGCATAAGCATTATTCCATATATCAAAACATCCAATTCAAAACTCTGGTGCTAAGCTACACTGTCCACCCGCCTTCCAGTAACCTTACCGAGTGTTTACTTCCCAATCACCTGATCAATGTATCCTGGTAACCTTACCGGTGATAGAAACCTTGCTGTTCATTTCACTCATAAAATATATACATACGCATTAGCATATACAGATCATCTAGCACATTCACGTACTACAAAAAACCCGGTTTCCAACCCTCGTGTTGTGATAGGTTTGTTTTCCGACCCTCGAGTCGTGAGTTTTCAACCCTCGTGTTGTGATAAGTGTGTTTTCCGAACCGCGAGTCGTAAAACATTTGACACGCTATTGTCTCTGACCCGCGAGTCGTAAAACATTTGACATACTATCTTTTCCAACCCTCGAGTCGTGTGTCTCCAAGCAAGTGAATCTTTTTCATACAGGCAAACAATCTTCTATGCAGGTAAATTTGTCCGAACCGGGGCAAGTGGATCCCATTGGTGCAGGTGAGCTTGCTAGAGCTATAGCAAGTGATCCTTTTGGGGATTAATCAAAACTACGATAGTAAGCAGGTATGACTAACTGCGACGACTTACTAGAATTATAGTAAGTGGGTCATACCATCTACAATAAGCTTACTCCAACTACGATAGCAAGTAGGTATGGCTAACTGCGACGACTTACTAGAGCTAGTAAGTGGGCCACACCATCTGCGATAAACTTGCTGAAACTACGATAGTAAGTAGGTTTGACCAACTGCGACGACTTACTAGAGCTATAGTAAGTGGGTCATACCATCTGCGACAGACTTACTCCAACTACGATAGCAAGTAGGTACGGTTAACTGCGACGACTTACTAGAGCTAGTAAGTGGGCCACACCATCTGCGATAAACTTGCTGAAACTACGATAGTAAGTAGGTGTGACCAACTGCGACGACTTACTAGAGCTATAGTAAGTGGGTCATACCATCTGCGACAGACTTACTCCAACTACGATAGTGAATGGGTATACCAACCGCGACGACTTACTAGAACTATAGTAAGTGGGTTACCTGCAAACCCTTGCTAGCACCATAGCAAGTTAACTATCTTCTACATAGCAAACGGCGAACCCTCGCTATTACTAGCTACGGTCATTCATCACGTTAGTCCCCTGGCAGTGATATAAAGCTACGTCTCTTTGCAAATAGGGATTTATTTTCCCTGATCACAAGGCTTCTCAAACAGCGCTTCAATTGGGTTTATCACGTTAGTCCCTCGTCAGTGATCTTCTTCAAAATCTCATCAATAACAAACAAGGTTCTATTTTTCCTTTCCAAAGTTACTAACTTCAACTAACATAACTAACAATCATGCATCATCCAACTAACATACTTCATTCATACATAATGCACATACATACATCGCTCTCGTTTATTTTGAGAGGCTTACTGCATCATACATCACATGCATCATACCATTGCATAAAATTCAGGTTACCTTTTTAGGCTATGCTACAATCAGAAGCATCTGCTTCACGACCAAAAAGAAGAGAGAGAAAGAATGGTATTCACCTCGGATGGCATCTTTAAAGCCCATCTCCCACTTAACTTCTTCCCAACAAATGCAAATTTCGGGGCATTCTTAGTGTCCAATCATCTTCTACCTTTAGATCACGATAGGAAGACGTGCCTATCTGACTCTTCAGGTTTAACAAGATTGAACAGGGGCAGTTGTCATACCCCAAAACTTGCCCTCCTCTTTTCATCGCCAATAACTCAAGGCTTAGGGGTTCTTCTCAAGCAACTCTCTCCTAACCGAGGGTCTCAAAACTAGGGTTTGCAGGTTATCAAAGGAATTTGAGTGTCTAAAGTCTCAAATGGATCCCAAGGTGTCTCACATGTATCAAGGCACCTCCATGTCAAAAGTCAAGCTTCTATTCCAAGGATTGCTCACTAAACGGCTCAGATGATCAATAATCGACTATGTTGACCTAAAAGTCAACTATAGTCAAAGTACAGTCAAACTTCAAGATTTTTGGTCAACATCAAGTATGTGAGGTTATATCCATCATTTGATCAAAGGTTGATCATGATCCATCAATAGAAACTCAGAAATGAACGAATGCAAAAAGTTCAAATTAGGGTTTCTTTAGGAGAAAGTCAACGCAACTTTGACTGACCATAACTTTCACATGGAGTATCAAAAATTTCCCAACCAAAGCCTATCTTGAAGGAAATTTGATTCTCTACAAGTTTGTCTCTCACAAGCCAAGTCCAGAAATGCTTCATTTGAGAGATACAGTCCAATACATTACAGGTCCTCCAAAAAAGTCAACAAAAACACCTTTTGGCTCAAAGCTCATAACTTGAGCATGGAAGCTTCAATCGAGATGAAATCAAAGGCATCGTTTAGAGGACTTCTTAAGCTTTCCAAAGAGTCCTATAACACTTCCATATCATGAAAATTGAAGGAGTTATAGTAGTTGCAAGTTGGGCAAAATTTAGGAAATGAATGAAGTACAAAAGAGAAGAAACTAGATCTTTCAAACCAATGGGCCTAGCTTTTGGATCTAAGACATATCCATGGATAATATTAAGGCATAAAAATCTATCATTTTAGTTTTAAGACATTTATTTTATTTATTTGAATTTTATTCATTTAAATATTAAATAAATCAAGGAAAACATGAAATAATTAGATTAAATTAAAAGATTGGTTTTTAATCAATTTTTAATAATCCAAATATCAAATAATGATACAAATTTCAGGGGCAAAGTGATTGGAAAGAGAAGGATATAGGATTGAACCAAAATAGAAAGTTTTAATATAAGATTTTTAATCAAATTTGTTTTTATTCAAGGGCATGATTCTATTCTATTTTGACAACCCTAATGCTATCATATATATACTGTTAGCATACCACAAGTGAGGGGGGACGAAAATTTGGGCCAAAGGAGCTAGGGTTTCAAACTCAAAATTAGACATAAACTTGGATTTTCGAAATCCTAATGGGGAGAGGTCCTCAGAGCCATTCGTGGATAGAGCCTTGTTCTGGAGATAGGTGAAGGTAAGAAGGACCATTGGTAGAGCCCCATGCACCTTGCATAAACACACACACATTCACACTTTTAACAACTTGATTCATGATTCGTTTTCTTTGTTACAGATGATTTTGATCAAAACTAATGTCACTAACATGCTTATATAGTGTTTTAGAGTCAGTTTGACCATTGATCCGCAGCTTTTGGTGGTCGGAAGGATCTCCACCATTGCTAGGGCAAAAGAACCTGTGCCCCTCGTTCTCACGGTTGCCGGCGTTTTCAGACCAAACCAACCTCATCAATGAACTCGCAGGGGTTGAATTAGGGGAACTGGGCTGACCTCTGTTCTTGAATTGCTCGTTTTGCAGGTTTCCAAAGGTGGAGAAAAATCTGGAGGTTTTGTCGCGGGTAAATCCGCAGCAAATCTCCTAAATGAATCCTCAGGTAACCACCTTGAAGAAGATGAATAGTACTTTGATTCTCGGACCACGCGCGTCTGGCCATCATTGGCCAGTCAATCTCCCAACTCTCTCTCCTCACGCGTGGAAGGCCCTTGTTGGCCGGTCAAAGTTTCAAAGTGTGTTCCCCTACTCTGATTGGCCGCATACGAAGACACCCTGGCCCACGTTGACGGTTTGATTTGAATTTTCCCATGTGTCTCTTTATTTCCTATTTGTTAATTTTAAGTTATTTGTTTAACAAATGAAACGTTTCAGCGCAGTGGCAACGTGTGGGAGTGGTAACCCAAAGGACCTGGGTTCGATCCAGGATCCTGGACGCTATTTATCTTTTATTTGTTGGTGTATGTCTTCTACAGATCCACCGTGGCGTACATGCGAGGGCTCATCATACATCTTCGCCTCACCACCATCAGATTTCCTATAACCTTGATCTAACGTATCAAGGACTGGAGATACATACCATGGGTCCACTGAACTGCAACACAGGATTGGGGCCAGGTTCCTTATATTATTTCTTTTATTATTTAACTATTTATATTAGATTTAATCAATTATACTTTAAATGAATTCATTTAATTAATTAGAATAAATATAATTAAATTAGGATTAGCATATAATTAGGAGTAGGTTTAGGATTATCTTCCCGATTATTTTGATTATCTCGATTATTCAAGTTAATTGATTTTAATCATTTTAATTGTTAAAAATCATAAAGAAACCCTATAAAAATTGCCACTACATTAGGGTTCGCCCAATCCCATTGGCCGGTGGCCAAAGTATTAGGATTAGGGTTTTCTAACCGACTTAGGTTTTAGCCAAATCATTTTAGAATTTTATTCGCTTCGATTAAATTAATTGATCGCGGTGGGTAATAATCAGATAATTACTTAATTAATTAAATATAAATTAAAATAATCTTTATTTTGCTAAATGGTTTTAACCATCTTATTGGTTACGATGATTGGCAATTTTTATCAATTCGTTATTATTTGTAATCGAATCTATCGGTTATGAGGAGTAATAGTAATTAAAATACGCACATTTGCTATTCGCGGTAATTGAATCAATCGATTATAGTGGTTAGCAATCCTCCCTTTAATCCGTTAGCCATGGTAATCAAACCTATTGATTATCGCGACTAATGGTAACAAATTAACAAATTAAAACCAGGGTTGTACGTCCAAATCTCAAAACACACTAAACCACGATACTACGAATTTTCATCTTTTCGACACTGCAATGTTCACAACTACGATAAGGTAATTCAAAATACCGTCGAACTTCGCATTTCAAAGCCTTTAAAACAATTTCCAACCAGAACAAATCAAATTCAATTCTAAGGCGTACAACCCTGTGCCCGAACTACGTTGACTCTGATCCTCCATAAGGAGGTACGTAGGCACTTGGCAACAAGGCGAGTCCCCCTCTTCCAAATCTTAATCATGTCTTTAACCCTATTAACTGTTTGTTACCTTCCTTTATGTTTTGCCATAACCTTTATCTTTCCAATGTTAACCTTTAGGAAAGGGTGTTGGGGGCCTAACACCTTCCCTTAACCCGAATATAGTGTCTTACCCTAAATCTCTTAACCATTAAAGGTTTCCTATTCGCCTTGGTAGAATAGGTGGCGACTCTAAAAGCTTAATTTTTAGGGCAGGTTGCTACAGAATGCGAACTGTGCGGGTTGTCCCTTTCGTTTGTTAAGGAGGGACAAATCCTTCTTGAGAGGTTTCTCCTTTCTCTTGGAATTGGATAGCTCTCCTAACAGATCGGACCTGAGGTTTGTCCTTAGCAGGGCCAAAGCCTGTAACAAATCCTAGCAGCGAGTTTTCGTTGTTGGGGATCTCACCCTGAACCAGGGTATCCCCAGACTGAACCTCTTTTGCCTTGTCTTGTTTATCTAGGAGGGCCTTCATGAATCCTTGCATCTGAGTCATACCTCCTTTAACCTCTTCCATACTAACCGTTAGTTGATCCACTTCCTCACGAAGGGCGGCTTGATTCTGTTCCATTTGATCCATTGATTTCTTTTGCTGAAATCTGGTTTGATAAGACGGTCGGGATGTTAGGTTATCCTTCCCAATGGTCCCTTGTTCTGGAGATAGAAGAGAAATCTTCTCTTAATGCCATGAAAATGATGTGCATGCCATGGATGATATGCTTTATTCGTATTTATGTCTTTATCCACATCTATGGATTAAATGTAATAAATCTCTTTTTTTTTTATCTTTCTTATTTTTTGAACAAGACATGATGCAAGAATGCACATGATGCATGATAAAATGAAAAAAGAAAAATAATAAAATAAAGAAATAACAAACAAATAATAAACGACATATATATATATATATATATATATATATATATCACATAATCACATAGGCCCTAGGTTCATAGGTTTGACGTAGCGGCTTTAGGGAGCCTACCCATTCCATTGGTATGTCCTAGACACGGGTCTCATGGGGTCGTTCGTAGCCTCCGAGACGTTTGTCTCTTTCAATTTTAGAACAACTCATGTTATCCAATGAGGTTCGAATTTTTGGGGTAGGTTCTCGGAGAGATCAGCTGACTATCCAGTCCTGCCCTCAACAAAGTCAAGCCTTGTTTTGGACATTTCTGAATATTCGACCCACTCCAAGTGGAGTTATCAATGAGACTCGTAGGCGATTCAAGTCCCCCTGGTCTCAAGGATAACTCCCACACTTAGGTTTTAACACGACATAATATACCAGCAGTGCATATAAAAATATAACAACCAGGCAATTAAATATAAATACATTAACATAAACAATTAAATATAAATATATCAACATAAACAATTAAATATTTTTAGACAAAAATAAACAAATAAACAAATTTAAAAATAAAAATAATTACAAACCCTAAAAATGGCAAACTAGCCAAACCCTAAAAAGTGGCAAACTAGCCAAACCTTAACAATTTGCCAAACCTAAACCCTGCCAAAACCTAAAACCTATAGGAGCATAGTATTCACCATTATAGTGTGTCCCCAGCAGAGTCGCCAGCTGTAGCAACCTGCCCTAAAATTAACCTTTATAGTCGCCACCTATTCTACCAAGGCGAATAGGAAACCTTTATACAAATAAGAGATTCAGGATAAGATACTATATTCAGGTCGAGGGAAGGTGTTAGGCACCCTCAACCCTTTCCTAAGGTTTACACTATAAAGTTAGGTTTATGGCTAACATAAAGAAAGGTAACAGACAGTTAATAGGGTAAATGGAAAATTATTAAGATTAAAGGTTTATGATTTAGGAAATGAAATCGGGAAAAAATGAGATTTGCGGGGAAGGGGACTCGTCTTGGTTATCCAAGTGCCTACGTATCTCCTTAGGGAGAATCAGAGTCAACGTAGTTCGGGGAAAGGTTGTACGCCCTTAGGATTAGAATTTGATCTGATATGGTTTGAAGGCTTTTTGAGTGGCCTATCGTAGTTTTGAATAAGGATGAAAATCCGTAGTTTGATTTGGAAGTGTTTTGAATGTTTTAGATTTGGGAAGTGTTTTAGGATTTGGGCGTACAACCCTGATTTTAATATGCACTATTAACCGCAATGATCAATAGGTTCGATCACCATAGTTAAAAGATTAGTAGTTGTATCGTTACCAATTTTAATTGATAGGTTCAATTATCACTGATAACGAATAAAAGTATTTTTTAGGAGTTTTAGTAATTTAATTTGTATCATTATCCCTCGTAATCAATTGATTCGATTAAAAAGAACAATGAGTTAAAGTGAGAAAAATAGGTTAATCATCGCAACCAATAAAAATAGTTGAAACCATTTAACTGAATAAAACTTATTTCTATTTTAATTAAATAAATATTTTAAATAAAATCGATTATTGCCCATTGCGATTGATTGATTTAATCGGGACGAACAATAAATTGGACTTTTAACATTTATGATATATATTAACTTATTTATAAAAATAATTTATTATTATATAAATATTTAAAAGAATTTAAATAAAAAATATAAATTAATTAAAATTAATTTAGTTTATTAGGGTTTTAATTCAATGTGGCAGCTTGTATGGTGCATGGTATAGGGAACAGATATGGGACATTGGATCTAAATTAGTGGTGGCTCTATGGCTCAGATCTGAGGATGCATGGTATATCCTATGGTTGGACACGCATGGGATACTCAAAGCAGACTTTGTAAAAAAATATAGAAAAAGGGCCAGGGATCGAACCCTGGTCCTTAGGGATAAACATGTGCGCCTCTACCACTCCAACCAAGCCTATTATTCGTTTACTGAACGCACCCAATATATTATAAAAATAAAGAGGAAACAAACATGAAACTGCGCGCGAAATTTCAAACAAGCGAATCAGATGAGGGCACCTCATCGTCTTCCCCAACATACTTGAAGCTTTCTCCAAATTTTGCTACGAATTTGCTAGGATTTTGTCCGTAGCAGGCATACCTGGAAAAATAGCGAACAACACATACGTATAAATAAATCTTTCGCAGCTATTAAATCAATTAATCGTAATGGGCAATAATCGATTTTATTTAAAATATTTATTTAATTAAAATAGAAATAAGTTTTATTCGGTTAAATGGTTTCAACTATTTTTATTGGTTGCGATGATTAACCTATTTTTCTCACTTTAACTCATTGTTCTTTTTAATCGAATCAATTGATTACGAGGGATAATGATACAAATTAAATTACTAAAACTCCTAAAAAATACTTTTATTCGTTATCAGTGATAATTGAACCTATCAATTAAAATTGGTAACGATACAACTACTAATCTTTTAACTATGGTGATCGAACCTATTGATCATTGCAGTTAATAGTGCATATTAAAATCAGGGTTGTACGCCCAAATCCTAAAACACTTCCCAAATCTAAAACATTCAAAACACTTCCAAATCAAACTACGGATTTTCATCCTTATTCAAAACTACGATAGGCCATTCAAAAAGCCTTCAAACCATATCAGATCAAATTCTAATCCTAAGGGCGTACAACCTTTCCCCGAACTACGTTAACTCTGATTCTCCTTAAGGAGATACATAGGCACTTGGATAACTAAGGCGAGTCCCCTTCCCCGCAAATCTCATTTTTTCCCGATTTCATTTCCTAAATCATAAACCTTTAATCTTAATAATTTGCCATTTACCCTATTAACTGTCTGTTACCTTTCTTTATGTTAGCCATAAACCTAACTTTATAGTGTAAACCTTAGGAAAGGGTTGAGGGTGCCTAGCACCTTCCCTCGACCTGAATATAGTATCTTATCCTGAATCTCTTAATTGTATAAAGGTTTCCTATTCGCCTTGGTAGAATAGGTGGCGACTCTAAAGGTTAATTTTAGGGCAGGTTGCTACACTTTCCTCAACAACTTGAAGATTGGCTCACAAGTAGCGCTCAGATGGGAGATAAATCTAGCAATGTAATTCAGACGTCCCAGAAATCCTATAACTTCTTCCTCGTTTCCTGGAGCAGGCATCTCTTGTATAGCTTTTACCTTTGCGGGATATACTTCAATACCTTTACTACTAACGACGAAACCCAATAGCTTACCAGACCTTACGCCGAAAGTACACTTGTTGGGATTCAGTCTCAGCTTGTATTTCTTTAACCTATCAAAAAATTTCTGCAAATGGACCAGATGTTCTTCTTCAGTGTTGGACTTTGCAATCATATCATCGACATAAACCTCTGTCTCTTTGTGGATCATATCATGGAATAGAGCTACCATTGCACGTTGGTACGTTGCCCCAGCGTTCTTCAACCCAAACGGCATGACCTTATAACAGAAGGTGCCCCAAGGCGTAGTGAAAGTTGTCTTCTCCATGTCTTCGGGTGCCATCTTGATCTGATTATAACCTGAGAAACCATCCATGAAAGAGAACACCTTGCATTGTGCAGTACTATCAACTAGAATGTCAATGTGTGGTAAGGGAAAATCATCTTCAGGGCTTGCTCGATTCAAATCTCTATAGTCTACACACATTCTGACTTTTCCATCTTTCTTAGGCACGGGTACTATATTGGCGATCCATGGCGGATAACTCACAACTTTTAGGAAACCAGCATTGAATTGCTTTTCAACCTCTTCTTTGATCTTTTGAGCCGTGTCAGGTCTGTTTCTTCGTAACTTATGTTTAACCGGAGGACTGTTTTCTTTGATAGGTAGACGATGAACCATAATATCAGTATTGAGCCCAGGCATATCTTCGTAGGACCAAGCAAAGATCTCAACATTGTCTCGTAACATCTGGATCAATCTTTGTTTGACAACATCCTCTAATTCAGCCCCTATCTTGATCTCTTTCTTTTCTTCGTCAATACCAATGTTCACAATCTCGATTGACTCTTCGTGCAGCTGTATAGTCTTCTCTTCTTGCTCTAGTAATCTGGCAAGTTCTCTAGGCACTTCACAATCTTCCTCACCTTCATCCTCAGCTTGGTAGATCGGATTTTCAAAGTCATATTTAGCAATAGCAGAGTCGTTATCAATAGGATCCAGAGTGGATATGGATCTGCAGTGCATTATGTGGGTGTGTGTTAGAACACATAGCTATAAAAGTAAAGAAAAATAAAAGCGAACACACAATTTGAATACGAAACGTCCAATGTTTTATTGAATGAAAATATGCTTATGAAATGACAAGCCCTAACAATGGACCATTGTGCCTCGGGCGGGACACATGGCTTTAGAGTTTATTGTTTATTGAAATACAGAATTTAAAATTGGAAATATAAAGGAAAGCAAGAAATAAAACTAAGAACGGCAATAACTCCTGACTATAGGAGATAGAAACAATGTCTTCAGTCTTCCAGTTGTCCAGCCCTTTGTCTGATGTAGGGGAGATCCACTTGTCCAGGTTGCCATTATATTCATCTTCACTTATGGCGTTGACTCCTTTACTGATGAAATGATGCTTCAAACCTTCTGGACGAGGATGTTGTTCTCCTTTCTAATCTTTAGCAGTGCAGCCTAAACCCCATTTGTTGGACTTGTACGGAATGTCAGGTAATTGCCCCCAGATAGTACAGCCACCTTCTTCTACCACAACCCTAGTGTCTTTCAGAGAAGCCATTGTAGGAGGAACCCTAGTAACTTTAGGAGCAGTGTAGACATGCTTAGTCTCGGGAACCACTTGAGGGACCAGATCGAACGCTTGACGGGGAGATTCAAAAGCTTCTCCAGTGAATTCCACATACTTGGTCTCATCTATGAAGCTCACCACATACTCTTCTTCACCATACACAGTGACAATCTTGCCTTTCGCTGGATATTTCAGTTTCTGATGGAGAGTTGATGTCACAGCATTTGCCCCATGTATCCACAGACGTCCAAGTAGACAGGAATAGGCGAGATGAATATCCATCACATAGAACACAGTATTAAAAGTCTGGGAACCTACTCTGATCGGGAGCTCAACTTCGCCATATACAGTACTCATTGTACCATCGAAAGCTTTTACTATCACATCACTGGATTTCAGCTCAATTCCATCAACATTGAGTTTGTCCAACACTAGCTTGGGTAGTACATTCAAAGATCAACCATTGTCCACCAGCAAATGGGCCAGAGTGGTGCCCCCACATTCAATGGATATATGCAGTACTTTGTTATGATTCTTTCCACTAGGACTCAGATCAGCATCAGAAAACCCAAGGTAATTATCTGTCGTCAGGTTTGCGATACAATTCTCGAGTTGAGTGACAGAAATATCTTGTGGCACATGAGCAGCCTCTAGATACTTCATCATAGCTTTGGCATGAGTCTTGGAATAACTTAAGAGTGACAGCATAGAGATCTTATAAGGAGTATGCCCCATTTGTTCAACAATGTCATAATCACTTTTGCGGATGATCTTCAGGAACTCATTCGTTTCTTCAGATGGTGGATTTTCAGTGACGGTCTCAGGTTCATGCAATGGTCTCTTACCATGAGCATCAGCATTTGGAGTAATAGTAACAGCAGGTGAAGCAGTGTTCGGAGAGATCTCTGGAGAAAACACCCTTCCACTTCTTGTCACTTTACTAGTTCCAGCAATATTACCCACGTCAGGATTGGCGTCTTCAGAAACTTTATTAGATTCGAGTTCTTACTTAACTCCTTGAACATAGACCTCGGCACCATAATTCCAAGGGATAGCTTTATCGGAAGAATATGGCATTGGACCAAGTTTAGTGATAATAATCGGAGCCACACGGGGTTCGGCAGAAATCTTGAAAGGAGCCTTAGTAGGGATTTTTAGCGGAGCTTTGGAAATTACGGATACATCTTCGAACTTCAAGCCACGGGATAAACCTTCGCACAAATCCTCAATAGAAGGAGTCTTCTCAAATCTGATAGTGCCACGATCCATCCAGCCTTGGATACCTCTTTTCAGATTCTCACAACCATTAGGTAGGGATGCACAGTAATAACAACCTGAGTCGCAACCTGGAAATAAACCAGCTCGCAACAGCTTTCTCTTGATGTCCGGGAGAGGTGTTAACAAATCTCTCACATCATAAACATGGATTGTGTCCATGACAGCGTTAACGGTCTTGTCATGTTTCGGCATGGGAGCAGTGATGACATTAGGAGTCTCTGGAGCGTCGAACTCGATTTCGCCAGCATCTATCATGTCTTGAACTTTGTTTCTCAAGGCCCAACAATTATCTGCATTATGCCCCGTAGCATTGGAATGGTAGGCACACGTAGCTTTGGGATCATAAGTTGGACTCGCAGTGTTGACAAACTTCGGAGGATCCTTCAAGGTGACCAGTTTAGCCTTCAGTAGATGTTGTAAGGCTTGAGACAAAGGCATGTTGATCGGGGTGAATTGTCTCCTTGGTCTATCAGTCTTGCGTGGATACTCTTATCTAGGAGCTTGTTGAGATGTTGGAGTAGAGATAAGGACGGTGCCAACAGACTGATTCTGATCATTCTTACCACGGCCCCTCTGACTATGAACAGCATTAGACTCATTTCTTCCATGATAGGGTTTCTTTGCAGCACTAGAAGATGATCCTACTTGAATCTTCCCACTTCTAATACCATTCTCAACATGTTCTCCAGTCAGTATAAGATTAGTAAAACCAGACGAGGACTTACCCAGCAAGTGACTATAGAACGGCCTAGTTAGCGTGCCCATGAACATGTCCACCAACTCCCTATCAGCCAAGGAAGGTTGGACTCTTCCAGCTAGATCTCTCCACTTTTGTGCATACTCCTTGAAGCTTTCCTTGGGTCCCATAGACATGCTTTGTAGTTGCATGCGAGTTAGTGCGAGATCGGAATTATATTGGTATTGCTTGTAGAAAGCAACAACCAAATCTTCCCAAGTACGGATGCTAGTACCCTCCAGTTGATAGTACCATTCGAGTTGAGTTCCAGATAAGCTTTCTTGAAAGAAATGGATCCAGAGCTTCTTATCAGCAGTGTGAGGCTGAATCTTCCTTACATAAGACCTCAAGTGCATCTTGGGGCAGGAGACTCCATCATACTTAGAAAAGGCGGGACTTTTGAATTTTGGAGGAATAACGACCCCAGGAATGAGTCCCAGCTCTTCAAAATCTAGCCCAGGTACCTTCTGAATTTCCACGCTTCTCAGACGCTCTTCTAGTAGCCTATACTTCTCATCAGAATAATCCTCGTCTTGAGGATACTCTTCTTCTTCTTCTTCTTGACCATCAGAACCTACATGGCTTCCATGGTTGTTCTTGACACTGAAATCATCTTCTTCCTCTTCCTCTTCCTCGTCTTTAGGAATCCCAGTTTCTTCGGCCCTCTTGGGACGACCTTTGAATCTTCTTCCCAGGTTGATCACTCCTTTAGTTTTCTTAGTCTTCGTCTTCTTAGTCAGAAGAGCTTTCAGTTCATCTTGCCCCTTGGACAAGTTCAGGATCAAGGCTTGAAATTCAGTATTCTGAGTTTGGAGATTCTTGACAGATTGTTCGAGATCCATTTTTTCTCACTGAAATAAACAGCGGAAAGATGAGGCATTTGTTTTTATGAAACTTGTGATGCGATGTTTATGAATGATATGATTATGCATATGCAATGTTTTCGAGGACCTTGGAATTCAAATTTGTTTAAAACCAAACAAAAGAAATTTTATTAATAATGCTTAAGAAAAAATTGTAAATTGTTTTATTATTCTCTTTTACAATAAAGCATAAAACCTGAAATAAAATAAAGTCATAAAACTAGGAATAAAATAAAATAATAATAAAGATAAAAAGTCTTCAAG
This sequence comes from Vicia villosa, assembly GCF_029867415.1. Lineage (NCBI taxonomy): Eukaryota > Viridiplantae > Streptophyta > Magnoliopsida > Fabales > Fabaceae > Vicia > Vicia villosa. The sequence goes on from NW_026705237.1 coordinate 816,639, forward strand.
TCTCCCATGGATGCTTCCTTTTTGAACCAATGAAGTTGTTGATGCCTTGCTCTGCATGAAGTAGTTTTGTGAGCTCCAATACTTTCTTTTCTTTATCGCGGAATTGAGCTTCAAAGGTATCTCTTTCTTCTTTTAGTTGAATCCAGGATCTCTTTAATTCTTCGATGTCGGTTGGCATGTCCGGATGAGGAATAACTTGAGGAACCTTTTCTTCACAGTCGGGTTCCACAATCACAGGTCGGACATACGGATAAGGCATGAGGAGTCGTTGAGCACGAGTGCGTACCCATTTGAGGTAAGGTCCTAAAGGAATGGATTTCTTTTTCCCCAAGCACTTGCTATCAGTTCTATTTACCATATCCCATGCTCGTATAAATTTCCGGCGATGATTCTGAGCATCATCTTCATAATCAAACACAACCCCTTGTATAAGCATCTGATGAGGACCATCTCTTCGAGCATAACCAAACTGACGTAAAGCTAAGCAAGGATTATAAGTAATACCCCCTCGTATGCTAAGTAAAGGCACATTAGGATATTGTCCACAATGGTCGATGATAGTAACATCCTCTTTGGATAAGGAAAGCCAACGGATATCAGAGTGAGAAAGTGACATTATCCTCTTATGCCATTTCAGCCCTTGGTCATTCCTCATTACTGAGCGAGGGAAGTGCGAAATAAACCACTTAGATGACAAAGGCATGCAACACATAAGAGTTCCTCTTTTCTTCATAGTACGAGTGTAAAGAGAGTGTAGGATGTCTCCAAGCAAAGTAGGCACCGGGTTGCGCGTCAGAAATATCTTTATGGCATGTACATCTACAAACTGATCAGGATTAGGAAATAGCACTAAACCATAAATGAGTAAAGCTAATATGTCTTCGAAGGCTTTGTAACTCATGGACTTCAAAAACATGCGAGCTTTTCCGAATAAGAACTTAGCGAGGAATCCTTTGACTCCACTTCTGGTTTCCCAATGACCTTCAATATCAGACTTCCTAAGATGTAAAGCAGAAGCGATTACTTCCAATTTTGGAATTTCTTCCAAACCAGTGAACGGGATCTGATCTCGGATAGGGAGTCCAAGTATCTCAGAAAACTCCTCCATAGTAGGCACCAACTGATAATCTGGAAAAGTAAAACAATGATGCTCGGGATCAAAGAATTGAAACAGTACACTCATCGTCTCTTCGTCAAAACCTGAAGTAACCAGACTGGGCAAGTGACCATGTCTTTCAGTGAATCGGGAACCTCCAGGAATCTCTAATACCAACTCTTTCAGCTCGGAAGGTATCTTCACAAAGTTAACTCGAATGGTGTTTCTAGTCCCCATGACCTACAAAACAGAACAAAGATGAATTCTTTGGTCCTCAAATGGTTAGTCATGATTTTATGATGCTTATGATGTCATGATGTCAAGTAGATAACAAACACAAACAAATCACACAATTTTGTCTTAAGGTTAGGCTTGCATGTGGTCCAGAGGTGCATACCCTCCCCCTGAAGTTTAGTGGGTTCAAACCTGTCCTATATAAAGATCGGGTTCTAAGGAGCTCATATCATTGACCTTTCTCGAAGGCGCTTATCTCAGTTCGGAAATCGAATCGCCAACCGAAAAGGTACTGAAAGTCCAGTCCATATGAGTGTAGCTTCGAGTATCAACCAACTTCAGTCAGAACCAAAGCCAGCCATCTCGCTACTTTCTAATAGGCCAAAGTCAAGTTCGACTAAGGTTCTAAGGGCAAATTAGTGCTTAATGACACCACGCGGCAGCCAAGCATTTCCTCAGGTCGGATCCCAAGGAACACCAGGACAAACCAATGTGTCACACTAACGATGGCCATCAGATCAACCACATCAGTATACGCTGTGCAGTCTCCTTGATCTCATGCCATTTACCTAAGGTACTCAGATCCGGGTTAGGATCTTTCACACAACAAAATAACCAAATTAGCACTGCAAAAATAAAGCAAACAAAGCAAACAATAGAAAACATTTAAGTGATTCCTAAACTTTTAAGGTAACCCCTTTTTTTAATCGAAATCCCCAGCAGAGTCGCTAGTTCTGTAATATGGTGAACTGACTTTTATTTGAAATGTCGCGGTAAGCAAGAGTCGCCACCGACTTTTATTTTATCCAAATTAATCAGAAAGGCTAACAGAAATAGGAAAAACCTTTTAAATAAAAACAGGGTTCGGGGGTAATTTATGCAAAGGGAAGGTGTAAGGCACCCTTTGCATCCATGGTTTTCCATGGTCTCTTAATTGCTTTTCTCTTTTTCGTTCAGAAATGTAGAAGAAGTGAATACGGACTTTAGCTCGTAAATGAGTGTAGCCATATCGAAGTTTTTTTTAGAAAAGGGTAGAAAGAGGAATTTAAACCAGAGCATGCAATTAAGGGCAAATTACCTTGATATTTGTAAAAAAGATTCTTTTAGCCTTTCAGGGTGAAAGGGTCTGTCCATTCCATAAGAGGGCAGGAAGCCTTTCATTTGGAGGTTGAAGGGTCGTCGCAATGTCGTTCGCCATAAGACTGTCCCATGCCATAGAGAGGCATGTAGTCTAAGGGAAGGACCAGAATAGCCTTTCGTTTAGGCAACCAGAGGACACCTCATCCATTTGTAGGCAACTTCCGAGGGACGAGATCATATTAGTGTATCGAAGGCAGCATCATTAGGGACCTATGATCTTTGCATAATCGAGGCAACATGGCTGAGGTATCCTCGTATTCGAGGGACATGGCTATTCTGCAAAAAACACAAGGCAACAAGGCAACAGGCAACAGGCAACAGAAGGGGTTACCAAAAAGTGTGCGTGGGTGCAACAATCATGTGATTCAATTCGAAATATATTATCTTGTAATTAAATGATTCTAAGTTAATTACAGGCTTGCACTCCCTAAGATTACTAACCATACAAAAATATAAACAATATAATTAAAGCAATATGGGGAAGGGGAAAAAGAAACCAGCGGGGGAAAGGGAAAATGAAGCCAGCGGGTTTGACATAAGTAATAATTAAAAGCAGAAAAAATAAAAGAGATTAGAGTTTAGGGTTACCGACTATTTGAGCTTTGGCGGTTGGCAAACCCTGAAAATGGGAAAAGAGAGAATAAAAGGAAGGAGCGAGTGTATTATCAATTCAAACGATAATTAGGGTTAACCCTAATTTGATAAAGAAAATAAAATAAAATAGATGTTTAAAATAAAAAATAGAACTTAGCTTTTGATTTGATCTGATATGGTTTGTAGTCGGGAGTAGCCTCGAGGTTAACCCTGAAAAGAATACACAAAAATACTATTTAGTGTAGGGCAAATTCTCGTAAACCCTGATTCGGGGGTAAAGCAACAAATCGATTTAATTAATTATTGGTTTCGCAACCTAATTAATTAAATCGAAGAAAATAAATGTAATCAGAAAAAAGCACTTTTATGATTTTAAAAATAAAATAAATAGGAATTTATTAAGGATATTTAAATAAATTATCTAATTAAACAAATAAAATAAATAAATAAACTAATTATTATAAAAAAAATAGTATAAGAAATAAATAATAGAATAAATAACATAAAAAATAATTAATATAAATAGTTAATATAAATAATAAGATAAATATTATAAACTAAATATAAATATTATTATGGCGTCATCCCAACAACAACACGCGCCAAAAAAAATTTGAACCACCCAATGACGGGTCGCCACGACATCATCTTCTTCAGCGAACCGTCGTCTTAGCCCTGGTTTATACCCACGGTTCCTTGTCCGTCGCTATAGGACCTGCCAATTACGAATACTACCAAAACGCAACATAAATCTTTCGCGAGGCCATGGACATGATCGTCCAGACCTCACGAACCTAAATATACTCTTAATTAGGTCAAATTTTGCCTGCAATGGAAAACCCTAATTGAAGCTATAAAAACCTAACAATGGCGCTTCAGCATATACGATCCAAAAACTCAATCAAACACACCAGAAACATTCAGAGCATCATAGTAAACCTCAATATGCAATCAAAACTTATTTATGGTGCATGAATCATGGTATTCAAATTCAAGCAATATTGGTATGTTTAAGAACCTGTATCTCGTGCTTCAGAGTGCCACAACCAATGATAGAGATTAGTACACGTTCAGGGAGGACCATAGAATCGATTAGAGCCTTTGGAACACCTTGAATCCTTGCTAATCTCCAAAACCGAGTTGGTGATTTTCTTGATTTTTTGTGCTCGGGTTAGGGTTCCTTTTGCTGCAAACTTGTAACCCTTGGCATATGGTCTTGCTCAGTACTTATATGAGAAGGGATTTGGTCAATAAACTTGGAGAAAATAAATTAGAATCTTTGATTTCAATCTTGGAAAATTTGATTGGAAAATTTTGTTAAAAGCTTCTAATTTTGGTCCAAATTTGAATCTTTTCTTTCACTCTTGAATTTGCACGAAAATTGAATCATAAATGTGATTTTGGATGGTTATATTTGATTGGAATTGAGTTTTTAAGTCAATATTTGATTTTTATGATTATTATAAATTAATTATCCTTTTTAAATGATAAAAAATTCACATAAAATCATGTAAAAATCAAAAATTCGTGGGAATTGGTTTTTGGGGCCTTGGATAACCTGAGAATCAAGTTTAGGCCAAAAAAGGTTGGGCTCCTTTGTAAAAAATTTCAATTTGAACCCTTTCTCTTCAGATTTTTCCCTCCAAAATAGTCCAACTTTGACAAGGCATATATCTCTCAATTTTTGAGGTATGGACAGGTTCCAGGACTTTTTAGAAACCTTAAAGAGTCTTATAACCAATTCCTTTGGTCTCATGTCAAAATAATTTTCCATGCTCCTTGTGTGTTCTTTTGAAGAAAATGACTTTTGGTTGACTTTTGAAAAGGACCTATAATGTTTTGGTCCATATCTCCCAAATGAAGCATTTTTGGCCTTGGCATGTTAGAGAAAAAATTGTAGAGAATTCAATTTCCTTCAGCATGAGCTTTGGATGGAAAATTTCTGATGTTCCATGTGAGAGTTATGGCTGGTCAAAGTTCAGTTGACTTTCTCCTATACAAACCCTAATTTAGAAACTTTTTGAATTGTTGATTTTTGATCTTTCCTTGATGAACCATGATCAATTCTTGATCAAGTGGTGAATGATACTTCAATATGAGGATCTTGACAAAAAATCAGGAGCTTTGACTGTACTTTGACCACAGTTGACTTTTAGGTCAAACCAGTCGACTGTTGACCTTCTGAACAATTGAGTGACCAATCCTTTGAGCTGAGACCTAAAACTTGTCATGGAGGTAATGTGAGACATTATAGGACATATGGAGTGCCTTGGAGCTATTGATTCATTGATTTTCCTTCAGAACAACAAAACCCTAGTTCTCTGATATTTGCTTAGGAGAGTGTGTCTTGGAGCTTTGTATCTTGATTTGAACTTGGATAAGAGAAATAGTATGGGCAAATTTTGGGGTATGAAACATGTTATTTTGAATGATGGCACTACATTCTGCAGTAAGCATTACTGTTTCGTTATCCTCGAGTTTCTTTTTATTCGAAAGAATTTATTTAAGAAACTTATATGGTGGCATTTGGGTTATAGCTTCTGTGAAAGGTATCGTTATGTTTAATTATTTCATAAGTTCTACAAACATTTTAAATTGCGCTTCAGTTTTAGATTTAGCTAGCCGCTGAGGGTAAGGAATAAGTGGCTTATAAGGTGGTGGAGGTGCGTATGGTTTTTCTTTTCCAGTCTCCACTTCGGTGTTGTTTTTCACTTATCTTAATGGGTTGGTCATCAGTTGATGTCTTTTTTTGTTTCCTTCGGCTCTTGTTGTGACATGGGTGCGTTTTGAGTTCTGGGATCGATAGGTCCATCGTAGTTCGTTCCACTTCGTAGTGTAATCGCATTCGCATGTCCTTTAGGATTAGGTTGTGGTTGAGCAGGAAATGTGCCAGCAGGGGCAGCGGTAGGCGCTTGTTGTTGAGCTACTTGAGAAATTTGCATTTCGAGCATTTTGTTATGCGTAGCTAAAGCGTCTATTTTGTTTGCTAATTGTTTTAGTTACTCACTATTGTCAATGTTTTGATTCAGGAAGTCTTTATTAGTTTGTTGTTGGGAAGCTATAAAGTTTTCCATCATAATTTCTAGGTTCGACTTCCTAGGGGCGTTTGGAGCAGCTACGGGTGCTTTTTGGTATCCAGGTGGAACAGTAGGTGCTTGTCCAGGTGCGTACAATGCATTGTTGTTCTTATACGAAAAGTTTGGATGATTCTTCCATCCAGGGTTGTACGTGTTTGAGTAAGGGTTTCCTTGAGCATAATTCACTTGATCAGGTGGAACACCTGTCAGCAGTTGACATTCATCAATGACATGTCCAGTTAATCCGCATATCTTGCAATTAGGAGTTACAGCAACCGCAGTGGCTGCAAGAGTTATGGTTAAGTTCTCGATCTTTTGAGTCAAGGCGTCTACATTGGCGTTAACGCGGTCTATACCACTGACTCCGTACATTCCTCCTTTAGTTTGGGATTTCTCTACAGCGGTTCGTTCTCCTCCCCATTGATAATGGTTTTGTGCCATGTTCTCTATGAGGTTATAGGCTTCATCATGAGGTTTGTCCATTAGAGCTCCGCCGGCAGCAGCATCTATAGTCATTTTAGTGTTATATAATAGACCACCATAGAAAGTATGGATGATCACCCATGGCTCAAGTCCATGATGAGGACAAAGTCTTAACATATCTTTATATCGCTCCCAGGCTTCCAAGAGTGATTCATTGTCTTTTTGGGTAAATCCATTGATTTGACCTCTTAGCATAGCGGTTTTACTAGGCGGGAAATATCTCGCTAAGAAAACTCTCTTCAACTCGTCCCTGGTTGTTATGGAGTTAGAGGGTAAAGACTGAAGCCACGCTCTAGCTCTATCTCTCAAGGAGAAAGGAAAAAGACGTAGTAGAATTGCTTCGGGACTGACATTGTTAGCTTAGATAGTGTCGGCGTATTGCACAAACACAGATAAATGGAGATTTGGATTGTCTGCAGGAATTCCAGAGAATTGGTTCTGCTGGACAGCTTGCACCAGCAAAGGTTTTAGTTCGAAGTTGTTTACCTCAATCGCAGGTGGTGTAACACCACGAATTCTAGACTAATTATTTATTTAATTATTTAGCGTGAATCTATGAGTCATTCTGAAGTATTGAAAACGTGATGATATGTTGAGTCCTTATTATGGTTTTTGATGATTTGTGATGTTTGAGATTATGATGACTTATGTGATGTCTTGATGATTCATGTGATGTCGTGGTGATTTGCGTGATGCTTATGTGTATTGATGAATTTTGGCGTATTTTAGAATAATTAGAATAATAAGTGGAATTATTTTAATTAGTAAAATAAAATAATATCAGTGTTAGAGATATTAAGGGTAAGAGTGGTCATTTGTGAAGAGTAAATGAGGACAATATGGGAAGACCATATTAGGGGTCCTAGGGGTAAAAAGAGAAAAGAGGAAAGAGGGAATCATTCTGTACGATCAAAGTTTTGTGAATAGGCAAAGGGAGAGAGCTATGGCACGAAGAACATGGAGGAAAACGTAGAGAGAACGCGAAGAGGAATATAATCCAACCACGAATCATGGTAAGGGGTGACTATTCTTTATTAACTAGTATTATAGTGTTGATGATGGTAGAATAGATTAAGAGTTTGGACCTCTATTTAGGATATTAGGGTTTTTGAGATTCTGACACTGACATGCCCAATTTGATGAATATGATGCAATTGGTTTGTTATAATTGATGGATGATAGTTATTTTGCATTGTTGTTGTGTTAGAATCATGAAAACTGATGAAAATTGGTCACTATAATGTGTGGGTTCGTATTTGGTGTTGATAGTGAAAGTAGGAATGAAGAAAAGTCATAAAATTGGAGTTTCTCTGCTTCAGCAGCGTCAGGAACCGGTTCCTAGGTGGGAGGAACCTTGTTCCCATAGTAAAAATCCGAAGCGAGGAAATTATGGGTTTCAGGAACCCGTATCCACACGGGGAGGAACCAGGTTCCACAGATTTTCTTAAATTTTACTTAACTTTAAAAACTTCTAATTTTCAAACCGTAAGTCCGTTTTAGACGCCGTTTTGGATGTTGTTTCTTAAATTAAATACTCTACCATATAAAATAAATAAAACAAAAATAACTTGATTTTATTTTGAAAAGCTCGATCTATTTCGTTTATGGCATGTTTTGTACATTGTGTGCATGAATTGGTTAATGTGACAATGTGGTGATGTTGTAATGATATAACTGTGATTTTGACATTATATGTGGTGTGATTTATATATGGTATAATTGTAGATGGTGTTGAAACCGAATATATCGTTCTGTGTTACTTTTGGTGAGTTATTGGTGATTGACATTGTTCATTTTGATCCAGTGGTGATGTTCCGACAACATGATTATAATGTTGATAATGCGTGTATAACGTGATCAAGTGGTGATTGTTTTTATCGTATGATGATGATTGATTTGTTTTGAATGATGCATGATACATGTACATACTTGTTGGTGATAACTATGTTGAGTTATGTGAGACGATGTTATTCATCGGATCGGTGATGTGGTAAGTATGACATATGTGTGCATTCATTCATACGCATTTTGGTGATGGATCCCGATGATGTTGTGGATCAAATGGTGGGCATAATTCCCATTGTGTGGAATTTGTGCCGGTTGGGCTATATCTTGGTGAGGAGTAGATCAGCCGGATGGGTTAATCCCATGTTTGGTACCACATGCATAAGAGTTTGCATAGTCTTTGTATAAATTGTGACATGTCAGGATGAAATCCAGTGTTATGATTGTGTTGTGTTATTGGTGCATACTCTTGACTTGTGCTTGTGATTGGCATGAATTGATTAATCTGAATATGCTAAGTAGGGTGGATAATTGCTCATGAATTCTATATCTAACGATTTATAATGTTATTAAATTGTGATGTAGTCTCACCCTTACTCTTATTTTTTCAGATTGAAGCTAAGTGGCTTAGATGTTTGGTGAGGATGGCTTTTAAGGAAGTTATCGTTTAGTCTAATAATTAGGTGTTGTTGTCATGCTCTGAATACTTGTAACACTCGGAACGCATGTTTTTAGAGTTATCATACTCTTTTATTTTTTTATTATTTGGTTTGGATAATTCTCTTTTGTTGGAATAAAAAGGCTTGGATCCTTATGAATGATGTTTCATGGAGTATCCAAATATTATTGATTTTCCGCTGTGATAAAACATGAGTTTGAATTAATTATATGTTGTTTTATCAGTAGAGCATGATTACACCTGGAATGTATAATTGTTTTAAATTGTGATGCCCTTGAATTCATGTTTAACTCTGATTATGCGCTATGTTATTCGGGATATTTAGAAGGGTGTTACAATAGAGGTATCAGAGCAGGTCGGTCCGTCTGGCCAAGTGCCGAGTCAGTTGAGTTGCACGATAGTTGAATACTGTCGGCGTGTTATCCCTTGGTACGCGACATGTGAGTGAATCATTGTTGGTACTTGTTTGTTTTGTTGTAGGAGTTGGTTTGAGAAAAATTGGGGAGAAGCCTTGCTTCTCGAAAGAGATTCAGTTGCAAGTTTGCAAAGAGGGGTGCTGTCGTGATGTTTCAGAAATCGAACTTCGGCGATGAAATGTGTTGTTCAAGTTATAAGAAGTTTGGAAGCGAAGAGATATGATAAGGGGATGTTAAGAATGTGATTAATTTGAAGAGGATGAGTTTTGGAGCGGAATTTCCGTAAGCAAAACGCAGGAAAATTGCTGAATCGTTATGAAACTTCGAAAATTCATAACTGGAGTTCTGGACATCCAATTTGAGTTCCATTTGAAGCGTCGAAAAGCTAACGAGATGAACTTTGTTATAAAAATGGTTGCAGCAGCTGTAACATATTTAATTGTGACAGGATGATGTTGGAAAGAGGTGAAGTTGCAGTTACACTTGTTCTTAGAACTAGACTTGTTTGTTGGTACTGCACGGGATGTTAGTGTCATAGTTGAACGAATGGAAGAAATAATTGAAAGGTTTTTTGAGAGGCAATTTTAGGAATTAAATGTACCATTTGAGGAGTTTTGGAGATATCGTATAGAGTGTCGCTGCATGATGTCGATGTTGCATTTCAGATGATATTGGAAAATTCATATTTTGAGTTCCGAGTGTCGGATTAATGTGCCGTTTGAACCTACGAAGAGGAGAGATTATGTTCTACCTTATGGGAGAGTTATAAATACATTAGAGTGATCCTATGAGGAGAGATTATGAAGACGTTTAAGGAAACATGAAACTTGTTGAATAGGAATGGCTACCACCGCGATGGTTTGGAATTGAAATTGAGTAGAACTTGTTATTGATGAATAAGTTGATGAGATGTTCGGTAATAAAGATGATTTGAGTACCGAAGGATTTTAGTGGGAAGTCAATTAGTAGTAAAGGTGAAATAAACTTTAGAACGGTTGAAGTCGTATTTATGATGCCAAAGCAACGACATATATAAAAGAAGAATTGTACTGAAGTTCTAACACCTATTGATGTGAGGAAGACTTCGTTGAGATTCCGAGTGGAATTATATTTGGATGCAAAAGATGTCATGGGATTTGTAAGCAATGGTATATTGAGGCTGAAGAGTGTGATTTTAACTACTTGTATGTACTCGTTCCGATGGTGGGAATGCTTTAATAGAGGTAGTAACTCAGGAATTTGTTTTTGAGTGCGTGTAAGTATTGCTAAGTGGTAAATTAGTACCATGTATTGTGAAGGAGGATTTTAAACGAATGAGTAAAGAGAGTCGGAATTGGGTAAAACTAAGAAACCTAATTTGGTGATGATGATTGTAATGAGTAATCAGAATAGTGCAGCAAAAGCGGAATCTAACGTGTTGGATAATTGCTGGTTTGACTTGAGAGGAGCCAGATAGTTGAAATTCAATGGCATAGGAATATGATTATTGAGTTTCTTGAAGGAAGCTGTTGGTGAAAAGTGTAAGTATTATTTCATCGCTCAGATGGGAAAGTATATTTAAGGTCGGTACGTTTGATAGATGGAATGCATTACTGCAGTGTTGATCAGGTGTGGTCATACCATGGTTGTGTAATTATATTATTCAGTTATTGGGCGCATTGTATGGGTTGTACCTCGACGTTTCATTTTCGTTAACCTGTTGGAGATATAGCGAGTGGTACACCTTTGGGGTGGTCAAATGCGACGTAAGAGCTGAGATTGAATGCATGAGATATGCTTTCTGTTGGTTATGTCAGATTGATTTTGAGGATCGACTAGGGAAATATTATCAAGGAACTGGAGAGTCAGATGAAGGAATACTATCCGGAACTTTTCATTTGAAATATATTTTCGAGGACGAAAATATTCAAAGTGGGGGAGAGTTGTAACACCCTAAATTCTAGACTAATTATTTATTTAATTATTTCAGCGTGAATCTATGAGTCATTCTGAAGTATTGAAAACATGATGATATGTTGAGTCCTTATTATGGTTTGTGATGATCTGTGATGTTTGAGATTATGATGACTAATGTGATGTCTTGATGATTCATGTGATGTCGCGGTGATTTGCGTGATGCTTTTGTGTATTGATGAATTTTGGCGTATTTTAGAATAATTAGAATAATAAGTGGAGTTATTTTAATTAGTAAAATAAAATAATATCAGTGTTAGAGATATTAAAGGTAAGAGTGGTCATTTGTGAAGAGTAAGTGAGGGCAATATTGGAAGACCGTATTAGGGGCTCTAGGGGTAAAAAGAGAAAAGAGGAAAGAGGGAATCATTCTGTACGATCAAAGTTTTGTGAAGAGGCAAAGAGAGAGAGCTAGGGCATGAAGAACATGGGGGAATACGTAAAAAGAACGCGAAGAGGAATAGAATCCAACCGTGAATCATGGTAAGGGGTGACTATTCTTTATTAACTAGTATTATAGTTTTGATGATGGTAGAATAGATTAAGAGTTTGAACCTTTATTTAGGATGTTAGGGTTTATGAGACTCTGACACTGACATGCCCAATTTGATGAATATGATGCAATTGGTTTGTTATAATTCATGGATGATAGTTATATTGCATTGTTGTTGTGTTAGAATCATGAAAACTGATGAAAATTGGTCACTATAATGTGTGGGTTCGTATTTGGTGTTGATAGTGAAAGTAGGAATGAAGAAAAGTCATAAAATTGGAGTTTTTCTGCTTCAGCAACGTCAGGAACCAGTTCCCAGGTGGGAGGAACCGGGTTCCCATAGTAAAAATCCAAAGTGAGGAAATTCTGGATTTCAGGAACCCATTCCCACACGGGGAGGAACCGAGTTCCACAGATTTTCTTAAATTTTACTTAACTTTAAAAACTTCTAATTTTCAAACCGTAAGTCCATTTTAGACGCCGTTTTGGATGTTGTTTCTTAAATTAATTACTCTACCATATAAAATAAAGAAAACAACAATAACTTGATTTTATTTTGAAAAGCTTGATTTATTTCGTTTATGGCGTGTTTTGTACATTGTGTGCATGAATTGGTTAATGTGACAATGTGGTGATGTTGTAATGATATAACTGTGATTTTGACGTTATATATGGTATAATTGTAGATAGTTTTGAAACCAAATATATCATTTGGTGTTACTTTTGGTGAGTTATTGGTGATTGACATTGTTCATTTTGATCCAGTGGTGATGTTGTGACAACATGATTATAATGTTGATAATGCGTGTATAACGTGATCAAGTGGTGATTGTTTTGATCGTATGATGATGATTGATATGTTTTGAATGATGCATGATACATGTACATACTTGTTGGGATAACTATGTTGAGTTATGTGAGACGATTTTGTTCATTGGATCGGTGATGTGGTAAGTATGACATATGTGTGCATTCATTCATACGCATTTCGGTGATGGATCCCGGTGATGTTGTGGATCAAATGGTGGGCATAATTCCCATTGTGTGGAATTTGTGCCGGTTGGGTTGTATCTTGGTGAAGAATAGATCAGTCGGATGGGTAAATCCCATGTTGGGTACCACATGCATAAGAGTCTGCATAGTCTTTGTATAAATTGTGACATGTCAGGATGAAATCCGGTGTTATGATTGTGTTGTGTTATTGGTGCATACTCTTGACTTGTGCTTGTGATTGGCATGAATTGATTAATCTGAATATGCTAAGTAGGGTGGATAATTGCATATGAATTCTATATCTGACGATTTATAATGCTATTTAATATATGATGTAGTCTCACCCTTACTCTTATTTTTCAGATGGAAGCTAAGTGGCTTAGATGTTTGGTGAGGATGGCTTTGAAGGAAGTTATCGTTTAGTCTAATAATTAGGTGTTGGTGTCATGCTCTGAATACTTGTAACATTGGGAACGCATGTTTTTAGAGTTATCATAGTTTTTATTTATTTATTATTTGGTTTGGATAATTCTCTTTTGTTGGAATAAATAGGCTTAGATCCTTATGAATGATTTTTCATGGAGTATCCAAATATTATTGATTTTCCGCTGTGATAAAACATGAGTTTGAATTAATTATATGTTGTTTTCTAAGTAGAGCATGATTACACCTGGAATGTATAATTGTTTTAAATTGTGATGCCCTTGAATTCATGTTTAACTCTGATTATTCGCTATGTTATGCGGGGTATTTAGAAGGGTGCTACAGGTGGAGTGATACTTGAGTGCGATTCAGCTCTTGAAGGAGCGACATAGTCTCTAAGAGGACGAGTAGCAGCCATCTCTAACTTCGGGGTTTGTTGATCAGAAAGAATAAATTCCTGAGAAATTGGAATCGGTTCTACTTCGGGAAGATGATGAATTCGACGCCTTACGTTAATAAAATGTTTGATTTCGTTAATTCGTTGTATTAATTCGCCTCCTTGTAAATGAGTATTTAGCATACAATCATTCAAAGAAAAGGAAAAGAATTGCCCTAGTCTCTATGATGTAACAGTGAGTTACGATATCGACTTAAATAGTCCCCGACAACGGCGCCAAAAACTTGATCGCGACTTTACGTGTCTATTAATTTGATTGCAAGTGCACAGTCGTGTCGTGTAGTTTTAAAAGATATAGAATCCACATGGACTATGAATCGACCTACCATTATCTAAGGTTACTATGTAAAGCTAAGGCTAAGGATACTTTGGTTGTTTCTAAATGGAAAATTAAAATCTTAACTCTAAGAATATAATAATAAACGGATATCAGTATGTATTTCGTCTAACTTAGGTGATCCGAAGTTCCATTGGCTATGGTTCTCATTTAATTAAAAATCTATATTAATTATGTTATTTAAAAGTCCTCCTCTCAAACTCTCGCTCTGTTGATTTAGACTACTATCCTAACTCATCATGTATGCTCTCGCCATCCCATTAGATTTAGAAAAGCTTTTTGAAAACATCACAGTTGATAAAATGCTCATTTCATGAAGAGGTTATTTACTTAAATCTCCTAGTCTCAAACTCTCGCTCCGTTGACTCGGATCATGCTAGTATTCCTTAACGTATGCTCTTGCTGTCCCGCGTCGGGTTTAAAAACACTTTTTAAAAATAAATAAATTCTAATTGGTTTTAATACGCTCTCGACGTCCTTAAAACTAATGTTCTATGTCTACTATCCAGTTAAAGATCTCAAACTCTCGCTCTATTGATTTTAACCTTTATCAGTTCTAAAATCTCAAACTTTCGCTCTATTGATTTTATAACTTTAGCATATTCAATTAGACACAAAACCAGAAACGAGTGATTTTTAACAAAACATATTTAAGCCAACTTATTTCGGATCCCTACGGTTAAATTACTCTACATAGCGATATCTTAATTAAATTAGCCAGACATATTGATACGGTTAAACATGCATAAATAAATTTGATTCATAATATTAGGCATATTAATTGGCATACAATATATCATGCAATAATTACAATTAAAGCGGTAAATAGAAACCTGAATAGTGTAAATCTGAATTAAATAAAACTTGAAATCTTCGAGTACTTGAACTTCCACCACAGGTCGGTTGGATCGTTCTTCAGAAGTTATTCGGTCAAATAATAAAAACAAGGAATTAAAACTAAATCTAACGTAAGGTTAGATCTATTGAAGGTTCACAACAATTTCCGGTGTAGAAATTATTGTGAGAAAAGAACAAGGAAATAAAAATTGCTGGAAAGTAAATTAATGGAAAGCAATGAAAGCAAGAAAATAATTCTAGTGCAAAAACTCCGACCATGATAATGAATTATCAGTTCCCTTTTATAGTTGAGTAGTAACGTCCATTTTCTCCCACGTACCCTATTTTTGACTGAGTTGGAGACGTGCGTCTCAACTCTTGAAGTTGACTTGGCACACACTTAGAGACGTGCGTCACAAGTGGAGGAATTCTAGGGGCATAGAGACGGGTGTCTCCCTTTGGTGACGTGGCAAGAGCCCCTTGGAGACGGGCGTCTCCCTTTGACTAATGGGAGTTTCAGCTCCCACGTGGGCTTGGCTTCCACTATGTCTTTTAGGCCTTGTATATTTGCACCTCCAGATCTCTTTTGCACCTCTTTTCACTTTTCTTTAATAAAAACGGATCAATTTTGCTGTATTTCTTCTTCTTTTCACAAATATGCTCGCGTAGACACATTACCTGAAACAAAGGAAAATACCCGCATCATACCATAATAAAATAACATAATTAAATGAAAATGCTAATAATATTTATGGAAATTAAACTAAATATATCATATAAATTCATGTTATCAACTAACTATTTTTTCAATATACAATTGAGCCAACTTCTCCTTCAGATAATCCATTCTTACCAGTATGAAATGTGCAGACTTCGTCAACCTGTCCACAACAATCCAGATAGCCTCACCATTCTTAACAGTTCTCGGCAAACATGAAACAAAATCCATTGATATGCTATCCCACTTCCATTCAGGAATAAACAGCGGTTGCATAGACCCAGATGGCTTCTGGTGCTCAATTTTTGACTTCTGACATGTCAAACAAGAATAAACAAACTCTGCAATTTCCTTCTTCATTCCAGGCCACCAAAACAACTTTTTCAAATCATGATACATCTTGGTAGCACCGGGATGAATGCTCAATCCACTACGGTGTCCTTCTTCCAGAATACTCTTTCGGAGTTCAGCAACATCAAGAACACAAACTCTATCACCAAACCTTATTATACCATTCTCGTCAATTCTGAATTCACCGCCTTTACTTTGGTTAGTCAAAGTCAACTTATCGATCAACTCAACATCAGCTTTCTCACCCTTTCTGATCTCTTCAAGAATACCGCTAGTCAGCTGTAGCATACCCAATTTAACACTATTAGGAGGGCCTTCACATACCAAACTCAAATCTCTAAATTGTTCAATTAAATCCAATTCTTTCACAATTAGCATAGACATATGCAAGGACTTCCTACTCAATGCATCAGAAACCACGCTTTCCTTACCAGGATGGTAATTCAAACCAAAATCATAATCTTTAAGGAATTCTAGACACCTTCTCTGCCTCATATTAAGCTCTTTCTGATCAATGAGATACTTCAGGCTCTTATGATCACTAAACACTTCGAATCTGAACCATACAAATAATGTCGCCACAACTTCAAAATAAAAACCATAGTTGCCAACTCTAAATCATGAGTCGGATAATTCCTTTCATGTACTTTGAGTTGTCTCGACGCATAAGCGACCACTTGTTGATTATGCATCAATTCACCACCTAAACCCATCAGTGACGCATCACAATATACCATAAACGATTCTGTCGGGTTCGGCAAAATCAAGATAGGAGCACTAGTCAACCTCTTCTTCAACTCTTGGAATCCTTCTTCACATTTCGAATCCCAAATAAACGCTTGTCCCTTCTTGGTCAATTTAGTCACTAAAATGCTAACTTTGAAAATCCTTCTATAAACTTTCTATAGTAACCTGCAAGACCAAGAAAACTACAAATTTCTAACACTGATTTCGGAGATTCCCATTGGGAAACCGCTTTTATTTTTGTAGGATCAACACCAATACTATTCTTAGAAATCACGTGCCCAAGAAAGCTTACTTCATCCAACCAAAATTCACACTTTGACAGTTTGGCAAAAAGTTTCTTCTCTTTTAACAACTTTAACACAATTCTGAGATGTTCCGCATGCTCTTCTTCGTTCTTAGAGTATATCAAAATATCATCTATAAATACCACCACGAATTTATCAACATAAGGATGGAAGATCCTATTCATATACTCCAAAAAAACACCAGGTGCATTAGTAACTCCAAACGGCATTACCAAATACTCGTAATGACCATACCTCGTTCTAAATGCAGTCTTCTGAATATCGTCCTCCTTCACTCGAATTCGGTGATACCCAGACCTCAGATTAATCTTACTAAATACACACGCTCCAACCAGCTGATCCATCAAATCATCAATCCTCGACAATGGATACCAATTCTTGGTAGTAACTTTGTTTAATTGTCGGTAATCTACACACAGTCTCATAGAGCCCTCTTTCTTCTTTACCAACAATACCGGCGCACCCCACGGAGAAACACTCGGACGAATGAATTTCTTCTCAAGCGATTCTTCCAATTGTTTCTTCAGTTCAGCCAATTCAGATGTTGACATACGATACGGTTCCATCGACACCGACTAGTTCTCGGATTCAAATCAATAGCAAACTCCACCTCTCGTTCCGGCGGTAACTCGTTGACATCCTCTGGAAAAACTTCTAGAAAGTCACATACCACTGGTAGTTCACTACTCACTTCCTTCTCTGTCAAGTTCATCAACGCAAACAACATAAACACTGTTCCATCGTCTTCAACTACCTCATTCACTTGTTTAGCGGTCATAACCAGTTCGTCAGCATTAATAGCCTCGGGAAACAACTCCGTCTTCGAAAAATAGTTGATATGAACGCGGTTGAATTCCAACCAGTTCATTCCCAGGATTATATCAAGTTGTCTCAATGGAAGACACACCAAGTCCATTCCAAATTCCCTACCAAAAATATCGACCAGACAATTCAAGTAAGCAGACGAAGTAATTACTGAACCTGATGCAGGAGTGTCAATAACCATACTTCCATTTGTCATACCCCAAAATTTGCCCAATCAAATCTGAGTCTTTTTCATCAAGGGACGAAATTAAGAGTCATGGGGTTTGACATTACTATTGTCAAACCCACCCTCTTATAAAATACCCTGAGTTTAGATGAGGGTTAAGGTTAGAAAGCACTTGAGCCCAGTCAGCTGACCCATCTGTTCCATTTTTGAGATTTTTTGTCCGTTTCACAATTGATTATATAGCTTATGATTTTTTGTTGGATTATTAATCTCAATATTTGAGTTAATCATTTTTACTATTATTAACTATTATTATTTATAAATATTACTATTGTTAGAATTAATAAGACTATTAGTATTACCCTAAATATTAATATTATTAGGATTTTTTTCTTTTCTTTTTACAATTTTTAAGCTAATTGGGTAATAGGCCCATTAGGTATAGAAAAACCTAATGTAACTAATATAAATTCTAACAATTAAAGGAGATTAGGGGAGGGGGGGGCTCACGCAAAAAAAAAAAGTGATCACTGAACCAACCCTTATTTTGAAATCTGAAACAAAGTCAAACTTTTTAGTCCCACTGTGTAAATAGTTACCATGCTTAATATTATTGCTTCAATAAGCACCTCAGATCATTATCGTTAAAATGCTTCAGATTTCTTAAAATCATGGAAGTTTTTTTTTGTTTTTTTCATCAATTTGTAAATCGGTGCAATAAATCTGTATAGAGTTTGTTCTTCCTTTGCAGTAAAAGATAGAAGAAGAACGGAAAGAATTTTTGGCTCTAATCATTCTTCATTTCACCATCAAGCCGCAACCCATCGTACCCACTGCATTCTCGCAACCGTCGTCGACCTCATCAGAAGACCACCGCGGGAGACGATAGCATAACCTCTCTTATTCACGCTGCACAGCCACCGTCGCTCATTCACGCAGCCGAATCCTCCGTGGAATGCTTCAGCTACCGTCCCTCGGCTGCCGGCAACACCGTTCGACGGCCACAACCGCATCGCCGCGAGATTCATGCAGCTATTGTTACCATTTCTAAACCGATAAATGCTTGCTCCTCTATTTTTGTGGTCATATTTTATTAGGTGTAAATCGGAAAAAGAATGGATCTCCTGGATTTTGTCAATAGAGAGGAAGATGAAGGACCGTAGCGTGCATCTCGTTTTCTTTTTTTTACAGCTTGTTTTCATATATTTTGTTAATTGATTATTGTATTAACAGCTGACAATATGTGGTTGAGTGGTGTAGTGTCCGTTTGGTAATCTAGTGGTCCAGGGTTTGATCCCTGGCCCCTGCAACTTTTTTCCATGAATTTCCATGAGCGGATTCCGTGCATGCACGTTTATCAGGAGTACGATGCACTCTCAACATCCAGCCATTTGATCTCCTGCGATTCAAATCTGACGCCCACGAAGGTGTTGCCTCGCCATGGACATTCAAGGGCTTATCACGCAGGATCAACACCCAGGTTTCCTATATATATATATATATATATATATATATATATATATATATATATATATATATATATATATATATATATATATATTTATATATATATATATATATGTTATTCATATTTTATTTATATAAATGTTTAATTATTATTTAAATTAGGATTAACAAATAAAATTAGGATTAGGGTTAGGATTATAATATTTGTCCCGATTATTCGACCATCTCAATTTAATTTATTTAATTAATT
The DNA here is from genome assembly GCF_029867415.1 of Vicia villosa. Taxonomy (NCBI): domain Eukaryota; kingdom Viridiplantae; phylum Streptophyta; class Magnoliopsida; order Fabales; family Fabaceae; genus Vicia; species Vicia villosa. The sequence continues at coordinate 836,465 of NW_026705237.1, forward strand.
TTAATTATTGTAAATCACAAAAACCCTATAAAGTTTATAATATTAGGGTTCGCCCAATCCCATTGGTCACTTAGCCGAAGTCTTTGGATTTAATTTGTTACTCGTTCCGACTAAACCTATTGGTCGCAATGATTAACAATGGATTAAATTAATTAATCAAATCCAATAATAAAAACATCAATTCTAACTTCCCCTTTAACGGATAAATGACGGATGAATATCTATTTCATCCCGTCTTCGAATTAGTCGACTCTCTATGTCGTACTGATCAAATATCTGAATAAAGCAATAAAAATATACATAAATTAAAGTAAATCCAATTTGCTGCCAACGACGATCAATCTATCGATCCGAGTAACCAGCAATGCCCCGTAATCTGTTAGCTATAATGATCAAATCTATTGATCACCGCATCTAACAGTGACATATCAAACCAGTGTTGTACGCCCAAACCTAAAACACACTAAACCACGACACTACGGATTTTCATCCTTTTCAATCAGGCAATTCAAAATGCCTTTCAAGTCACAACTTCTAAAACTACGATAGGCCATTCAAAAAGCCTTCAAACCATTCAAATCAAATTCAAAGGCGTACAACCCTGTGCCCGAACTACGTTGACTCTGATTCTCGCTAAGGAGATACGTAGGCACTTGGATAACCAAGGCGAGTCCCCCTCCCTAAAACCTCCATTCAGTTCAAATCTCAATTTTTCCCCTATTCAATTCCTTAGCTATTAACCTTAACTTTTAGCCATAAAACTTGACCCCTTAGATTCAAAGCCAATAGGAAAGGTTTGAGGGTGTCTAACACCTTCCCTCGGCCTGAATATAGTATCTTACCCTGATCTCTTAACTGCGCGAGGTTTCCTATTCGCCTTGGTAGAATAGGTGGCGACTCTAAACCTTCAATTTTAGGGCAGGTTGCTACACCATTTATGTCAGATATTTCTAAGTTCAATCTTTTAGCACAATCCAAAGAAATAAAAGAGTGAGTTGCTCCAGTATCAATAATTGCAACTAAAGGTGTGCCGTGAATAAAGCACGTACCTTTAATCAATCGATCTTTAGGAGTGGTTTCCGAACCAGTCAAAGCAAAAACCTTTCCTCCAGATTGGTTCTTCTTTGGCTTATTACACTATGGGTTAATGTGACCTTCTTCACCACAGTGGTAGCAAGTCACAATCTTCTTCTTATAATGAGCAGCAATATGGCACACTTTGTCACACTTGAAACATTTCTTCTGATTTAGCTTGCATTCATTTTTACGGTTCCCAATTTCGCCACAGTTGCAGCACCTGACAAAAGCACTGGAGTCTCCCCCACTAGGCTTCTTCCCATCATAGCTTTACCTCTACCATACGGCTTTCCTCTATCCATATGCTTCTTACCTTTTCTGTCAACCAACTCGGGAGAGTGAGATGACTTCATCTTGGTATTATCCTCTTCAAATATCCTGCTACAGTCAACCAAATCAGCAAACCATCAAATCTTTTGATACCTGATACCCTGCTTGATTTCATCACGAAGGCCATTCTTGAATTTGATACATTTCGAGAACTCACCAGCCTCATCATTGTTGTAAGGAGTGTAATACTTTGCCAATTCTACAAACTTGGAAGCATACTCTGGAACTGTCATATTGTCTTGCTTCAGCTCCATAAACTCAATCTCCTTCCTTCTCTGAACATCCTCAGGAAAGAATTTCCTTAGAAATTACCTCTTGAACACAGCCCAAGTGATTGCTATCCCATCAGTATCCAGCTATGTCTTGGTAGCAATCAACCAGTCGTCAGCTTCCTCAGATAGCATGTGAGTACCATACCTCACCTTCAAGTTTTCAACACAGTTAATCACTCTGAAAATCCTCTCGATTTCCTTCAGCCACTTCTAAGCTCCTTTAGGGTCATGAGTGCCTTTGAACAATGGAGGGTTGTTCCTTTGAAATTTTGCCAATTGTCTGTTCGCACTAATCCCAACACCATTAGCATTTCCTCCTAGCACGCCAGCAATCATCCCTAAAGCCTCACCAATTGGATCATCGTTTCTTCCACCTCTTCCAGCCATTGCTCTGCTTAAATCCCAAACAATTAAGTTAGAACAAAAGTATCAATAAGTTAACTCGTACTAGTCGCATACATAGGGAAGACTGACACAAGACTCTGGTCTCAATGACCGACTATGCTCTGATACCACTATTGTAACACCCTTCTAAACCCCGCAGAAATTAAATAAATATATCAGAGTAACATGGAACAAGGGTTCCACAATTCAAATTTAAAAACAAACATCATATGTCATTGCCATGCATTCACTGAGGAAATTCATCATAATACATAATAACTCATGTTAACACAACGGAAAATCAGTCATACGGATAAGTTCAACATCTTTGAAAACTATATCCCTCAAATCTCAAAATAAAACAAATAGAGTCATAAAACATAAACTCAAAACTCGCGTCCCCCAGTGTTACAATGTCAGAGCATGACACCTGACGATAAACTAAACGCACAGACTCATGAGCTAATCCTCACCAAGTCGAAAAGCCGCTATCCTCATGTTATACCCTAAAATTTTCCCACACAATTTTAGATAATTTATTTCAAGATCTTCTCAAGCTCATGAGCTTATTGGTGGCTCAAGACTACACATGAATTAGGCACACTTGAATTCTCCCAAACAAGGACCTCTGAGTTAGGGTTTTGTTTCTCATCAAGGATATGCAACTTCTAAGATATCAAATGGACTTCATGGCTTCCTATATGCTTCAAAAAATCCCCATACCAAGTTTCAAGCTTTGGTTCACAAGATTGCTCAGTCAAAAGCTCAAATGATCAACAGTCGACTAGTGTGACCTAAAAGTCAACTATGGTCAAATCACAGTCAAAACTTCTGATTTTTGGTCAACATCAACATTTTAAGGTTAAGCTCATCATTTGATCAAGGTTTGATCATGATTCATCAAGAAAAGCTCCAAAGTTGACAAAACTCAAAAGTTTCTAATTTAGGGTTTTGACTAGCCATAAGTCTCCCATACTGTATCAGGAATTCCCCAAAAAAAAGCTCATTGTCATGGAAATTTAATCCTCTACAACTTTGATGTTGGGCCCAAGACCAAGAAATGCACCATTTAAGAGATATGAGCCAAAACATTACAGGTCCTTCTAGAAGCTCGCAAAAAGCTATTTTTTGTCAGGAGCCATATCTTCAAGATAAAATCTCCAACTGCAAAAAAGGTTCCAAAGTGTCTTGTATAGGACATCTTGGGATTTCCAAGAAGTACTAGAACACTTCCATACCCTAAAAATTGAGGGAGATATGCTTTGTCAAAGATGGTCAATTTTTGGTGAAACGCATGAAGCAAATAAGGGTCAAAATGGATTTTTTTTTTTTTGCAAAAAGGCCCAATCTTTTGTGATCCAATCTTGTTCCTCAAGTCATCTAGAAAATCCAAGTTAAAACCCACGACCATTTGATTTTTATTGAATTTTTTATTCATTAAAAATACAATTTTAGTCAAATATTGAAAAAATATGAAAGGATTTGATTAGGCCTTGATTTCCAATCAAATTCAATCTCTTAAAAGTCATATTTTTCATCAAAATTTCGTGCAAAGCAAGATTGCTAAAATGAGATTGAAATTGGACAAAATTAGAAAGATTCAAAAATCAAATTTCTCCAAATTGAAATCTTGGATTATGTATGATTCAACTCAAGTTTGTTGCCCTAATTTAATTTTATATATACACACGACTATTCCAGAAGCGATGGACGAGAATTTGGCAGCCAAGAGCTAGGTTTTACATGCTACAAAATCTCAAGAAAGCTAAGGCACACAAGGTCACGAATTGCAACATCCTTCAGCCCAAGCCAATCATCCAATCTTGTTCTTGAGGTACAGTGGAGTAATTCTGGATCTAAAAGCATAGGTATAACACGTCGTATGACCCCATGCATGAACTCATCTCTTGCATTTTTTTCTATTAATCGAATTTTAATTCTTAGCACGTTTTGATTGAAACTAACAATATTGACGAGTTCCTGAGATCCCTTAGAGCAGGTATGGATCGTCGTTGGGAGTATATCGTGGCCAAATCACATGATGCTATGGCTAGGGCTCAATGAATGGAGCTCTGCGTTCTCCCTCTTCCCAGCCGTTTCAGGATTAGAGGAAGCCACTATTGAACTCGTAGGGTACCATTTACTTCATGTGGGCTGTTATTTTGTTTGTCCAATCATTGTGTTGCAGCTTTCAGTTCGTTGCCATGGCTGGTTAGGAATCCGTGGGAAATCCGAAGGTAAAGCCGCATCGATTTTCGTAAGAAAATCCGCAGGTGCGGAGGAAGAAGATGATCACGTGGAGGCCTTGACCATTTGACTCCATGCGTGCTGTTCCAATTAGCCGGTCAGAATTCCAGACTCTCTCCCCGCATGTGATTGGGTAGTCAACAGTACCCTACTCTCTCTGTTTCTCACTGACTCTCGCCTGGGTTTGTGGTCCCCACGTTTGACTTGTCCCATTAACTTCTATTTTTATATTTATTCTTTTTGATTGTTACGTTAACAGAAGAAACATTTTGCTTGCTTGGTAGCGCATGGGGTCTAAAGGTTTAAGCGCAAGGGCAAGCGTTCGATCCCTTCCTCTTGCGTTATTTTGTTGGATTATTTCTTTGCTAAACCCTGCAGGTGGATCCAACACGCACGCGTTCGTCAGGGCCTACAATGCACCCTCGTTTTCCACCATTGGATCTCCTCTAGTCCAGATCAAAGAGCCCAGATGATGGCGTTCCACTGTACACCTTCAGGATATACATACATCTGATCCAGCGCCCCCCATGTTCTTCTTTCTTGTCTTTTTCAGTTTTTTTATGTTTATTGTTTTTTTTACTCTTTTAACAATTAACAACCACTAACTTAATTAGGATTAGAATTATTAGGATTAGTTAATTTTTAAATAATTAGGATTAACTAATAAATAATTAAATTAGGATTAATACTAGGATTAATTTTAAAACTATTATTTTTTAAGTCTTATTTAATCAATTAACCTTTTTTTGTAATTTTAATTAATTTAGCTAATTAGATTCGTTTATTTAAATTAATTAGGCTTAACCAATAATTAATTAAATTAGTATTAAATTTCTAGGATAGTTTTTCTTAATTAGGTTTTTTACCTTAGGTAGGTGTTGTCTATTATCCTTCGCTTAGGTTTTTTAACCCTTTAGGTTTTTTTTACCCATTAGGTTATTTTACCCATTAGGTTTTCTCCCTTAGGCGAATGTTGTCAGTAAGTTTTTTAATCATTAGGGTTTTTAGGCTAATTAATTTAACTTTAGGTTTATTAATTTTTTTTAACTACAATTTTATTTTTAGGTTAACCTTTAAGATTTAGGATTTATCACCACAAATACCTCCCACCCTTAATTTTCCCAATGCGCGACTTTCTCTTCTCATCTCATATTCTATGATTGGCGCATGATTTGCTTATTTAATTTTGTTATTTAATTTATGTCATTTAAATTCTAGAAGGTGTATAGGTCGCTCATTCAATTTGTGATGTAATAGTAATTATGGTTTATCTTTTCTGCTTTTATTTTCCGCACACTATAACTATTTTATTTGTTTGCTACTAACTGCGTGGTTAGTAAAATATGGAGTGACAACAATTAATTGAATCTAGTTCACCTAATGCAAGATAAATATTCGAATCCAATTCACGTGATTGTTGCACCCACACACCTTTAGGTAACCTCTCTTCTGTTGCCTTTCGACAAATAGTAGTCAAGTCCCTCGAGCGTAGGTGTCATACCCCAAAATTTGCCCTCTCATTTTTAAAGACAAAAATCTTCAAGTGCGAAAATAATTGAAGAGGACATCCTAAACTTCCCGACAAATTCAAAATTATTCTCAAATAATGAAAATTGAGAAAATTATGGTTGGTGAAAGTTGGGAAATTTTGAGTCGGTGCATAAAGTCCAAATTGAGCAAATTCATTATTGGGCCACAGTTTTAATCCAATCACCCATTAAATTATTTTATTTCAATTGTTTTGATTTACATTTAAATAATTCAAAATAAGGAAAATAAAATAAATTAAGCTCTTAGTGAGGTCCAAGCTCATTTTCCTTTTAACCTAATATTTTCTTAAAAATAACTAACAACCCTTATTTTTAACCATTCACCTCTACCAAATTCTCCGTTCCCATACAATAACAATCAACAACTCTCATAATTTTACACTCATCCACAAAAAACCCTTTACCATCGTTTCTGACCATAACGAATAATCTTCCGTCACTCTAATTTCGGTTGCAGCAGAGTGATAAATTTTCCAGCCTATCAGCCGAATTCTGAAACTACTGTTTCGATTTGCTCCGAATTTTTTCCAGAAGTTCTTAAAAAAATCGAGGAACAATACACCCTTAGAATAAAACTCTAAAGGATTTCGACGCTCAAAATCGCAAATTCCTCATTTTTCTATTTTATTTGATTTAATTTCTATTTTCATATTTTCAAAAAAATCTCAAAAAATTTGTAGCTTCGTTATCTTATTTTATTTGATTTATAATTTGGTATTTATTTTTTTTTATTATATTTTGATCACTTTTCTATTTTTCCATTTGTTTTCTTAACCGTAACATTGTAGTGGTTTATGAATAGGTTTCCTATGGATTGGCCAACTGGAAGGAGCTTTATCCCTTGACCTCAAGGAGTATCCAAGTTTATTCGTATTTGGCCAAAAAATATTTTGGGTTTTGGCCAAATCAAGGTTATTAGTAATTTTTGCCATAATTTAATTTTCTAAACCCCAATTCTTTTTTTATATTATATTATATTATATTATTATTATTATTATTATTATTATTATTATATTTATATTATTATTCTTATTATTAACATTATTATTATTATCTTTTTTGCAGGTACTTCCTTTGGCCATTAACCCTGTTTTGGCCAAACACTTTGTTGGTCACTTTTCCATAATGCACCCTCAAGGATTGCCACATCAAATCTCAACCTCTTCCTTTTGGTTCTATTTTCTTCCTTTTTTCTTTTCCTTTAATTAACCCTCTTTTATTATTAATATTTAATTACAAACCAAAACCTTAAATTTTCTCCCTTTTGTCCATTTTCATGAATTAGGGTTAGAGTATTATTTTTAGGCTAATAATTATTTTTAGGCTAATTAATTTAATTTTAGGATTTATTAACCTTTTTTTATAATTTTAATTAATTTAGCCAAATTAGGTTTTTAACCTTAGGTAGGTGTTGCCCATTAACTGTAGGTTTAGGTTTTTACCCATAAATCTTTTAGCCACTAACCCTTTTTTTGTTATATTTATTTTACTTCATTATTATTGCTGTAATGTCTTGCAGGGTTATCATCTACTCAATTATTTCTTTTTTTCGCAAGTTTTGCCATATTATGTATCTGCCCCAAAGCCTTGTTAAGGTTTCTACCTTTCTGCCTTTAATTTCTCTTACCCTGAGGGTTTTATTGTAATAGTTTAGGTTTTCTTTTTCGTCTTTATTTTTCTGCCCACAGGTGTTTATTGTAATAACGTAGGAACTTATATTCTCTGCCTTTAATTTCTGTATGATATTAACTGCTATGGTTAGTAATTCTAGGGAGTGCAACCTTGAATTGAACATAGAACCACTAATTATGAGATAAATATTCGAATTGAACCACCTGATTGTGCCACACACACACCTTTATGGTAACTCTTCTTATGCTGCCTGTTGCCTTTTAATTATGATTCTAAAATAGTCAAGTCCCTCGATTCTGAGGATACCTAAAGTAAATGCTGCCTTAATTCATTGAAATCATCATAAGATTTTGTCTCTCGATGCTTCCTCGGAAATAAAGATGATTGTCCCATTGCTAAGGTATCCTCGCCTGTTGCCTAAATGACTATTCTATCCTTCCCTCAAGACTACCTACCCTATATATGGTAGGGACAGTTTTATGGCGAATGATACTTCCTCGATGACCCTTTACATCCAATGAAAGGACTTCCTACCCTCTCATGGTATGAATTTCCCTTTCAAACTGAAAAGCTAAAAAGAACAATTTTTCTAACTTAGGGTAGGTGCTCCTGATTGCTTGCTCTATTCAAATTCAAATCAAAAATACTTTTCACACTCTTTTTCAAATCAATTCAAAAAGGCTACGCTTATTTACAAGCTAAAGTTCTTATTCAAATTATTTTTCTATTCACACACTACACTTCAAACATTTTGATAACAAAGTGAGCTAAGCAATTAAGAGCCATGGATAACCATGGATACAAAGGGTGCTTACACCTTCCCTTTGTATAACCTACCCCCCGAAATCAAAATATTTTTAAAAGGTCTTTTCCTGTTCTTTTAGCCTTTCTATATATTGGATAAAATAAAAGTCGGTGGTGACTTTTGCTATCCGCAACATTTCTTAAAAGTCAGTTCTCCCACCGTATTACAGTAGGGATACCTTAACATGCTGCCTGCGATTCTAAATCATCATAGTCCCTCGGAATAAAGATCATAGTCCCTTCGAGTGGTCTGTGATAAAATGATCTTGTTCCTTGATGTTGCCTCAGTTAAATGATGATAGTCCCTTTCGATTTCTAAGGTATCCTTACTTGTTGCCTTAATGACTATTCTCATCAATTCATAGGATTTCCTACACTCTTTATGGTATGGATAGTCCTATGACAACGCGATGACCCTCGATGACCCGATCACATCCAATGAAAGAACTTCCTGCCTAACAATTGATATGGATAACCCCTTCAAATGAAAGACTTCGAGAACAAGATAGACGAACTTAGGGTAGGTAGCTCTTAACTGCTTGCTCACAGCAAATTTCAAATTACTTTTCACACCTCCTTTTTAAAACAATTTTAAAGGCTACACTTTATTTACAAAGTTAAAGTCCTTTTTCAAACTGTTTTTCTAAACACAAATACAAACCAAACATTTCAAACAAATCAAAGTGAGCTAAGCAATTAAGAGCCCATGGATAACCATTGATGCAAAGGGTGCTTACACCTTCCCTTTGTATAAAACTGTCTTTCCTGTTTTTTTGCCTTTCCTAATTGAATAAAATAAAAGTCAGTGGCGACTCTTGCTATCCGCACATTTTAAAAAGTCAGTTCTCCCACCGTGTTACACCTCAATCTAAAAATGGCAACATGTAAGGGTAAGTCTCATCGCAACTGTAATACGGTGAACTGACTTTTATATCGAAAAATGTACGGTTAAGCATGAGTCGCCACCGACTTTTATTTTATCCAAATATCGGAAAAGCTAAAAGAACAGGAAAGACCTTTGAAAGATTTTGAGTTCGGGGGGTAAGTTATACACAGGGAAGGTGTAAGGCACCCTTTGTATCCATGGGCTCTTAATTGCTTAGCTCACTTTGTTTGAAGTGTTTGAATTTGTTTGAAAAGATTTTCGAAGAAGAACTTTAGCTTGTAAATAAGCGTAATCTTTTTGAATTTGATTTGGAAAAGAGTGGGAAAAAGATTTTTAATTTTAGAGCAAGTAATTAGTAGCAACTACCCTAAGTTTAGAAATTTGTTCTTTTAGCTTTTCAGGGCGAAAGGGTCTATCCATACCATAAGAGGGCAGGAAGCCTTTCAATTGGATGTGAAGGGTCATCGAAATTATCGCTCGCCATAAGACTGTCCCATGCCATAAAGAGGGCAGGTAGTCTAAGGGAAGGATATAATAGTCATTTTATTAGGCATCATGCGAGGATACCATAGCAATTGGGACAATCATTTTTATAAGGCAACCTCGAGGGAGTTTCAATAACTTTGAAGGCAACGTTTGCTTTAGGTATCCTCGGAATCGAGGGACTTGACTATTTTAAAGGCAACAATGATTAAGGCAACAATATAAGGCAAGGGCAACAAGAAGGGTTACTCTAAAGGTGTGTGGGTGCACAGTCACGTGGTTCAATTCAGTGGTATTTATCTTGTAAAAATTAGTGATCTATGTTCGGTTCATAGTTGCACTCCCTATTTTACTAACCACGCAGTTTAAAATGAACAGAAATAAAAGGCAGAAATTAAAGTTCCTACGCTATTACAATAAACACCTGCGGGGATGGGGAATTTAAAATAAGAAAGATCAATAATTAGTTTTAATCTTGAATGCCTTGATCTTCCTCGAACCCTGAAAATTAAAAGAAAAAGTAATAGGGGGTGAGTGTAGAACAGATTCATTAATTAGTGAGGCAAACCCTAATTTTTATAAGGCAAAAATAAAAATAAAAATAAAAATATTATTAAACAAGCAAAGGATTAGAAACTTAACTTTTGATTGGTAGGGCGCGTGGTCGGAGGATACTGGAGTAACCCTGAAAATGCACAAAAAAACAGAAAATTTTTAATGTATGAATGATCTACAAACCTTAATTGATTAAAGATCTATAAACCTTAAAAGAAAACTTATTGTGACCCAAAAGGGTTTATAAGGCTTAAGAATGTGTTAGCAGTGATTAGTGATTATGATGAAAAGAAATAATAAAAATCAGAGTTTTAAACATTAAATCATTACCCTAAAATAATCATTAGTAAAAAACCTTTTTATTATAAAACAATTATTTTCTATATTATTTAAAAAAAACGAACCTTAGAATTACATAAAAATAAATAATTTATATAACATCATTATAATAAAGGAAAAAAGTTTTAAAAGAGATAAGTTAAAGGAAAAAAAAAGAATAAAACAAAATAAGTAAATAAAATAAAAAAATAAAAAAAAGGAGGAGGGACTTAGCTGGAAATCAGGTGTGATGATCTCTTTAAGGTCCATGGTAGTCCTGCAGATTGAGGGGCGTTAGATCTGCTTGCTGTGGAGATCCAAGGGTCCGCATGTGAAGGTGCACCGTATACGTACAAGGGCGTGCTGTGTGGGATCAGCTTTCAAATAAATTGAAAAATTATTTTGCCAAACCTGGGGATCGAACCCAGGTGACTTCGCCACAAAGACCAAGTCCCTTGCCAAGCGTGTTATTAACACATGATGATATTAATTTCCACAAGATAATAAAAATACAAAACTAATCAATTAAATATAAAAGTCAAAAGATGAGGCGCGTGGGCCCCATGGTGGAACGCATAGCCAATCAAGAGAAGAGAGAAGTTAGCCTCGTTTTGACCTGCCAATGAGAGGGGAGAGAGGATTTGAATGCGCTGACTGGCTAATTGAGGGAGGCCACGCGTTTGGTCAAACTCCACATCATTAGTCTTCATCTTCAACCTCCGCACCTGCGGATTTTCCTGCAGGATTAGCTGTGGATTTACCTGCGGAAAATCCGCAGGTTTTTCTTCTCCCATGGCTTCGATTCTGAACCTGCGAAAACAAAATGATACACACACAAATACTGCCCAGACATACTAAATAGAACCTTCTGAATCAATTGGTGGCGACGGTTTGGTCTGAAAAATCTTGCATGGTGAGATACGAAGGTGTATGAACCTTATGCCCTAACAATGGCATATCGTTAAACCTGCATTGAAACTCAACAATACCAACCCAGAAATACTCTAAACATACATACGAGTACACTCATGTCATTAGAAAGTGTTTATGATGCATGGATTAATATAAACGCTTTAAAGAAAAACAATGAGCAAACCGTGATGATGGAGCTATGGTTCTGCGTGCTCCGGTTGATGAAGATGATTTGGTCGCGTTCAGAAAGCTCCAAGGAGATGATTGTAATGCTTAAGATAGCTTGAAATTGGCTGCAGCAAACGAATGCAACTTGCACCACTTTTTTGATATTTTCACGTGAGTTTGGAGGCTGCTTTGAAATAGGGTTTTTTTTCGTCCCCTCTCCTCCTTGTGTTGCTTCTCATATAAAGATTGAATTAGGGTAGATCATGGGCTTGGTCTTTAGGTCAAAATCAAGAGAGAAATTTGATTAGAAATTTATATAACTTCTTTCTATTCTTGGCCAATCTTGTACCAATCTCTTTCTCACGTTTCTTTTGTGATTAATCAATTTGGATTGATCAACCTTTATAGAATCCATCCAATAATATCTCTTATTATTTACTCATGATTTTACTTGATTTTAAATTTGAAATTAAACAAATAAAATCAAATATAAGTAAAATAAAATCATGAACTAAATAAAATTTGATCTATGCTCCACTTGGATGATTAAAATAAATCTCCTTGAATTAATTCAAATATTGTTATATTTTACTTGATTTATTTAGATTTTAAATGAGTAAAATCAAAATAAAATAAGTAAATGTTATATAAAAATAAATGAATAATTATGGGCCCTCTTTTGAGTCATATCCATGTTTAGAATCCACAACTTGAGCCCATTAGTTTAAAACCAAAGATTGGTCCATTAGTGTTTGGTAAATTTCATGAATTTTGACCAACTTTTGAACCTCATATCTCCTTCAATATTGATCATATGATGGTGTTCTTGTACTTTTTGGAAAGCCCAAGGTATTCTCTACAATCCACTTTGGAACATATTTTGCATTTGGAGATTTCATCTTGATGATATGGCTCCTGACAAAAAACAGCTTTTTGCGATCTTTTGGAAGGACCTGTAATGTATTGACTCATATCTCTTATGCGGAAGCATTTCTCGACCTTGGGCCCAACATCAAAGTTGTAGAGAATAAAATTTCCTTGAGAATGAGCTTTGGTTTAGGAATTTCGGACAAAGTATGAGAGAGATATGATCAGTCAAAGTTGGGTTGACTTGTAGTTCAAAACCCTAAATTAGTAACTTGGACATTTGATGATTTTGGAGCTTTCCTTGATGAATCATGATCAACCTTTGATCAAATGATAACTGTGACTTCAAAATAAGTATGTTGACCAAAAATCGGGAACTTTGACTGTATTTTGACCATAGTTTGACTTTTAGGTCAACCAGTCGATTGTTGATTATTTGAACTGTGACTGAGCAATCTTATGAATTAGAGCTTGAAATTTGGCATGAGGTTTATTTGAACCATATGAGGCCATGAAGTCCATTGGAGATATCAGAACCTGACTTTTCTTTGAGAAAAGCAAAACCCTAGTTCAGAGGCACTTGTTTAGGAGAGTGTGTCTTGAAGCTTTATGTACTGATTTGAATTTGAATATGAGAAATAGTATGGGCAAATTTTGGGGTATGACAGCTGCCCCTGTTCAATTATCTTAAACCTGAAGATGTAGAGTGGTTTGTATGCCAGTCGGTATCTGAAGGTGGAAGATGATTGAACACTAGAATACCAAGAAATTTGCCCTAGCTGAAGTAGGGACCTTTGTCGGAGATGGGCTTGAAGATGCCATCCAGTAAATCATGCATTAGATTATGTTTGGAGTGTTTGAGAAGTAGTTGTTTGAGTGTTGATCGTGTCATTATTGTTCGTAATGACTGAATTAGATCTAAGTCCTTTGAACTATTCACAGAGGATGCTCGAAACTAAGTATCAGAACTAAATCGTCGTCTTGATTATCTCTGAACTATCTTCGAAATAATTGTCACAATTAAATCTCTATCTTGATTATTTCTGAACTATCTTTGGAGGATACCCAAAATTAAGTGTCAAAATTAAATCTCGGTCTTGATTATCTCTGAACTATCTTTGGAGGATACCCAAAATTAAGTGTCAAAATTAAATCTCTGTCTTGATTATCTCTGAACTATCTTTGGAGGATACCCAAAATTAAGTGTCAAAATTAAATCTTTGTTTTGATTATCTCTGCACTATCTCTGGAGAATACCCGGAACTAACTGTCAGCATTAAGCCTTTGTTTGGATTATTTCTGAACTATCTCTGGAGAATACCCGGAACTAAGTATCAGAATTAAATCTTTGTTTGGATTATCTCTGAACTATCTCTGGAGAATACCCGGAACTAAGTATCAGAATTAAATCTTTGTTTGGATTATCTCTGAACTATCTCTGGAAGATATCCAAAATTAAGTATCAGAACTAAATCTCTGTCTTGAATGAGCGTCAGAATTAAATCGTTGACTTGATTATCTCTGCACTATATCTAGAAGACAATGTTTATTTGATTGTAGAAATAGGCTGAAAAAGAAACATTAGTTTCATGCAATGTCGTGATGCATGCATTGTAATTTTTGAAATGAATGAGAGTATTATACTTATGCAATGAGGCGTATGTATGTTATGTATGAATTTACTATGATACATGATGCATGAACATGATTTATGCCATTCGGAGTATCCCGATTGAGAAAATAAATCCTTCTATTGTTTGTTTGATCTTGTCTTGAAGGTGCTCAGCTGGGAATTTATGATTCTTGCTTGGGGATGATCAGTAACTTGATGTATCCTGATTGGGGACAAAAACATTAATACGCCATGTTTGGAGAAGAGAAAGGTGTCGGGGAACCGACAATGCTGAAGAGGTAAACTCTGTTGAGGAGCTATGTCTTTTGTTGGACGAGTATGTTTGAAGATATCTTTTTGAGGATTACTCTGTGGGGATATGATCTTGTGAACCCGGCTCTGTGGGGAGTCATGGGTGTCTTGAAAGTTGCCTCCAGTATTATAATTACTACATTTCCTGGACCTGATTAGGACACACCACTGAGTGTTGATTTAGATGTCAAATTGGACTTGCATAGATTTGCCCCTGATAGTAGGGACTTTGGAAAGATTCATCTCGCGGGGACTTTATGAGATGTGCACTATGGGTGACATGTCCCTAGTAATTGTAGGCCCAGGACAATGTCCCATGTTGATTGGGAAGCAGCTCCAGATCTACTTGGATGCATGCCCTTGATTGTTTTGGCATCCTTGAGAGATTATCGGAATCTTGACTTGATTGCCCCAGATTGATTGGACAAAACGTGCCATGTCCCCTTGTATATGTAGGAGACATTGCTTCTTGGAGTAATCTTGTCTGTCGGGATGACTTTCAGTCATTAGTTGTGCCCTATGCAAATTCTTTCTGATGCTAACATTTGAATTTATGTAGCAGAATATGTTTAATAATGAATTCCTGAGATGCGATGCATACGTTTGTCTTGAGTTTATTTATTTTTTTGAAAAACATTTAAAACAGGAGATGTAAAAGTGTGATATTTGTAAAAACATGATATTTATAACAACGTGGTATTTGTAAAACAAAATATCAACTCAACATTTTTGATCAACCTTAAGGAGTCGGGATACCTTTTGTTATGACAGAGTGCTTTCGAACTAACCATGCTTCAATTAGGACTTTCAAGGGTTGTAACGTGGCTTGGTTCACGGTTTAAGAAACAAAGGATAAAGGCTCAAAGTTTATTTGTACCCACCCCTCTTCGTGATGTTCTTCGATCCTAAGTTCAGTTAATTCAACTTATGCATTCAGGTTCCAAGAGATTTATGGATTTGCGCCTTTGATAATGTTGATGGTTCGCAAGTAAGGAGAACTTTTGAGATGGCAGTCACTTCTTCCTTTTGGTAGTCACAACTCTGAGTTGTTCAAGAATTTATTGACTTCCTTTTTTTTTCATCTTTTTGATATCCCTAACTTTTGCCTGAACTGTCTATTTTGAGATTACAGTCAGCGGGATGCCTTGATTTTTGCCTAAGTCATCTTTTTGATTTTTGACTTAGCAGGCTTTTGTATATATGTTTTTTTTCCAATTTTCCTTTTTTGAAAGATATTGACTGCCTTGTTTGATGATTGATGAACCATCATTGTCTTTTGATTGACATCTCCAACACTTCTTTGATGTGTGCGGTTGAACGTTTGTGAATGATGTCGCACGCTCGCGAAAAATGAACAGAGTCACCACCTATATATTTATCCCATAAGGGAAAGGAACATCAGAAAACCTAACAAAGGGTAAGAACAGGGTCTTGCGACCAGAGAATCTAGGTACGGGAGTCGGTTACGCAAGGGGAAGGTATTAGCACCCCTCGCGCCCATCGTACTCGATGGTATCCACCTATGTTTGTTTCTATCTAAAGGGTGTGTACTATGTCTATGTCTATATGGGAAATGAATGCAAAATGTAGGGAAAAGAAAGAATTGTACTCGCACGGGCCCTACCCCGCTGCCTACGTATCCTTTTCAGGAATCAGAGTTACCGTAGCTCGGCTCACGATTTTTTGTTTGTTTTTGTGTTTTTTAATTGGGCGGAGTTAACGTTCGCGCTCTTGCATAAGGGATCGCCTACGATGCGTTCGAGCGGAAATAACATGCCCTTAGAAAGAAAAAAAGGGAGAGATTGGTTTGTGTCTTTTAGGGTAATTCCATGATGACAAAACCCACTACAAGGCTTCGCATCACTTCCTTACTTTGTTTTAAATCTGATCATTTATTAGTGTTTTGAGTGTTTTTGGTTGGTGTTTTTTAAGGGAATTTATTTTGTGACTTAGATCATACCAAAAAGAGTTTTGTTTTGCATATTTAGAGAACGCACATCGAGGCCTACGCCACAATCGTTTCTCTAAATAACAGTTAAGAAATACATCGAGGCTTCACACCTCAATCATTTCTTCTCCGCTAAGTAAAGGAATACAAAAAGGAGTTCTTTTGTGAATATTTAGAGAATGCACATCGAGGCCTACGCCACAATCGTTTCTCTAAATAACGGTTAAGAAATACACCGAGGCCTCACACCTCAATCATTTCTTCTCCGCTAAGTAGGAAAGAACATACATTGGGGCCTACGCCCCAATCATTTCTTTCCTACTATGAAGTGTAGTAACGGTATGATCTTCATCGATATTTATTAAGTATTTTAAAAGTTGAAAAGAAAAAGAGAATGAGAAGGGAACTATTCCTAAATTCCAGTCTAAGTTGTCTATACAAGTCTAAATCCTAATGTTAACATGGGACTAAATTCTAAAAGGAGCAATAAAAAGGTACTAACAATAGGCCTAAAATAAGGCCAAAAATACGAGCAATAAAATCACACAAGCATCATACAAAAATGAACATGGAAATAGTACAAAACGATTCAAGCATTAGTACAAAAATGAAACTAAAAAAAAAACTACTATTTTTATGAGTTTTTTATGAAGGTGAAATCAATTAAAAGTCCAAAATTAAACTAGCCTAAAACCTAATTAAGAGGCTAATATATTTTATGAGTTTTTAGTGAAGGGGAATTCTAAGACTAAAATTAAATCTAAAAGTGGCCTAAAAATCTAACAAGTTTATTGATTTTATTGTTTTTATCACTAAGAAAAAAATAAGAGCAAGCTATGTTAAAAAACCTAAATTCTAATAAGGAAAATATGTGATCAGGGGGGGACTGAATTGGGAATGGTGGTGTGGACAAGTAAGCTGGTCGGGCCTGCAGACAGAGGCCCAAAGTGAATTATTTGGTTCAGATTTTGTTTAATATCAAAGATGGTACGCTTGGGCCTTCAGGGGGAGATCTAATAATCAGGCCCACAGAGTTTTTTTTGTTATGACTTTGAAGCCAAAACGTGTGCATCAATGGGCCAGGGGGTGAAAGAATAGCAATTTCGGTATTGGCCCAAGAGAAATAACCCATGAGCATGTTTCAGATTAGATTCCACACATTTTCTAGATTTTGGGTTCAATTTCACTAATTCCAACAGATCCATGTACATTTAAACACCATTAACACTAGTTAATCCTAATTAATCACATTAAAAAAGCGTTATGAATAGACTAAATTAAAATGGGGATTAGGGTTTAATTTGTGACCTTTCGCCTTCTCGGAGCTTCTTCTCTTCTCTTTCTCACGAGAACAAGCGGCGCGGTGGTGATGGCCTCAACCCTTTCTGATGAAGCTTTCCGGCGTCAACATTTGTCCCCTCCGACGACTATCTCATCTCTCCGCTCGGTCTCGATCGCTCTCACCGTGTTCGTTTTGTCAAAGATTGTGCGGAGCTGAGTCGATGAAGTTTGAAAGAGAATATTAAAGCGCGATTGGGGAAGATGATGTCGTTGCGTTCAGAGATTTATGAACGTTGTGAAGGTTCCCGATTGAGCTCTTGATGATCGGAAACGAATCGTGCGACGATTGTTCTCATATTTGATCTTCAGATCGGTCCCTATCTCCGTCGAAACCTACCGGAGAGCTCCGACGGCTCTTCAACCGTAATGACAAGAATATCAGAAGAACCTTTAATCTTCAGGTAACACCGCGTATCCCTTGCCTTTAACATTTCAGACCGATTGTTCTTTCTTCTTCTTGAATCTCATTCTCCTTCGTCTTCTTCTATTTGATTTTCCGTGGACTTCCTTTTATGTTCAAATCTGCTTCCGAAGTTTTGCGTGCGCTATCATGGCATAGTGATGATTATTGATGGAGTATTAATGTTGTTGTAGAGAGCTTCTGAGAGCAGAGTTGAGGTTGAAGAGATGATGATCTTGTGGTGAGGTATGAAGCGTGGAAGTGGAGTGAACGGGGAAGGTTGAAGATGGTGAAGCTGCGACGAATGAAGATCTTATGGTGGAGGTGAATGATTGTGATAGTAGAGAAGATTGAAGAGGTGAAGATGAGAGAAGATTAGTGATTGAAGGTTTTTAAATTGATGATGAGAGGATGAAGATTATGGAGGGAATTGAAGATTATGAAGATAACAGTGTGAAAGAAGAAGCCGAATAGAAACTGAAGAATTCTGATATATAGGATGAAGGAAGGTTGAGTCGGCTATGATGAAAGGTTAGTTATCTTTCTGATTTTTCTGTTATAGCTCTGTTTCAATCTGTTAGAGTGATAGGGTTTGTAACTGTTTTTGGAAGTTAGTTATGGATGGTTATATTCTGTTATGACAGTTATGAGTTTATTATGGGCTGTTTGAAAGTTAGTTATGGTTTATGGTATGAAGCTTTTTGTGGTTGTTTATTTGTGAATGCTGAACCGGTTTTAGTGTGGCTGCAGGGTTGTATAGTTAGAATGTGTGTATGTTTGAATATGTTGAATCAGTCTGATATATACAGGTGTGACTGAAAATGTCTATAATTGGTGGTTAAAGTAGGACTGTTAGAGATTAATTTAGGACAAGGAACTTGGCTTTTATATGTCTTGGTTCAGGTTGATTGACAATTGTAGGAAATGGTATGGCTGCAAGTTCTGGGTATTTTGTAATGTTTGGACTGAGCTTTTCTCTCTTTTTGTACTGAATTGATACAGGGCTAGAATTGTGCAAACATGGTTTTGTATTGTGAATTTGATGATGCTTTTGTTGTATATGCTGCTTTTGACAATTATTCAGGAGTTTCTAAAAACTGTTAGTTTGTTAGGTTTGGGATCTATGTGATGGTTCTGAACTGGATTTTCCTTCATGTGTGCAGGTTTGCTATTGTTCCTGAATCACGAAGGAAAAAGGGGCCATGTTTGGAAACTCTTAGAAGCTTTGTTGGACATGGAGCAAAATGAAGATCAAAAGGAAATGGGTTGATTGAAGATTTAAGAAGAGATGGATTTTAGGGGGTCAACTGTGTTTTTTTGTGGAATATTATGTAATGATTTTCTTTGTTTTGTAATAGGATGATGGTTGGATAGTGTAATGAACAAAACTTTTTCTCTTTGAATGAATTCCCATATTTTCTGAATTTGAACTTTTCATGCTTCGGTGCTTGATATTCAATATGATCCTAATGCATCTCAAAAGAAAGTGATCATAGTCCATCTTGAATGAGGAAGTCAACATGACTTGGTCAACAAAAATCAACATTCCAAGGTTGACTTGTTTATGAAAAGTCAACTTATGCCCAATGAGATCATATTTAATTTTCTTTCTTGTTCCAAATTTACACTTCTCTCCATGCTTGATATCAACAGAACTTGCACTTCAAACTAACCATTAATCCCATGTCTTGTGTTAGAAGAAACAAAACTCGAACAATAACTTTTGCCAAGACAAAGTGAAACTTCCAATTGCTTCATGACCCTTGATCCCATATTTTTAGATGTCTTATTAAGTGGATGAATGCAAAGTTTATGCAAATGACCTAATGGAGAGTATGTACATGAATGCAAAGCCTAAGTCAGTTAGAAATAAAGGGGTAGGACAAATTTGGGGTATGACAGCTGCCCCTATTTAATCGTCTTAAACCTGAAGGTGAGATTGGCGTTAGCCTTTCGAACATTCAAGGTTTAAGAAGATTAAATACAAAGACCTGAAATTTGTCCTGAAAAGATGGTGTAGGTGTTATCCTTATTTTTGTTTTGATATCTGCTGGGGGGAGAGAATTTTTTTTGTTTTTCTGGTGGAAGAATTTACAGTGAGTAATTGGACAAATGGAGATAGCTTGTAACGTAGCAGTGGTGCCAATACAAGGTTCTCAAAGGGAATGATTGTTGTATGAAACTGACTGAAAGGATAAGATCTTGTGCGATCTATGACTCAACAACGACTCGACATCAGGAGAGGATCTCGTACGATCCTCAGGACCGAAAGGAAAAGATCTCGTGCGACCTATGACTCAACATCGGGGTGAGAATAACAAACTCACGACTCAAGAGAATTGAAAAAGACGAGGATAAGGTCGACAGACCTACGATCCATGACTCGAAATTAGGGTAAGATCAACGGACATACGACCCACAAGAATTGAAAAATACGAGGATAAGGTCGACACACCTACGATCCGTGACTCGAAACTAGGGTAAGATCAACCGACCTACGACCCACAAGAATTAAAAAATACGAGGATAAGGTCGACAGACCTACGATCCATGACTCGAAACTAGGGTAAGATCAACGGACCTACGACCCACAAGATTTGAAAGAAGGGATAAACATCAACACTAGGGTTGGAGGGCATCAACGCTGAGGTTGGAGCATATCAACACTGAGGTTGGGGGACATCAACACTGAGGTTGTGAAAGGAAAGGCGTCGACACTGAGGTCGAGGACATCAACACTGAGGTTGGGACGAGAAAAGATAAACATCAACACTGAGGTTGCGAATGACGATTGGCATCGACACAGAGGTCGGTGAAGGAATGATAGGTATCAACACTGAGGTTGGACAAGAAAAGGATAGACATCAACACTGAGGTTGAAAAAGAAAGGTATCGACACTAAGGTGAGGGGAAGAAAGAATTAATATCAACACTAAGGTTGGGGATTGGGGAATTAGTTTGAAATGGTTTGCCAGGACGGAAGGCAAAGGATACACAACACGGGGGTTGGATCTAAAAATTTTCCTGTACGAGGGAAGAGATCACAGAGACTAGTGACGACTAGACTCGATCGAAAGACATTGGTAAACATTGGAGATTCACGGAGATGCTGATGCTGGTGGAGCATAAGAATTACATTAATCCCTCAGGCCAAAGGCGGGGTGTAACTCTTCAAGAGCGGCAATCGTTCGAATTGCCACACACCAAGTATGGTTATTCAAATGATTGAAAAATGAGATGGGTTGAATGCCCACCCTCATTCACACTCTAATCTTCACGCAGCACACGGGAAATAACCTCGGAGACAATGATTCCGACGAAGAAAGACATTGTATCCGATCCACATTGGGGAGAGAACATGAGACTTCTTTTGGGGATTGAGGATACCAGGTATTGGCACCATGGTTTGAGGAGATTTGTGATGTAGTAGCAGATATCAATCGGAGTTTGTAAGGATAACGTTCTATGTGGGGAGTATCGATGCCTTGATTGGGTGCTGATTTGTATTATCTGGCTTATGCTTTGTATGCATGTTTGAATTTTTCTGTGGCGTAATGATCCGCTTTGACGGATATGCTACGCTTTTGAGGATGCAATGTTATATGCAGTGAACATTATATGCAGGATGCCAAATAAAGGCATTAGTGAGATAGAGAAGCATGATTATTGGAATCCCTTGCTTGTTGTCTTGAGCTACCAATATGGATCGGTGTTGGAAACCCCGCTATACCAAAGATCATTGGTATCTGTGCTGAGGGTTGAAGTGCAGCTTTGTTTGGGGGGAAATGACTTCATCCGACTTTCCCTACATCTTGAATTACATGGGGATGGTGAGCTTGAGGAGATTCCCTCGATTCACCGTGTTGGGGATGAGAAATCCAGATAAGGAGCCTAGGTTGGGAGAGTGGAACAACTCTCATGAGAAATAAACTCATGTGCTTGGGGAGAAACCATAATTCCAGGAGAAATAAACTTCTATGATTGGGGAGAGACAATAAAGCTCAGAAGATTGTGCCCCAAGCTTCATGAACTACGAGGGAATTTGCCCCAAAGGATCCTTGGAGAGATTTGTCGAATCTCGACGTAACTGCCCCAGATTGGTTGAAACCAAGAGAGATTCCTCGACTTGATTGCCCCAGATTGATGGAAGCTTGAATGGATGCCTCAGTTGACAGAGTCTTCACACGACTTGCCCCTCGGAGTGATCAGCCTTTTGAAGTGAATGGCCCATGGAATCGATCAACTTTTTCTGCAGTTATTCATTGTTTGATCTTCCTTGATGTCAAATCTTTATTCACAAGTAAAAGATGATTGTTTTGAAGATGATTGTTTTGAAGATGATAATCCTAATGCAATGCTTATGCTAGCTTCGAGATTAAAGTTATTAAAACAAAGTTGTGACATTCAGTGTTTGAATTGTTTGTCATATCGATATCAACATAAATGGTAAGCAAACATCTAGGAGTCAGTTTTACGCAACTTGCTTTTGAAATAAACCCTGCTTCAATTAGGTCTTTTAAGGGTTGTAACGCGGCCTAGTTCACGGTTTTAGAAAAAAAAAGATTTAAGGCTCAAAGTCTAACCTAAACCCGCCCATTCTCCGTGATGTTCTCCAGTCCTAAATTCAACTTAACCTGATACGAGCGTTCATCCTTCAATAGGAGTTTGGAATGGTTGAGGAACCAATGAGGTCTTCTGGACATGGCAGTCACTTTACCTTTCGATTTGGTGTCTGATCACACAACTTTGTTCTTTTGATGAGGATCTTTGTATTATAATCCTTGTTTTTCGCTTCTGCTTTGCTTTTTTTTTGTTTCCCTAACTTTTTCCTGGACAAATTCTTTTGAATTTTATTTTGGAGTCCAGCGGGATGCCCTAATTTTTGCCTAAGTCACTTGTTTTCAAGTTGTTGACTTAGCGGGCTTTTTTTTATTCACTTCTTTTTCTTTGAACAAGTCGTGTGATCCTGAATCTCTGATTTGTTGGAGGTAATTGTGACTGCCTTATTCTTTGATTGATGAGGGATTATCATTGTGGTATTCACTTTCCTCAACCTTTTTAAAGACAACCATTGTTGTATCCTTGGATGCACACTCCTGATGAATTTTGATTGCTCGATCAGGTTAATTGAACGCTACCCTGCCCCTGGGTTGAATGTGAGGGTTTTTTTTGTATAGAAAAGAAACTCCTACTTCAAGGCTCAAAGGGGTTAACGAGGGTTGCACTCCCTTATATCTCCAGTGTTTGGGGATCTGAAACAATGCCTGTACATCCTCAGCGGGGTTTTATTCAAAAGCACACAATTAGAGATTTTGCGTTTTTATTATTTTTCATCATTCTCCTTTTGCTATTTTTTGCTTAATCAAGAGTTTGATATCGATAGACGGAAAGATATGAGTGAACACGAATGGATTGATTCTAAACTAGCATATGCAATGCATTTTTATTTTCATTTAAAAACAAAACAAGTTCTACATGGAAGTAACATTTAACAAAACAAGGAAAATTACAAATGAGAATGCAGAAATGAATTGATGATTGCCATAGTTGAGGAGGCTTGACTCCGTCTGGACTTGTTGATCTTGAATACTTTTTGTAGTTCCTTCCAAACACTTCAGATTACTTCAAAAGAAAACTCCAATGAATTCACCCAAGAGTTGTAATTTTTTTTTTTACTTTAGGGATTCGAGCAATGCGAGTGATGCAATGCTCAAGATAAGAGTACGTCTTGCTTATCCCTCAATCGGGAGCCCCATGAACCTTTCAATTTATGTGAAGACCATTTGGAGTGAATGATATTGCTTTGGAGTCAATGAGATCTTGGACTTTGTGTTTCAAAATATTACAATCCTCAGTTGAATGTCCAGATGCCCCAGAATGGTACTCACACTTGGCGTTTAAGTCATATCCTTGAGGAATCGGTGTTGGAGGGGGCTTAGCCTCCCTTAGTTCGACCAAGGATTCATTGAGTAAATGAGAGAGCAGTTGACTATAAGTCATAAGAATCGGGTCAATCTTTCTTGGTGGTCTTCTCGGCCTTCGTGGACCTTGTTGTTGGTAATTTTGGTGATAGTTAAGAACATGAACCTGAGGATAAGCAGGGAGTTCTTCTTCTTTATTCTCTGAAATTGCATCTGTTTCACTTTTCTCTTCTTCTGTGAATTCGGAAGCATTGGCCATATCTTGGATTTTACCCATCTTTAAGGCGTTTTCAATTCGTTCTCCTACGACAACCAAACTTGAGAATTCGGAGGAAGCACAACCAATCATCATGTTCAGATAAGGATCTTTCAGAGTATTCATGAACATGTCTACAAGCTCTCGTTCCAAGAGTGGAGGTTGGACTCTGGAAGCTAATTCTCTCCATCTCTGTGCATACTCTTTAAAAGACTCATCAACCTTCTGAGTTAAACTTTGGAGTTGTAGTCTAGTAGGAGCCATGTCACTGTTGTACTTGTAATGCTTGAGAAAAGCCTCTGCTAATTCATCCCATGTGCGGACATGGGTTCGTTCAAGTCGTGTATACCATTCAAGAGATGCCCCACTTAGGCTATCCTGAAAGAAGTGCATTAGAAGCTTATCATTTTCTGCATACAGAGCCATCTTGTTGCAAAATGCCTTGATGTGACTCATCGGACAAGTGGTACCCTTGTATTTCTCAAAACTGGGGACTTTGAACTTAGCGGGAATCTTGATATCAGGCACTAGGCACAAATCAATAGCATTTAAAGCTGAGGAGCTTCGACCTTCTAAAGCCTTCAATCTTTCTTCCAAGAGATGGAATTTTCTCTCATTTTCCTCGATCGGGAACTTGAAAGCTTCAAATTCAGAATCGTTCTCATGATGTGAATCCTCCTTGTTAGGAACTTCCACAGGCACAGGTTTTGATCCTCCATTAGCAACAGTGGTCGGAGTACCATTAGCCAACTTGGCAACACTTTGTCTTAGCTCTTCTTGCCCTTGAACAACAGCATGGAGAGTCTCCAAGAGTTGGGTAATCCTCTCCCCCATAATATCCAAGTCCTTACGAAGTTCAGCCTGATTCTGTTCAAGATGGTCCATGATTCTCCTCTAATTAATCCTTGTATGATACAGATGTAGGGAAGTCAGCTTTGATGATGAAGCAAGAATCTGGATTGAAAGGGACCCCAATAAGCTTCTGATAGGGAACCATGACATGCAATATGATATGAATGTAGTGTTTCATTTTCGAGGAATCCTAAAGTCTTTTCACATACTTTTATTTCTCTTTTTATTCTTTTGAAATCAAAGCTTTATTTTGTATAGGATATCTTTTTTTTCTTTTCTTTTTTGCTGTTCTATTTCCTTTTTTCTCTTTTTTTTTAAATAGACTTTAGGATCCCCACAAATGAAGTGGGTGGAGCAATGATGTTATGCAATGCAACAACATGGGATCAAGGTCCATATAATCTTAGTAACCACTGTACAATTCTCTTAATAACTGATATAGGTCAGATGTCATGAGATCAAAAGTCCGGCATAGGTACCACACAACCATAGGAACAATAGTCACCAACAAAACAGAATAGTCACCAACGGTACCTGTCATGTATATCCCTCCCCACTCACATGTGAATCTAGGTTAGGGTAGGTCAAAAGGTCTCCAGCGTTAACAACTCTCCTGAAACACCATCATCGTTGCAAATACATGCCAACAACGGTATCCCATTTGAGTCTCGACTGGTCGAGGGTCTCATGATTGCAATCAACAGAACCTGACATTTTGTTGGCGTCATGACTATCCACTCTATCCTAGGTATCCTATGTGTCAACTCTGGCCTGGGTATTGGGCCTTTTACCTCGTAGAATCATCCCACCCAACCTGCAAACAGAGAAAATATGTGGTCCCCACGGGGACCCATAATATAGCCCAGAATGCGAGAAAGTAAATATGACATGCAAGCAGGAAATAAACATGATATGCAAGCATATATATACAAAAGATGCAAACATACAAATAAACAAAGAAACACCCAATAAAAGAAACAAACAAAGGCTAGGATCGACTTGCTTAGGTATTCCCCAGCAGAGTCGCCAGCTGTCGCACGCTCGCGAAAAATGAACAGAGTCGCCACCAATATATTTATCCCATAAGGGAAAGGAATATCAGAAAACCTAACAAAGGGTAAGAACAGGGTCTTGCGACCAGAGAATCTAGGTACGGGAGTCGGTTACGCAAGGGGAAGGTATTAGCACCCCTCGCGCCCATCGTACTCGATGGTATCCACCTATGTTTGTTTCTATCTAAAGGGTGTGTACTATGTCTATGTCTATATGCGAAATGAATGCAAAATGTAGGGAAAAGAAAGAATTGTACTCGCACGGGCCCTACCCCGCTGCCTACGTATCCTTTTCAGGAATCAGAGTTACCGTAGCTCGGCTCACGATTTTTTGTTTGTTTTTGTGTTTTTTAATTGGGCGGAGTTAACGTTCGCGCTCTTGCATAAGGGATCGCCTACGATGCGTTCGAGCAGAAATAACATGCCCTTAGAAAGAAAAAAAGAGAGAGATTGGTTTATGTCTTTTAGGGTAATTCCATGATGACAAAACCCACTACAAGGCTTCTCATCACTTCCTTACTTTGTTTTAAATCTGATCATTTATTAGTGTTTTGAGTGTTTTGGATTGGTGTTTTTTAAGGGAATTTATTTTGTGACTTAGATCATACCAAAAAGAGTTTTGTTTTGCATATTTAGAGAACGCACATCGAGGCCTACGCCACAATCGTTCCTCTAAATAACGGTTAAGAAATACATCGAGGCTTCACACCTCAATCATTTCTTCTCCGCTAAGTAAAGGAATACAAAAAGAAGTTCTTTTGTGAATATTTAGAGAATGCACATCGAGGCCTACGCCACAATCGTTTCTCTAAATAACGGTTAAGAAATACACCGAGGCCTCACACCTCAATCATTTCTTCTCCGCTAAGTAGGAAAGAACATACATCGGGGCCTACGCCCCAATCATTTCTTTCCTACTATGAAGTGTAGTAACGGTATGATCTTCATCGATATTTATTAAGTATTTTAAAAGTTGAAAAGAAAAAGAGAATGAGAAAGGATCTATTCCTAAATTCCAGTCTAAGTTGTCTATACAAGTCTAAATCCTAATGTTAACATGGGACTAAATTCTAAAAGGAGCAATAAAAAGGTACTAACAATAGGCCTAAAATAAGGCCAAAAATACGAGCAATAAAATCACACAAGCATCATACAAAAATGAACATGGAAATAGTACAAAACGATTCAAGCATTAGTACAAAAATGAAACTAAAAAAAAAACTACTATTTTTATGAGTTTTTTATGAAGGCGAAATCAATTAAAAGTCCAAAATTAAACTAGCCTAAAACCTAATTAAGAGGCTAATATATTTATTGAGATTTTAGTGAAGGGGAATTCTAAGACTAAAATTAAATCTAAAAGTGGCCTAAAAATCTAACAAGTTTATTGATTTTATTGTTTTTATCACTAAGAAAAAAATAAGAGCAAGCTATGTTAAAAAACCTAAATTCTAATAAGGAAAATATGTGATCAGGGGGGGGGGGGGGGCTGAATTGGGAATGGTGGTGTGGACAAGTAAGCTGGTCGGGCCTGCAGACAGAGGCCCACAGTGAATTATTTGGTTCAGATTTTGTTCAATATCAAAGATGGTACGCTTGGGCCTTCAGGGGGAGATCTAATAATCAGGCCCACGGAGTTTATTTTTTTTGTTATGACTTTGTAGCCAAAACGTGTGCATCAATGGGCCAGGGGGTGAAAGAATAGCAATTTCGGTATTGGCCCAAGAGAAATAACCCATGAGCATGTTTCAGATTCGATTCCACACATTTTCTAGATTTTGGGTTCAATTTCAATAATTCCAACAGATCCATGTACATTTAAACACCATTAACACTAGTTAATCCTAATTAATCACATTAAAAAAGCGTTATGAATAGACTAAATTAAAATGGGGATTAGGGTTTAATTTGTGACCTTTCGCCTTCTCGGAGCTTCTTCTCTTCTCTTTCTCACGAGAACAAGCGGCGCGGTGGTGATGGCCTCAACCCTTTCTGATGAAGCTTTCCGGCGTCAACATTTGTCCCCTCCGACGACTATCTCATCTCTCCGCTCGGTCTCGATCGCTCTCACCGTGTTCGTTTTGTCAAAGATTGTGCGGAGCTGAGTCGATGAAGTTTGAAAGAGAAGATTAAAGCGCGATTGGGGAAGATGATGTCGTTGCGTTCAGAGATTTATGAACGTTGTGAAGGTTCCCGATTGAGCTCTTGATGATCGGAGACGAATCGTGCAACGATTGTTCTCATATTTGATTTTCAGATCGGTCCCTATCTCCGTCGAAACCTACCGGAGAGCTCCGACGGCTCTTCAACCGTAATGACAAGAATTGTTAGACGCTGGCCTATAGATCTAGAGGGGGGGGTGAATAGATCTCACTAAGTTTTTACAGATTTTTCTACAGACTTGAGCGAAAGCGGTTCTGAATCGACTTGCGTCTATTCTGGACCGCTATTGCAAAGGTCGTATGTGTTTCAAAACCAAATAGTAAGTGGAATTGATGGTGAAGTAATATGATAGCTAACCAATACGTTTAACAACTGAAATCCAATTAACTTCTAGATTGACAACTTTGCTTTGCAATGCAGTAAGATTGGATTAAGCAAAAACACAAACACTTGGTGATAGGTTCAAATTGATAGTGATTCAAGTTGTGGTGAATTGTGATGTTTGTGCAGAACTTTAATTCACAATTTTAACACTCGAATCGTTGATCAATTTTACACTTATAACCAATTATGAACAGAAAGTAAAAGAGAAAGTAAAAGCGACAAGAACACGATATTTGTTTAGGCAGTTCGTCGATCGTCCTCGCTACGACTACGTCTGCCCCCAATTCCAAATTGAAATTGGGTAATCTTTCATTAATGTTGAAAGTAGTATATACAAAGAAGATAACAAAGCGATAAACGATAAACCAATTATGTCGATCCTTTGAATCTTCTTCCCCCTTAATCTTGAGCCAGATCAAGGTTATCCAAGAGCTTCACTTTGATTCCCTTCTGCAGTGTCTTGATTCCTTGAACTCCCCGTTCCTCAATCGTTACACTCAGCCGAATCCTCAATGAACGCCTCTTGATAAAAACCCCCAAGAACCACCCGTCGTGGAGGACAAAACCCGCAGATTTTATTCACCAACAAACCCCACAAACCTTCACCCACTAGGAATCTTCAATTCCGTTCCATGGACGTTATCGAACTCATCACTAACCCGCAACGCAAGAATGATTATGTGTAATTGTGTTGGAGATGATGAAGAACGAAGATGAGAAGCGTTTGTGTATCTTTCAGTCGTTGGTGTTGCCTTGAATAATTACCCTTGCACAATATATATGATGCATAGCAGTTGGAATCAAGAATAACTGAATTTTGGACTTTCTTGATCAGTTAGGTCGACCACTTGTAGTGCTTAGGTCGACCTAACAGAGCTTGCTGAATTTTGCTCCCAGTTAGGTCGACCTGTTGAAGGAGTAGGTCGACCAGAATCCTCTTCTGGTGCGTTCTGGGAACATTTTCTCAGATTAGGTCGACCTAGTTGCTATGTAGGTCGACCTAACAGACTGATATGAAGATTTCTTCATTTTGAGTCGACCTAAATGGACTGTGAGTCGACCTAGCAGAGGTATATGGATTTTCCTTCATTCTAGGTCGACCTAGGTTGACAGTAGGTCGACCTAACTGCTGATTTTCTGCATTTTCCATGTTCAGCTTGTGTTGAGTCGACTTGTATGCATAGTAGATCATCTTGTGCTTTCATGAGTGATCAAATGCTTTACTTTTCTGATTCTTCCTTGTTGTTTGGATGCTCATTTGAGTTTGCCATAAATCAAAAACATCTTTGAGTGTAATCTTGTATTCACAAACTCCCCCTTTTTGATGATGGCAAACCAATACTCAAAAGCTTTGGTAGTAAGTGACAAGGACTCAAAAGAGCTCCCCCGTACATCCAGCATCTATCTCTCAACAGGGCAATCTCTCAACAAAGCTCCCCCGTACGCTCAGCATCTATCTCCCCCTTTGTCAACATCAAAAAGAGAGAACAGGAGAATAGAAGAGTAACAAGAGAACCATAGATAATAATGCTAGCATGTATAGTATAGTAGGTAAAAGGTAGTTAATGGTAGAATGAGACACATATGTGAGCAGGAGCAGTTTTTATGCATGAGGTCACTATAAGCGTGTTAATTGATAGCATATTATAGTATCAATAATATTTTTGGAAGTGAACACCAATTGCGTTACCGCTTTTTCAATATGACGCCTGGCTTGATGATGAGCTACCTTTATGCTAAAAAAATTGTTAGCAAGACAAATAGATATATACATAAAGTAAAGAAATAATATTAAGAGAAAACAAACGTAATTAGCCCAAATTAGAGATATCGAGTATCCCTAATTCCCTACGAATGTTGAAATATTGCTCCGTTGCTAGCGGTTTGGTGAAGATGTCAGCTAGTTGCTTCTTGCTTTCTACATGTTCAAAAGTAACGTCTCCTTTCTCTACATGATCTCGTAGAAAGTGATGCCTTATTTCAATATGTTTGGTACGTGAGTGTAAGACAGGATTTTTACTCAAGTTTATGGCGCTTGTGTTGTCGCACATGATAGGTATGTGATCAAGCTTAATACCAAAGTCAAGAAGCTGTTGCTTGAGCCATAATATTTGTGCACAGCAGCTTCCAGCAGCTACATATTCTGCCTCAGCAGTGGATAATGCAACCGATACTTGTTTCTTACTATGCCAACTTATTAATGAGTTTGAGAATAGATGACACGTTCCACTAGTGCTTTTTCTATCGGATTTGCAGCCAGCAAAATCTGAATCGGAGAATCCTACCAAATGACACTCATTTCCTTTTGGATACCATAGGCCATATGTAGTAGTTCCACGTAAGTATCGCAGAATTCTTTTGACAGCTTTCAAGTGAGATTCTTTTGGACAAGATTGATATCTTGCACACATACACACACTAAACATAATGTCTGGTCTTGAAGCAGTAAGATACAATAGTGAACCTATCATACCTCGGTATAATTTCACGTCAACCTCTTTACCTTTCTCATCTTTGTCTAGATTTGTATTTGTTGCCATAGGTGTGTCAATTTCCTTTGCTTCACTCATTCCAAATCTTTTGAGCAGCTCCGTACAATATTTAGTTTGATTCACAAACGTTCCATGACTGAGTTGCTTGATTTGTAGGCCAAGGAAGAAATTCAGCTCACCCATGAGACTCATCTCAAATTCACTCTGCATAAGCTTAGAAAAGTCTTTGACAAGTTTTGCATTAGTGGACCCAAATATAATATCATCTACATAAATTTGGACTAAGAGAATATCCTTATCTTTTCTTTTAATAAAGAGAGTGGTATCAACTTTACCCCTCGAGTACCCTTGACTAAGGAGAAATTTGCTCAAACGTTCGTACCAAGCCCGAGGGGCTTGTTTAAGACCGTATAGAGCACGTTTCAGCTTATAAACATGAGTTGGATACATGTAATTCTCAAAGCCGGGTGGCTGAGCAACATAGACTTCTTCATTTATATAGCCATTTAGAAAGGCACTCTTAACATCCATTTGGAATAGTTTGAAGTCTTTAGAACAAGCATAAGCAAGTAAAAGGCGAATAGCTTTGAGACGTGCTACAGGAGCGTATGTCTCTTCATAATCAATACCTTCCTCTTGATTGTAACCTTGAGCAACTAATCTAGCTTTGTTTCTAGTAATAACACCGTTTTCATCAAGTTTGTTACGAAAAACCCATCTAGTGCCTATTACTTGATGATCTCCCGGATGAGGGACTAAGTCCCAAACATCATTCCGTTTAAATTGGTT
Source organism: Vicia villosa (assembly GCF_029867415.1). Lineage (NCBI taxonomy): Eukaryota > Viridiplantae > Streptophyta > Magnoliopsida > Fabales > Fabaceae > Vicia > Vicia villosa. The sequence goes on from NW_026705237.1 coordinate 868,472, forward strand.
TAATTCTTCTTGCATGGCCATTAGCCAATGCTCATCAAGTAATGCGTCCTTAGCGTTTTTCGGCTCAACTTGTGAAACAAAAGCAAAATGATGGCAGAAGTTACTTATCTTTGAGCGTGTTGTAACGCCCCTTGAGATGTCTCCTATTATATTGTCAATTGGATGGTCTTTCACGTTTGTCCAGGCCTTGGGAAGTTCTTCATTGTTTGAGATGCTTTCTTTTTCATTTTCATTGTGAGACTCATCTTTCTCTCTCTCAGCATCTTTCTTTACAATACTCTCATCCTCATCTTCCTTATCCTTGACAATGTCTTCAGTGGATGGGCCTGCACCATTAAATGAAAGACCTTTCTCGACATATTTTGCATAAGATTCATCAAAAGAAACGTGTACTGACTCTTCTACTATAAGTAATCTCTTATTATATATTCGATATGCTTTGCTAGATTGTGAGTAACCAAGGAATATGCCCTCATCAGCTTTAGCATCGAATTTGCCAAGATTATCCTTACCATTGTTCAAAACAAAACACTTGCAACCGAATACATGGAGATGAGATACATTTGGTTTTCTACCCTTTAGTAATTCATAGGGAGTTTTGTTCAGTATAGGACGTATTGTTATCCTATTCAAAACATAACATGCTGTACTAATTGCGTCAGCCCAGAAATACTTTGGTAGATTACCCTCATTCAGCATTGTTCTTGCCAGCTCCTCTAGAACACGATTTTTACGTTCAACTACTCCGTTTTGTTGAGGTGTTCTAGGAGCTGAAAAGTTATGCTCAATTCCATGTTTATCACAGTATTTTTCAAAAGAAATGTTTTCAAATTCTCCACCGTGATCACTTCGAATTGCAACTATTTTGTTGTTCATTTTGTTTTGACATAATCTTGCAAATTGTGTAAAGGCTGGAAAAGTTTGATCCTTACTAGGTAAAAAGATTGTCCAACAAAATCTCGAGTAATCATCGACAATGACAAAACCATAGGTGTTTCCACCTATGCTTTTAGTCCTTGAAGGGCCAAAGAGATCCATGTGAAGTAGTTCAAGAGGGCGTGATGTTGAAACCACGTTCTTTGATTTAAAAGAGATTTTTGTTTGCTTTCCCTTTTGACAAGCATCACATAGATGATCTTTTGAAAAATTCATTTTGGGTAAGCCGATTACTAAATCTTTTGAGACAACTTTATTTAGTAAGTCAAAATTTATGTGGGCGAGACGTCTATGCCAAAGCCATGAGTCATCGCCTAGAGCAACTAGACATTTGGTACTATACTTAGATACCTCATCCAAGTTTAGCATGTAGATGTTGTTTACTCTTAAGCCCTTAAACATAATGTCTCTTTTCTTAGTATGTTCTATTGTGCATCCAGAATTTGTAAACATTACTTTAAAATCTTTGTCGCACAATTGACTTATACTTAAAAGATTATGTTTAAGACCTTCTACTAGCAGCACATCAGTTATAGTAGTGGTAGAAGGGTTACCAACACTTCCTTTACCAAGTATGGCTCCACGATTGTTATCTCCATAGGTGACATACCCCTTTTTCTTTGCTTGAAACTCAACGAAAAGAGATAGGTCTCCAGTCATGTGTCTTGAACATCCGCTATCAAGGAACCACAACCTTTCGGCAATGTCAAGACACTTTTCCTGCAAGATTAATTTAAAGAGGGAGGTCCCCAATTTTCATTGGGTCCTTGGTAGTGAGTACACAATTTGTTGCACTTAGGCAACCATTGAAATACTCCTTTAGGAACTAAAATTCTCCTAAATTTGCATTTTTCAATGGTATGTCCCTTTTTGCAACAATAATGACAGGTAATATGATGAGAATATGGAGTTTTGCTAGTTGATACTTTTGGTACAAAAGTGTATTTACTATATAAAGGAGTATACGATCTTTTGAACTTGTTTGGATCAACCGCAAAAGTCACTTTTGGTTGTAGAGCCTTGTCTAACTTGGCTTTTAGATCTCTTACTTCTTTTTGCCAAATGTGACATGTCTCACAACCAAACCATGATGTAGGATCTAATTCAACTTTGTCCTTTTGAATGTCTAGCATAGATTGTTTTAAAGCTTCCATATCCCTTTCGGTTTTCTCAACTTTTGATTCAAGGTATGAAAATATTTTCTTATTTGAGGCCAAAAGTTTGAAAGCTTTAATTGCATCTCTATGTAATTCTTCAAAAGCAAGTTTTAGTTGAGAATGAGATACCTTATCTACGAGTTCAGGTTTAAGATGACTTACAGCTTTCTTTTTCTTGTTTTGATGAGCCATGAGACATAGGTTTGCTGATTCTTCTTCATCGCTTGACGAGCTTTCACTAGATGAATCACTTTCCCATGCTATGTAAGCTCTTTTAGATTTGTTATGACCTTTGCTTTGGTTCTTCTCCTTTTCTTTCTTAAGGTATGGACAATCCGGTTTGTAGTGACCGGCTTTCCCACAATTGAAGCAAAGACCTTTGATCTTTCCTTTGTTGTCGTCATCTTGTTTGAACATGTTTGATTGCTTTCTATAGTTGATCAATCCTTTGTCGGAATTTTTTGCTCCATTTTTCTTTAGATATTTGTTGTATCTTCGCACAAACAGTCCCATTTCCTCATCATCGGAGTCTTCGTCATCACTTGTGTCACTATCCTTTGGCTCTCGTTTTGAGGTCTTGGAGCTCGAAGCTTTTAGAGCTATTGACTTCTTCTCTACCTCTTTCTCCATGTTCTTTTCTTTCTTTGTCCTCTTCTCATGCATGTCAAGGCATTTAAGATGCTGTTCATGTTCCTCTAGTTTACCAAAGAGAGTGGTAATGTCTAAAGTGTTGAGATCATTTGCTTCCTTAATTGCTGTAACTTTGGGCTGCCATTCCCTGTTCAAACACCTTAAGATTTTGTTAGTAGCAACTGCATTGGAAACAGGTCTATCAAGAGAATTTAATCGATTTTTCAGGTGAACGAATCTTTTCTGCATGCTTTCGATGGTTTCACCATCTTCCATGTGGAAAAGTTCGAACTCTTGAGTTAACGTATTGATCCTAGCTAGTTTGACATCATCCGTTCCCTCGTGGGCAACTTGCAATGTGTCCCACATAGCTTTAGCTGATCTACAATGGGAAACGCGATAGTATTCATCAACTCCTAGAGCTGAGATTAGAATGTTTCTCGCTTTCCAATCGTATGCATATTTCTTTTCATCTTCAGCATTCCAAGTATCTTCTGGTTTTGGAACAACTGCACCAGCTGCATTTGTCATAGTGATCTGAAATGGACCATTGACAATAGCTGTCCAGATGTTCCTATCAATTGCATTGATATGGACACACATACAATCCTTCCAATAGCCGTAGTTTTCTCCGTTGAAAACTGGAGCTCTATTATGAGCCCCTTTAGGTCCAGAAGCCATCTTTCCAATAAGTGTTTCACGTAGCACGGAATAAACCAGAGCTCTGATACCACTTGTTAGACGCTGGCCTATAGATCTAGAGGGGGGGGGGTGAATAGATCTCACTAAGTTTTTACAGATTTTTCTACAGACTTGAGCGAAAGCGGTTCTGAATCGACTTGCGTCTATTCTGGACCGCTATTGCAAAGGTCGTATGTGTTTCAAAACCAAATAGTAAGTGGAATTGATGGTGAAGTAATATGATAGCTAACCAATACATTTAACAACTGAAATCCAATTAACTTCTAGATTGACAACTTTGCTTTGCAATGCAGTAAGATTGGATTAAGCAAAAACACAAACACTTGGTGATAGGTTCAAATTGATAGTGATTCAAGTTGTGGTGAATTGTGATGTTTGTGCAGAACTTTAATTCACAATTTTAACACTCGAATCGTTGATCAATTTTACACTTATAACCAATTATGAACAGAAAGTAAAAGAGAAAGTAAAAGCGACAAGAACACGATATTTGTTTAGGCAGTTCGTCGATCGTCCTCGCTACGACTACGTCTGCCCCCAATTCCAAATTGAAATTGGGTAATCTTTCATTAATGTTGAAAGTAGTATATACAAAGAAGATAACAAAGCGATAAACGATAAACCAATTATGTCGATCCTTTGAATCTTCTTCCCCCTTAATCTTGAGCCAGATCAAGGTTATCCAAGAGCTTCACTTTGATTCCCTTCTGCAGTGTCTTGATTCCTTGAACTCCCCGTTCCTCAATCGTTACACTCAGCCGAATCCTCAATGAACGCCTCTTGATAAAAACCCCCAAGAACCACCCGTCGTGGAGGACAAAACCCGCAGATTTTATTCACCAACAAACCCCACAAACCTTCACCCACTAGGAATCTTCAATTCCGTTCCATGGACGTTATCGAACTCATCACTAACCCGCAACGCAAGAATGATTATGTGTAATTGTGTTGGAGATGATGAAGAACGAAGATGAGAAGCGTTTGTGTATCTTTCAGTCATTGGTGTTGCCTTGAATAATTACCCTTGCACAATATATATGATGCATAGCAGTTGGAATCAAGAATAACTGAATTTTGGACTTTCTTGATCAGTTAGGTCGACCACTTGTAGTGCTTAGGTCGACCTAACAGAGCTTGCTGAATTTTGCTCCCAGTTAGGTCGACCTGTTGAAGGAGTAGGTCGACCAGAATCCTCTTCTGGTGCGTTCTGGGAACATTTTCTCAGATTAGGTCGACCTAGTTGCTATGTAGGTCGACCTAACAGACTGATATGAAGATTTCTTCATTTTGAGTCGACCTAAATGGACTGTGAGTCGACCTAGCAGAGGTATATGGATTTTCCTTCATTCTAGGTCGACCTAGGTTGACAGTAGGTCGACCTAACTGCTGATTTTCTGCATTTTCCATGTTCAGCTTGTGTTGAGTCGACTTGTATGCATAGTAGATCATCTTGTGCTTTCATGAGTGATCAAATGCTTTACTTTTCTGATTCTTCCTTGTTGTTTGGATGCTCATTTGAGTTTGCCATAAATCAAAAACATCTTTGAGTGTAATCTTGTATTCACAAGAATATCAGAAGAACCTTTAATCTTCAGGTAACACCGCGTATCCCTTGCCTTTAACATTTCAGACCGATTGTTCTTTCTTCTTCTTGAATCTCATTCTCCTTCTTCTTCTTCTATTTGATTTTCCGTGGACTTCCTTTTATGTTCAAATCTGCTTCCGAAGTTCTGCGTGCGCTATCATGGCATAGTGATGATTATTGATGGAGTATTGATGTTGCTGTAGAGAGCTTCTGAGAGCAGAGTTGAGGTTGAAGAGATGATGATCTTGTGGTGAGGTATGAAGCGTGGAAGTGGAGTGAACGGGGAAAGTTGAAGATGGTGAAGCTGCGAGGAATGAAGATCTTATGGTGGAGGTGAATGATTGTGATAGCAGAGAAGATTGAAGAGGTGAAGATGAGAAAAGATTAGTGATTGAAGGTTTTTGAATTGATGATGAGAGGATGAAGATTATGGAGGGAATTGAAGATTATGAAGATAACAGTGTGAAAGAAGAAGTCGAATGGAAATTGAAGAATTCTGATATATAGGATGAAGGAAGGTTGAGTCGGCTATGATGAAAGGTTAGTTATCTTTCTGATTTTTCTGTTATAGCTCTGTTTCAATCTGTTAGAGTGATAGGGTTTGTAACTGTTTTTGGAAGTTAGTTATGGATGGTTATATTCTGTTATGACAGTTATGAGTTTGTTATGGGCTGTTTGAAAGTTAGTTATGGTTTATGGTATGAAGCTTTTTGTGGTTGTTTATTTGTGAATGCTGAACCAGTTTTAGTGTGGCTGCAGGGTTGTATAGTTAGAATGTGTGTATGTTTGAATATGTTGAATCAGTCTGATATATACAGGTGTGACTGAAAATGTGTATAATTGGTGGTTAAAGTAGGACTGTTAGAGATTAATTTAGGACAAGGAACTTGGCTTTTATATGTCTTGGTTCAGGTTGATTGACAATTGTAGGAAATGGTATGGCTGCAAGTTCTGGGTATTTTGTAATGTTTGGACTGAGCTTTTCTCTCTTTTTGTACTGAATTGATACAGTGCTAGGATTGTGCAAACATGGTTTTGTATTGTGAATTTGATGATGCTTTTGTTGTATATGCTGCTTTTGACAATTATTCAGGAGTTTCTAAAAACTGTTAGTTTGTTAGGTTTGGGATATATGTGATGGTTCTGAACTGGATTTTCCTTCATGTGTGCAGGTTTGCTATTGTTCCTGAATCACGAAGGAAAAAGGGGCCATGTTTGGAAACTCTTAGAAGCTTTGTTGGACATGGAGCAAAATGAAGATCAAAAGGAAATGGGTTGATTGAAGATTTAAGAAGAGATGGATTTTAGGGGGTCAACTGTGTTTTTTTGTGGAATATTATGTAATGATTTTCTTTGTTTTGTAATAGGATGATGGTTGGATAGTGTAATGAACAAAACTTTTTCTCTTTGAATGAATTCCCATATTTTCTGAATTTGAACTTTTCATGCTTCGGTGTTTGACATTCAATATGATCCCAATGCATCTCAAAAGAAAGCGATCATAGTCCATCTTGAATGAGGAAGTCAACATGACTTGGTCAACAAAAATCAACATTCCAAGGTTGACTTGTTTATGAAAAGTCAACTTATGCCCAATGAGATCATCTTTAATTTTCTTTCTTGTTCCAAATTTACACTTCTCTCCATGCTTGATATCAACAGAACTTGCACTTCAAACTAACCATTAATCCCATGTCTTGTGTTAGAAGAAACAAAACTCGAACAATAACTTTTGCCAAGACTAAGTGAAACTTCCAATTGCTTCATGACCCTTGATCCCATATTTTTAGATGTCTTATTAAGTGGATGAATGCAAAGTTTATGCAAATGACCTAATGGAGAGTATGTACATGAATGCAAAGCCTAAGTCAGTTAGAAATAAAGGGGTAGGACAAATTTGGGGTATGACAAATGAAACCTTTGTTGAAAGGTGTACTGAATGATTCTCTTAAAATAGAATGCACAGCCAAATTAACTAAGAACTACCCTGCCCCAGGTCATGATCAAGGTTTTTAATTAGTACAAGAAAGAAACTTCTACTTCTTAGGCTCAAAGGGGTTGACGAGGGATTATCATCCTTATATCTCCACTGTTTAGGAATTGAAACAATGCCTGTACATCGTCAGCATAGTCCGTTCGAAAGCATACTGTATGAGGTGGCGGTATCATTTTCGTCATCCTCCCTTAAAAGGCTTACAGCTTAGCAGGAGTTGAATAAACACAAAACATATGCAAAGTAAATACGCAATTTAAAATGAGTGATAACGAAATAATGTATTCAAGACAAACATATGCCATGCACTGATGATGATTATTAAAACAGATAATGTCTATCATAAGTCGAATGTTTAAACAAACAGAATAGAAATTGCGAATGAAAGTAAATCTAATGATCTAAAAATTCATCCTTCTAGCCATCCATAGCATTAGCAATCTTGTTGTAATTAGGCATGGGAGCAGTGATCACATTAGGAGTTGCAGGGGTGTCGAACTCAATTTCGCCAGCGTCGATCATATCTTGGATCTTGTTCTTCAACGGCCAACAATTCTCTGTGTCATGTCCAGGACTATTAGAATGATATGTGCACCTCGCATTGGGCTTATAACTAGGAGCAGAGGTGTTAGGATTCTTAGGAGGATCCCTCAGGGTGATCAAATTTGCCTTTAGCAGATGTTGTAAAGCTTGAGCTAGCGACATATTGATCTTTGTGAATTGACGTCTGGGTGTATCTTGTTTGTGTTGACGACCCTGTTGAGGCGCCGATGTGGAGCTCAGAATTGCCCCAATAGATTGATCATGGTTTATCCTTTTCTCCCCATACACAGCATTGGAATCTGGCCTCCCATTGAAATGCTTCTTTGTAGTACCTGAGGATGTAGCAGCTTGAATCTTACCACTTCGGATGCCATTCTCAACGCGTTCCCCAGTCAGTATAAGCTCGGTGAATCCAGATGACAAACTTCCCAGCAAATGACTATAGAAAGGGCCAGTCAGTGTATTCATAAACGTATCTACCAACTCTCTGTCAGCCAAGGAAGGTTTGACTCTTCCAGCTAGATCTCTCCATTTCTGAGCATACTCCTTGAAACTTTCCTTAGGTCCCATAGACATGCTTTGTAGTTGCATGCGAGTTGGTGCGAGATCGGAATTATATTGGTATTGCTTGTAGAAGGCAACAACCAAATCTTCCCAAGTATGGATGTTGGTGCTTTCCAATTGATAGTACCATTTGAGTTGAGTTCCAGATAAACTCTCTTGGAAAAAGTGAATCCATAGCTTCTTATCAGCAGTATTAGGTTGAATCTTCCTTACATATGATTTCAAATGCAGCTTAGGACAGGAGACTCCATCGTATTTTGCAAAATTTGGAACTTTGAATTTCGGAGGTATAACAACTCCAGAGATGAGTCCTAGATCTTCAAAATCCAATCCAGGTACCTTCTGAATTTCCATGGCTTTCATACGTTCTTCCAGTAACTTATATTTGTCATTGATAACACGATTTTATATCGTATATTTAGCCTAAAATCCATAGATATTTATAGCATTTTCCATTTATTATGTCAATTTATTATGATATTACGCGTGTATTTGCTTTGTTTCAGGTTTTACACTTCAATTACGACTATTTGCGAAAAGGAAAGAAAATCGAGCTTAAATGACCAATATTTATGCTTAAAAGACGAAAAGGGGTGCTGTAATGAAAGAAGGGTGCAATTAGGACCCAAAAAGGCCCAAAAGAGCAATCCAGCCCACGAAGGAAAGCAACCCAGGCCACACTAGTAAGCAGAGACGCACGTCTCTGCCACCTCAGCAAAAAGGGAGACGCACGTCTCCACCTCCCTAAATCCTCTCCACTTGAGACGCACGTCTCAAGTCTTCCTGAAGAATAGGAGACGCACGTCTCCACGTCCAAGTCTGCAGAATCTCCTCTTTTCACGCAAAGCAACTGCAAATCCCCTCCTATAAATAGGACCTGCTATCTCACTTCAATCGGTCCGATTTCCTGCCAACGAAGTGCTGCCGAAATTGTACCGCGAACTGCTTTTCCTTATTCTGTTTTCATTTAACCGTCTATTTTCTCACAACGATTTCTACACTGGAAATTGTTGTGAACTTTTCATAGATCTAGCCTTACGTTAGATTTATCGCTTTATTTTCCTTGTTTTTATTTTCTGCCATTTAAATTCCGAAGAACGATCCAGCCAACCTGTGGTGGAAGTTCGAGTACTTCAAGATTCAATTCAATCCAGATTTATTTTAATTCAGGTTTTTTTATTTACCGCCTTATTTATATTATTTATCTGCATGATATATTATATGCCATTTAATATGCTTATTATTATGAACCGAACCAATATATGTATGTTTAATCGTATTAATATGTCTGGCTAAAATACTAAAGGTGTCGGTATGTAAAGTAAGTTAACCGTAGGGATCCGAAATAAATTGGCTTAAATTATGTTTTATTAATTATCACTTATTTTTGGTTTATATGTCTAGTTTAATTAGTAAGTCTTAAAACCAATAGAGCGAAAGTTTGAGGGATTAGGACGGTCAAAGGTTAAAATCAATAGAGCGAAAGTTTGAGATCTTTAACTGGATAGTAGACATAGGACATTAGTTTTAAGGACGGCGAAAGCGTATTAAAACTAATTGGAACTTATTTATTTTCAAAAATTGTTTTTACACTCGAGCGGGATGGCGAAAGCGTACGTTAGGGATATTAGCATGTTCCGAGTCAACAGAGCGAAAGTTTGAGATTAGGAGATTTAAATAGATAACAACCTCGTAAAATAGGCATTTTATTAATTACATTGTTTCCAAAAAGCTCTTCTAAAATCTAATGGGATGGCGAAAGCGTACATTAGGATTAGGATAGTAGTCTGAATCAACAGAGCGAAAGTTTGAGACGAGGATTTTTAATCAATTGGAATTAGTAAAGATTTTTAATTTAATTATGCAAAAGCCAATGAACCTTCGGATTACCTTTAGTTAAACGAAATACATACTGACACCTATCTTTTATTATTATTCTTTATTTTCTCACAATCACTTTCCCTTAGGAACAATCGAAATTTTAGTACTCCTAGCTTTACATAGTAACCTTAGATAACGGTAGATCGATTCATAGTCCCTGTGGATTCGATATCTTTTAAAACTACACGACACGACTGTGCACTTGCAGTTATCAGATTTATAGACACGTAAAGTCGCGATCAAGTTTTTGGCGCCGTTGCCGGGGACTATTTAAGTCGATATCGTAACTCACTGTTACACCGTAGAGACTAGGAAAATTCTTCCCTTTCTTTTTGAACGATTGTATGCCAAATACTCGTTCACAAGGAGGAGACTTAATACAACGAATTAACGAGATCGAACGTTTCATTAACGTTAAACGTCGAGCTCGCAACCTTCCCGAAGTAGCAGAAATTCCGATTAATCAGGAATTGAATTTTACTGATCAAATCAATCAAATCACCCCGAAGTTAGAGATGGCTGCTATTCGTCCTCTTAGAGACTATGCCGCTCCTTCGCGCGCTGAACCGCATTCAAGTATCGCACCACCTGCGATTGAAGCGAACAATTTCGAACTGAAACCTTCACTGGTCCAAGCTGTTCAACAGAATCAATTCTCTGGAAGCCCTGTAGACGACCCCAATCTCCATTTATCCGTGTTCGTGCAATACGCCGACACTATCAAAGCCAACAACGTTAGTTCCGAAGCTATTCGATTACGCCTTTTCCCTTTCTCCTTGAGAGATAGAGCGAGAGCGTGGCTTCAATCCCTGCCTTCCAATTCCATAACTACGTGGGACGAATTGAAGAGAGTATTCTTAGCAAGATACTTTCCGCCTAGCAAGACTGCTATGCTTAGAGGTCAAATCAACGGATTTACCCAGAAAGATAACGAATCGCTTTTCGAAGCTTGGGAACGTTACAAGGACATGCTTAGAATATGCCCTCATCATGGACTCGAACCATGGCTGATCATCCATACCTTTTATGGTGGTCTCTTATATAACACTAAAATGACTATAGATGCCGCTGCTGGCGGAGCATTAATGGACAAACCCCATGATGAAGCATACAAACTCATAGAGAACATGGCACAAAACCATTACCAATGGGGAGGAGAACGCGCCGCTCTAGAGAAAGCCCAAACCAAAGGAGGAATGTACGAAATTAGTGGTATAGACCGCGTTAACGCTAAAGTAGACGCTTTAACTCAAAAGATCGAGAATTTAACCATCACTCCTTCAGCCACCGCTGCCGCTGTAGCACCTAACTGCGAGATTTGTGGATTGACTGGGCATGTAGTTGCTGAATGCCAACTCTTGACTGGAGTCCCATCTGATCAAGTAAATTACGCTCAAGGAAACCCTTATTCTAACACGTACAACCCTGGATGGAAAAACCACCCGAACTTTTCTTATAAGAACAACAATGCGTTGTACGCGCCTGGACAAGCACCTGCTGTACCACCTGGCTACCAAAAAGCGCCTGTAGCTGCTCAAAACACCCCTAGGAAGTCAAACCTAGAAATCATGATGGAGAACTTTATAGCTTCCCAACAACAAACCAATAAAGACTTCCTGAATCAAAACATCCACAATAGCGAGCAACTAAAACAACTATCGAACAAAGTAGATGCTTTAGCTACGCATAACAAAATGTTAGAAACTCAAATCTCACAAGTAGCTCAACAACAAGCACCTACTGCTGCCCCTGCTGGCACGTTTCCTGCTCAACCACAACCTAATCCTAAAGGACATGCGAACGCGATAACACTACGAAGTGGAACTAATTACGATGGACCCATAGATCCTAGAACCCAAAACGTACCCATGTCACAACAAGAGCCAAAGGAAACCCAAAAGAAAACAACCGACGAACAAACTGCTAAGACTAAAGAGAACAATAACGAAGTGGAACCCGAAAAAGAGAAACCTTATGTTCCACCCCCACCTTATAAGCCACCAATTCCTTACCCTCAAAGATTAGCCAAATCAAAAACCGAAGCGCAATTTAAAAGATTTGTAGAACTTCTGAAGCAATTAAACATAACCATACCATTCACAGAAGCCATAACTGAGATGCCTTCGTACGCTAAGTTCTTAAAAGAAATCTTATCAAACAAAAAGAAGCTCGAGGATAACGAAACTATAACGCTTACCGCTGAATGTAGCGCTATCATCCAAAACAACATGCCTCCAAAACTGAAAGACCCTGGTAGTTTCTCTATACCCTGCGTAATTGGAAAAACCATCATAGAGAAAGCCTTGTGCGATTTAGGAGCTAGTGTTAGTTTGATGCCTCTTTCGACCTGTAAGAAACTCAATCTAGGTGAGCTTAAAGCAACAAGAATGTCTCTTCAACTAGCAGACCGTTCAGTTAAATATCCTGTAGGAATGTTAGAGAATATCCCTGTTCGTGTAGGTCAATTCTACATCCCGACTGACTTCATCATTATGGATATCCAAGAAGATTCTAACATCCCGATCATTTTAGGAAGACCATTTTTAGCGACCGCTGGTGCAATTATAGATGTAAAGCGAGGAAAGCTTACTTTCGAAGTAGGAGAAGAGAAAATAGAATTTATCCTTTCCCAATTCCTAAAAGCACCTTCTATAATTGACACATGCTGTTCTGCTGACATAATCGACGAGTGTGTCAAGGAAATAAAATCCGAACCAAATAAGGAAACCGAAACCCTAAGAATTCCTATGCCGCCAATTTTTGAAGATGACAACTGGCGTGAGGAATATCAAGATAACCACCTGAGTGAATGCTTAGCTTTAACCCCTGATCCTATACCTGGACCAAAGAAACCTGCTATAGAGCTGAAGACACTCCCTACCGATCTTAGATACGAATTTCTAGACGAAGAACTAAACCGACCAGTTATAGTGAACGCCAACTTAGGACGAACCGAGACTGAAAAATTACTTAATGTCCTAAGAAAATACCCTACCGCTTTAGGATACAACATATCAGATCTGAAAGGTATAAGCCCTTCTCTGTGTATGCACCGCATTATGCTCGAAGACGATAGTAAAACCTCTAGGGAACATCAAAGGCGAATAAATCCTATTATGAGCGATGTGGTTAAAAAGGAAATCCAAAAACTGCTAGAAGCTGGAATAATATATCCTATATCCGATAGTAAATGGGTTAGCCCTGTTCACGTCGTACCAAAGAAAGGAGGAGTCACTGTAATCACTAATGCAAAAGGAGAATCTGTAGCACAACGTACCCAAACTGGATGGAGAATGTGCATTGACTATAGGAAGCTAAATAAAGCTACCCGAAAAGACCATTTCCCTTTACCTTTCATAGATCAAATGCTCGAACGCTTAGCTAAACACTCACATTTTTGTTATCTGGATGGATACTCCGGATTTTTCCAAATTCCTATCCACCCTGACGACCAAGAGAAGACCACATTCACCTGTCCTTATGGTACATTCGCTTATAGACGAATGCCTTTTGGACTCTGCAATGCACCCGCGACCTTCCAAAGATGCATGATGGCAATATTTGCCGACTTCCTAGATGGAATAATGGAGGTCTTTATGGACGACTTCTCTGTCTGCGGAGGAAGTTTTGAAACATGTTTAGAAAACCTTGAAATGGTGCTTAGACGATGCGTAAGCGTAAACCTAGTCCTTAATTGGGAAAAATGCCATTTCATGGTTCGACAAGGAATTGTACTTGGACACATCGTATCCGATAGAGGAATCGAAGTTGATAAAGCAAAAATCGAAATTATCGAAAACCTTCAACCTCCCAAAACCGTTAGAGAAATAAGAAGTTTTCTGGGACATGCTGGTTTTTACCGACGCTTCATTAAGGATTTCTCTAAAATAACCAAACCCTTAACTGAACTACTCATGAAAGACGCCGAATTTATTTTCACCGATAAATGCACTGAAGCATTTCAAACGCTTAAACAAGCATTGATCTCTGCGCCAATCATGCAACCTCCCGACTGGAATGAGCCTTTCGAAATAATGTGTGACGCAAGTGATTATGCTGTAGGAGCCGTTCTAGGACAAAGAAAGGATAAGAAACTACATGTCATATATTATGCGAGTAGAACCCTAGACGAAGCTCAGATGAATTATGCCACGACAGAAAAAGAATTATTAGCTGTCGTATTCGCATTAGACAAATTCCGTTCTTACCTGGTAGGAGCCAAAATAATCATATACACTGACCACGCCGCCATTAGGTACCTCCTAACCAAAAAGGACGCTAAACCAAGACTTTTGAGATGGATCTTGTTACTGCAAGAATTCGACCTGGAAATTAAAGATAAGAAAGGCACTGAAAATGTCGTAGCAGATCACCTCTCTCGATTGGAAAATCTGAAACCCGAACAAGTACCAATTGACGATGATTTCCCTTATGAAAGACTCATCGCCCAATTAGAAGCAAATGAATTCGAACCATACCGTCCAAACTCTGAAACCGAGAAATTAGCTGAAATAGCTTTAGCCCGATCTGACGCACCTTGGTATGCAGATTTCGTAAATTACCTAGCTGCTGGTGTGCTTCCTCCTGATCTAAGCTACCAACAGAAGAAGAAATTCTTCCATGACCTAAAACATTACTATTGGGACGACCCACTCCTTTTCAAAAGAGGCCCCGATGGAATCTTTAGACGTTGTGTACCCGAGGAAGAGATAAGAAGCATAATAACACATTGTCATTCTGCACCGTGTGGAGGACACCATAGCACATCTAGAACCTGCGCCAAAATCCTTCAATCTGGACTTTTCTGGCCCAACCTGTGGAAAGACGTCCATTTTGCTATACTAAGCTGTGATAGATGCCAACGAACTGGAAACATTTCAAGACGCGATGAAATGCCTCAAAAAGGCATTCTAGAAGTAGAAATATTTGACGTCTGGGGAATAGACTTCATGGGACCGTTTCCGTCATCGTTTGGAAATCAATATATACTCGTAGCCGTCGATTACGTTTCAAAATGGATAGAAGCTATTGCTTCCCCTACGAACGATACACGAGTAGTTATTAAACTTTTCAAAAACGTCATCTTTCCTAGGTTCGGTGTGCCAAGATTGGTAATTAGCGATGGTGGTTCCCATTTCATTTCAAGAATACTTGAGAAACTCCTTCGAAAATATGGAGTAAATCATCGAATAGCCACACCATACCATCCACAAACAAGCGGTCAAGTAGAAGTATCTAACCGCGAAATAAAACAAATATTGGAGAAAACTGTTGCTATATCTAGGAAAGATTGGTCAACCAAGCTAAATGAAGCTTTATGGGCTTATAGAACAGCTTTCAAAACTCCAATAGGAACTACCCCATTCAAACTCGTTTATGGAAAATCATGCCACCTACCAGTAGAGTTAGAACATAAAGCCTATTGGGCCATTAAGAACTTAAACCTAAACTACACTGCCGCTGGTGAGAAACGACTTCTAGACATAAACGAATTAGAAGAACTTAGACAAGACGCTTACGAAAACGCCAAAATCTATAAAGAGCGAACGAAAAAATGGCACGACAAGCGTATATCTAGGAAAAATTTTAGCATAGGCGATAAAGTGCTCTTATTTAATTCTAGACTAAAATTATTTCCTGGTAAGTTACGATCTAGATGGTCTGGCCCTTTCGAAATAACTAACATATTTCCGAGTGGAGCGATAGAAATCAAAGGAGAAACCGTCAAACCTTTTGTCGTAAATGGGCAACGTCTTAAGTATTACCATCATCTCGAATACGATGAAAACATCGAAGTTTTTAAACTTGACGAACTGCCCGCTCTTTCGAAAAAATAGTTTTCTATTTTTAAATCGTCGAGCTTACGACATTAAACAAAGCGCTTGGTGGGAGACAACCCACATTTATTTATTCTTCTATTTTTTTTTTTTATTAAAACTTTAATTTTTCTAATTTTTTATTTTTATTTTTCATTTTTAAAACTTTATTCTATTTTTAATTTTAATTTTAATCATTTTTGATTTTTCATACATCTTATAATAATTATTATAATTATAACTACTATCTTGATTTGAGAAAATATTTCCGTTATAATTATATTTATTATTATAACTTGTTACCTAAGCTTAATTTTAACTTTTTATTTTATTTTAAATAAACACTAGCCTAATTCTAACTTATCCTAATATTTTCAACTTCTAGGTTTTTCAATTAACTACTAACTACGATGGAAGGAGTTGATAATATGGAAGTTGTGTTCCGTGGTAGAGGACAAGAAGCAAGATTCAACAAGCTGGCTGAAAGACAAATAGATCTGACTTGCTACCCTGACCAATCGACTATGATACGACTTGGCATCCAAGAAAGCGTTTTGCACCTGCTTAACCAAGTCGGTTGGACTGGTTACCACTTGTTCCGCAAGTTTAATACCTACCGGAAACTCACTTTGGAATTTTTGAGCTCACTGACCTATCTTCCAAACAGTGGACAAGGACTGAAGAAAGGAGTCATCCTTTTTCGACTCTTTGGAATGGAATTTAACTTTTGCATGGGAGACTTTGCTAAAATGTTAGAACTACCTCATGGACCCGATGCATATGCCAAAGTAGCTGAAGAAAACCTTCCATACTGGGAGCTGGAAAAATTCTGGGGGAAAATCACTGGAAATGATAACCCTGAAGAGAATGAATTTCAATCTGAGAATATCCACAATCCTGCTTTCCGCTACTTTCACAAGATCCTTGCTCACTACATTTTTGGAAAGCCTGATAATGTCACTGAAGTTACTAGAGAAGAGTTATTCATCATGTTCTGCTCCTCTCAGAATCGCCCGGTCAATGCCATCGCATTCATGCTAACAAACTTCGAGCGCATCACGCAAGACGAAGTTTCACCCATTAGGATTGGCGGATTCGTCACTATGATTGCTAATGCCATAGGAATGAGAGTACCTTTGCTTAGATTGACACCTTTTGGTACCCATACCTCTATGGACATCAATTTCTGCTTTAATCGAGGTATCATCGGTAATCTTGGACCTCATCGGTTTGAATTGCTCATTGATAACAAAGTTTGGTATCAGTTCACCTTACCGAATCCTAGGACAAGTGTGCACAACCCTGCCAACTGGCTTTACTATGGTCAGATTCCTGAGAGAGAGCCCTCACCTGAAACTCCTCAAGCTTATGAACATGTTGATGAGGAAATGCCTGCATCCGAATCTGAACCTGAAACACCACCTGGTTACTATGAACCTTTACCTGAAGATGAACCGATTCCTGAATATGAACCTTTATCAGAAGACGAGCCTATACCCGAATATGAGCCTGAGACACCTTCTGAAGATTCTGCTGATGAATACACTGTTGACATGACTGATGTCGAACTCGAGCCACAACAACCCGCTACGTCCACCGCATCGGTAAATCAAAGGATGCCCAATCTGAACACGCACGAACAAGCAATCAATGCACTACAACAAGATGTACAACATGTGCGCAACGAGCTTCACACTTTGCAAATGCATTTCTTCGATTTCATCGACACCGTCAATGCTCAGTTCGACGAAGTTTTCAAACACATTCAGTCTAATCAAAACAACAATAGACGTGGCTAGATGTTACCGTATTAGATTATTAGATTTTTATTTCTAGTTTTAGTAATTTCTATTTCTAGTTTAGATTTTCATTTTTTCTGCACTTTTCCATTCTGCTATTGTTAACACTCAGTACTGATTTAATTTTAAAATGCAATATTTTATTCACTACTGCTGTTGTGTTATAATACACTGCTATTAACTGCTATATATATTTGCCTGGCTATCACTCTTTGCTGTTAATAGTATTAAAATAAGACATTGTTCTGAACTGATGGACACTTTTTGCTGTTAATGGTATCTGTCAGCACTGTCTGGTCACCTGCATGCGTGCCCACTTGCCTGCCACAGGAGACGACCGTCTCCATCTGTGTGGGACCAGCAGATGCCATTCTTGGGACAGGAGACGCACGTCTCCATGCTCTGCCCCAGCAGACTGACTGCCTGAGACGCACGTCTCCCAAGGCTAGCAGTCTGCATTTGACCACGCAGACCACTCTTCTCTCCCTCTTGAATTTTGAATTTGAATTTCAAAATTCATTCTCCTCATTCTCCCCTATTTATTCCATTTAAACCCCATAAACCTCATTCATCCTCCATCATTCACCTCTTAAACTCCATTCATTTCCCATTTCTCTATTCTATTCAAAATTCAAACACCACCATTAATCCATTTTAATTCTCCATTTACCACACCATTTTCAAACCTCACTATAAAACCACACCACCACCACTCTTATTCTTCACAACCTTCATACCATTTCTTTTCTACCATTCTACTACCATCTCTATTTTTCATCTTCAAACTCATCATGCCTCCACGTTCAATCATCCGTAGTGTGCGTCCTGAGAGACCACCCCCTAACCTTAAAATATTATATTCCGCGAAGACGACAATGATGCTCAAAGAACCAAATACCTCGCTTTCTACGAACGTTCGGTTGTTCCCACAAAATTTGTGAACACCGAATGTCTAGAAACTCTAGGCCTCATTGATGGTGTTACCCGTTTACTCACTAAATCTAGCCTACACCATCTCTGTACCGAACTCGTACCCACTTATGAGCCGCTCGTCTTAGAATTCTTGAGTTCTTTCAGTTACGACACTCCTTCTGATCAACCACTCTCAACCGGTAGCATCCAATTTAGGATGTTCAACCGTGAATATACACTGGATCAAGAAGTTGTGGCTACGTACTTGAATTTCAATACATCACCGAATGCTCTCCGCAATATCTTTCAAGAACTCAATGGTCGTTCATGGGAACAACATGCCTTCGACCTATGGTTTAACCTCACTGGCGAAGTTCAAACTGGTTGGAGGGCCCTACATGCTTCTCACATTCAAAACCCCGCTATACGTTATTTTCAACGTGTTTTGGGGCATACTATTTTTGCGCGATCCAACAACCACAAGGTAAATCAACATGAACTATTCTTCCTTTACTGTGCGCTAAACAACATCCGTTTCAATGCCGCACCGTTTATGCTCCAACACATCCAAGGCTGTGTCAACGCCCCCGCTACAAATCCCTTTTTGTTTGGCGGAATTATTACTTCCTTGGCCTGTGCTTTAGGTCTTGGTGATGAGCTCCTTTCACTCTCTCATCTCATGATGCCTGCTCAGTCACTCGATCTCACCTATTGCCGTGACTCCCACTTGGTTTCACCACGCCATGATGGCCGATACACCTTGGTCGTCAACAAAGTTCTGATTCCTTATGTCATCCTTCCATGTCCTGAAAGAATCAACATCCGTTATGTTCAGCGTTGGAGGCTTATTGAAGACAACCCTCAAGATGACCAACAAGAACATCCTAATGAACCTATGGATGCAAATGAAGAAGAACTCAACCAAGGGCAAGCTGATGTCAACCAACCTCCTCCAAACAACCCTCCGCCTATCACTCTTGAAGCCATGTATGCTGCTATTCAACGCCAAGATCAACTCGTTCAAGCTATGCAGACAAACCAAACTGAAACAATTAGGCTCATCCGAGAGATGCAACAGGAGCACCGTGACTATGCTATTAGGAACGAAAGTCAATACGCTGAAATTGCCACATATTTGCATGATCTTGACATTCGTGTTAATGACTCTCCTGATAGACGTCGCCGTGTTCGTACAAGAGGCGCGAGCAGTTCTCGAAACCGCAACAATGAGGAGTAGTTCTTATGCACTGAGGACATTGCATCATCTAAGTCTGGGGGAGTCGTATTATTTCTATTTCCTATTTCCTTTAGTTTTATTTTCCCTTCAGTTATTTCCCTTCCTTGTAATGTTTTTCTAATTCAATAAAGAATATTTATGGAATTTAAGTCTTATATGTATAATTCCGTAGTTATTTCAATTTCTTCCATTTTCTTGAGCCATAACAAAAAATTTTACTTTGCTCCTAAACGATAAATACAAAACCCCACACGTTCGCGAAATACGAAGCTACTCAAACACTAAACGCATAAAAATTGATTCAAGTTAATATCCTTATAGTCCCTACACTTTAAAAACCCCCGAGTATGCGTAACCGATTTGAATACCCGTTATACCAAAACCATCGACTTTAAGTTTTGAAATAACCCTTAGTAGTTTATTCTAGCAGTCGGCACCGTCTTAGATACAAACTACGCAGAGAGTCGATGAATATAAGTGTATGATCCTCATAATAATTATGTGTTCAACTATAAGAAGAAATGTGCCTACTAAGTAAGGTGGTCCTCACAAGATCATTTAACCTAACGGTCACAATTCTCAAATACAAAGAATTTAAAAACTCATTGTTGATTGGTTCAGAAGTCATCTGGTACTGAACTTGGTAGGAAGGACTATTATCCTATTCCCCACAATCCTCAAATGAGCGCTAAGGAGTATACCACTTATTGTGCCAGAACTCCATGAGAAGGATCATAGTCACTAACCGACTACTCTGCTATGTGCGTGTCGAGATAATGGGCTTAATGTGATTGCGCACGAATGAAAAGGGTAAAACATGATGACAAGTCAAAGGTCGAGCTATAATGGCATGATTCGGATTGGTATGCATACTGGGAGTTGTCTAGTGTCGCTACTATAAGTCTATTGCTAGGATCGTTATCACCATTTTCAAATAAGAACACTATGTGGCTGAGTATGACCGAGCGACGTGGAGGAAGTGTATTTTATTTATCTTTATCTTATTATCTTGCTTGAGGACAAGCAAAGGTTCAAGTCTGGGGGAATTTGATAACACGATTTTATATCGTATATTTAGCCTAAAATCCATAGATATTTATAGCATTTTCCATTTATTATGTCAATTTATTATGATATTACGCGTGTATTTGCTTTGTTTCAGGTTTTACACTTCAATTACGACTATTTGCGAAAAGGAAAGAAAATCGAGCTTAAATGACCAATATTTATGCTTAAAAGACGAAAAGGGGTGCTGTAATGAAAGAAGGGTGCAATTAGGACCCAAAAAGGCCCAAAAGAGCAATCCAGCCCACGAAGGAAAGCAACCCAGGCCACACTAGTAAGCAGAGACGCACGTCTCTGCCACCTCAGCAAAAAGGGAGACGCACGTCTCCACCTCCCTAAATCCTCTCCACTTGAGACGCACGTCTCAAGTCTTCCTGAAGAATAGGAGACGCACGTCTCCACGTCCAAGTCTGCAGAATCTCCTCTTTTCACGCAAAGCAACTGCAAATCCCCTCCTATAAATAGGACCTGCTATCTCACTTCAATCGGTCCGATTTCCTGCCAACGAAGTGCTGCCGAAATTGTACCGCGAACTGCTTTTCCTTATTCTGTTTTCATTTAACCGTCTATTTTCTCACAACGATTTCTACACTGGAAATTGTTGTGAACTTTTCATAGATCTAGCCTTACGTTAGATTTATCGCTTTATTTTCCTTGTTTTTATTTTCTGCCATTTAAATTCCGAAGAACGATCCAGCCAACCTGTGGTGGAAGTTCGAGTACTTCAAGATTCAATTCAATCCAGATTTATTTTAATTCAGGTTTTTTTATTTACCGCCTTATTTATATTATTTATCTGCATGATATATTATATGCCATTTAATATGCTTATTATTATGAACCGAACCAATATATGTATGTTTAATCGTATTAATATGTCTGGCTAAAATACTAAAGGTGTCGGTATGTAAAGTAAGTTAACCGTAGGGATCCGAAATAAATTGGCTTAAATTATGTTTTATTAATTATCACTTATTTTTGGTTTATATGTCTAGTTTAATTAGTAAGTCTTAAAACCAATAGAGCGAAAGTTTGAGGGATTAGGACGGTCAAAGGTTAAAATCAATAGAGCGAAAGTTTGAGATCTTTAACTGGATAGTAGACATAGGACATTAGTTTTAAGGACGGCGAAAGCGTATTAAAACTAATTGGAACTTATTTATTTTCAAAAATTGTTTTTACACTCGAGCGGGATGGCGAAAGCGTACGTTAGGGATATTAGCATGTTCCGAGTCAACAGAGCGAAAGTTTGAGATTAGGAGATTTAAATAGATAACAACCTCGTAAAATAGGCATTTTATTAATTACATTGTTTCCAAAAAGCTCTTCTAAAATCTAATGGGATGGCGAAAGCGTACATTAGGATTAGGATAGTAGTCTGAATCAACAGAGCGAAAGTTTGAGACGAGGATTTTTAATCAATTGGAATTAGTAAAGATTTTTAATTTAATTATGCAAAAGCCAATGAACCTTCGGATTGCCTTTAGTTAAACGAAATACATACTGACACCTATCTTTTATTATTATTCTTTATTTTCTCACAATCACTTTCCCTTAGGAACAATCGAAATTTTAGTACTCCTAGCTTTACATAGTAACCTTAGATAACGGTAGATCGATTCATAGTCCCTGTGGATTCGATATCTTTTAAAACTACACGACACGACTGTGCACTTGCAGTTATCAGATTTATAGACACGTAAAGTCGCGATCAGTCATCAGGATGTTCGTCCTCATGGTGGTAGTCCTCTTCTTCTTCAGAGGGCTTGGCAGAATCATGGTTACTTTTTGCCTCAGTCTTGATACTAGCATCATCATCTTGCTCATCCTCATCACTGTCTTCAGAGGTTTCAGCATCCCTGAGTTGCAAAATCGGTCTGAGCTTTTTCACCTGAGTCTTCTTACCCTTCTTTTTCTTCTTTTTAGTCAGCATAGCTTTCATCTCTTCTTGCCCCTTGGACAAATTCAGAATCAAGGCTTGGAACTCAGTGTTTTGCGCTTGGAGATCCTTAACTGATTGTTCGAGATTCATGATGCTGAAATAAACAGCGAGGAAGGATGAGAGACCTATTGTAAGAAACCTGTTATGCGATGCTATGAATGCAAATGGAATGTTTTCAAGGATCTTTAGAAATTTAGTTAGCAACATTTAAATGTAGTCCCATCTTTGTTGAAGAACTTCGTCTTTCGTTTTTCGTCTTTGAACGTCCTTCTTAGAGAATCATGCTCACCATATCGAGTGGGTCATCGCCTCTGATTCAGGATACTTCTGAATTTGAAAGTATATGGCTAGAGGAAAAGAAATCCTCTTGCCCCTTGATAGGTACTGTGTCTTTGAATTGGAAGGTGTGTGGCCAAAGGAAATTAAATCCTCTTGCCCCTTGATTAGGAATTCAGTCCTTGATAAGAGCACGTGAAATAGTGCGCCCTAAATCCCTAAGATCCTTGAAAGGGTCAGTTAAATCATGTTATGCTTATGATGTCATGATGTCATGAATGTTATGCGGATGCAGTTCATTAGACTTAGTGTGAGATAGTAAGGACAAACGAGTCCTTTCAACAAAACCTGCGAGGAAACAACGGTTAGTAGTAAACACAAACAAGTCACACGAGTCACGCAAGTCACACAATTTTGCCTTAAGGTTAGGCTTGCACGTGGTCCAGAGGTATGTACCCTCCCCCTGAAGTTTAGTTGGTTCAAACCTGTCCTATATAAAGATCGGGTTCTAGGGAGCTCATATCATTGACCTTTCTCGAAGGCGCTTATCTCAGTTCGGCAATCGAATCGCCAACCGAAAAGGTCCTGAAAGTCTAGTCCATATGAGTGTAGCTTCGAGTATCAACCAACTTCGGTCGGAACCAAAGCGAGCCATCTCGCTGCTTTCTAATAGGCCAAAGTCAAGTTCGACTAAGGTTCTAAGGGCAAATTAGTGCTTAATGACACCACGCGGCAGCCAATCATTTCCTCAGGTCGGATCCCAAGGACCACCAGAACAAACCAATGTGTCACACTAACCATGGCCATCAGATCAACCACATCAGTATACGCTGTGCAGTCTCCTTGATCTCATGCCATATACCTAAGGTACTCAGATC
Organism: Vicia villosa; assembly: GCF_029867415.1. NCBI lineage: Eukaryota > Viridiplantae > Streptophyta > Magnoliopsida > Fabales > Fabaceae > Vicia > Vicia villosa. The sequence goes on from NW_026705237.1 coordinate 892,388, forward strand.
CGGGTTAGGATCTTTCACACAGGTAAACCCAAACAGGCCCACAAATATAAAGCAAACAAATCAAACAATTTTAAAGTGAATCCTAAGCTTTAAGGTAACCCCTCTTTTTAATCGAAAGCATCCCCAGCAGAGTCGCCAGTTCAGTAATACGGTGAACTGACTTTTATATCGAAAAATGTACGGTTAAGCATGAGTCGCCACCGACTTTTATTTTATCCAAATATCGGAAAAGCTAAAAGAACAGGAAAGACCTTTGAAAGATTTTGAGTTCGGGGGGTAAGTTATACAAAGGGAAGGTGTAAGGCACCCTTTGTATCCATGGTTATCCATGGGCTCTTAATTGCTTAGCTCACTTTGTTTGAAGTGTTTGAATTTGTTTGAAAAGATTTTCGAAGAAGAACTTTAGCTTGTAAATAAGCGTAGTCTTTTTGAATTTGATTTGGAAAAGAGTGGGAAAAAGATTTTGAATTTTAGAGCAAGTAATTAGTAGCAACTACCCTAAGTTTAGAAATTTGTTCTTTTAGCTTTTCAGGGCGAAAGGGTCTATCCATACCATAAGAGGGCAGGAAGCCTTTCAATTGGATGTGAAGGGTCATCGAAATTATCGCTCGCCATAAGACTGTCCCATGCCATAAAGAGGGCAGGTAGTCTAAGGGAAGGATATAATAGTCATTTTATTAGGCATCATGCGAGGATACCTTAGCAATTGGGACAATCATTTTTATAAGGCAACCTCGAGGGAGTTTCAATAACTTTGAAGGCAACGCTTGCTTTAGGTTCCCTCGGAATCGAGGGACTTGACTATTTTAAAGGCAACAATGATTAAGGCAACAAGGCAACAATATAAGGCAACGGCAACAAGAAGGGTTACCCTAAAGGTGTGTGGCTGCACAATCACGTGGTTCAATTCAGTGGTATTTATCTTGAAAAAATTAGTGATCTATGTTCGGTTCATAGTTGCACTCCCTATTTTACTAACCACGCAGTTTAAAATGAACAGAAATAAAAGGCAGAAATTAAAGTTCCTACGCTATTACAATAAACACCTGCGGGGATGGGGAATTTAAAATAAGAAAGATCAATAATTAGTTTTAATCTTGAATGCCTTGATCTTCCTCGAACCCTGAAAATTAAAAGAAAAAGTAATAGGGGGGTGAGTGTAGAACAGATTCATTAATTAGTGAGGCAAACCCTAATTTTCATAAGGCAAAAATAAAAATAAAAATAAAAATATTATTAAACAAGCAAAGGATTAGAAACTTAACTTTTGATTGGTAGGGCGCGTGGTCGGAGGATACTGGAGTAACCCTGAAAATGCACAAAGAAACAGAAAATTTTTAGTGTATGAATGATCTACAAACCTTAATTAATTAAAGATCTATAAACCTTAAAAGAAAACTTATTGTGACCCAAAAGGGTTTATAAGGCTTAAGAATATGTTAGCAATGATTAGTGATTATGATGAAAAGAAATAATAAAAATCAGAGTTTTAAACATTAAATCATTACCCTAAAATAATCATTAGTAAAGGAAAAAAAAAGAATAAAACAAAATAAGTAAATAAAATAAAAAAATAAAAAAAAGGAGGAGGGACTTAGCTGGAAATCAGGTGTGATGATCTCTTGAAGGTCCATGGTAGTCCTGCAGATTGAGGGGCGTTAGATCTGCTTGCTGTGGAGATCCAAGGGTCCGCATGTGAAGGTGCACCGTATGCGTACAAGGGCGTGCTGTGTGGGATCAGCTTTCAAATGAATTGAAAAATTATTTTGCCAAGCCTAGGGATCAAACCCAGGTGGCTTCGCCACAAAGACCTAGTCCCTTGCCAAGCGTGTTATTAACACATGATGATATTAATTTCCACAAGATAATAAAAATACAAAACTAATCAATTAAATATAAAAGTCAAAAGATGAGGCGCGTGGGCCCCATGGTGGAACGCATAGCCAATCAAGAGAAGAGAGAAGTTAGCCTCGTTTTGACCTGCCAATGAGAGGGGAGAGAGGATTTGAATGCGCTGACTGGCTAATCGAGGGAGGCCACGCGTTTGGTCAAACTCCACCTCATTAGTCTTCATCTTCAACCTCCGCACCTGCGGATTTTCCTGCAGGATTAGCTGTGGATTTACCTGCGGAAAATCCGCAGGTTTTTCTTCTCCCATGGCTTCGATTCTGAACCTGCGAAAACAAAACGATACACACACAAATACTGCCCAGACATACTAAATAGAACCTTCTGAATCAATTGGTGGCGACGGTTTGGTCTGAAAAATCTTGCATGGTGAGATACGAAGGTGTATGAACCTTATGCCCTAACAATGGCATATCATTAAACCTGCATTGAAACTCAACAATACCAACCCAGAAATACTGTAAACATACATACGAGTACACTCATGTCATTAGAAAGTGTTTATGATGCATGGATTAATATAAACGATTTAAAGAAAAACAATGAGCAAACCGTGATGATGGAGCTATGGTTCTGCATGCTCCGGTTGATGAAGATGATTTGGTCGCGTTCAGAAAGCTCCAAGGAGATGATTGTAATGCTTAAGATAGCTTGAAACTGGCTGAAGCAATCGAATGCAACTTGCACCACTTTTTTGATATTTTCACGTGAGTTTGGAGGCTGCTTTGAAATAGGGTTTTTTTTCGTCCCCTCTCCTCCTTGTGTTGCTTCTCATATAAAGATTGAATTAGGGTAGATCATGGGCTTGGACTTTAGGTCAAAATCAAGAGAGAAATTTGATTAGAAATTTATATAACTTCTTTCTATTCTTGGCCAATCTTGTACCAGTCTCTTTCTCACGTTTCTTTTGTGATTAATCAATTTGGATTGATCAACCTTTATAGAATCCATCCAATAATATCTCTTATTATTTACTCATGATTTTACTTGATTTTAAATTTGAAATTAAACAAATAAAATCAAATATAAGTAAAATAAAATCATGAACTAAATAAAATTTGATCTATGCTCCACTTGGATGATTAAAATAAATCTCCTTGAATTAATTCAAATATTGTTATATTTTACTTGATTTATTTAGATTTTAAATGAGTAAAATCAAAATAAAATAAGTAAATGTTATATAAAAATAAATGAATAATTATGGGCCCTCTTTTGAGTCATATCCATGTTTAGAATCCACAACTTGAGCCCATTAGTTTAAAACCAAAGATTGGTCCATTAGTGTTTGGTAAATTTCCTGAATTTTGACCAACTTTTGAACCTCATATTTCCTTCAATATTGATCATATGATGGTGTTCTTGGACTTTTTGGAAAGCCCAAGGTGTTCTCTACAATCCACTTTGGAACATATTTTGCATTTAGAGATTTTATCTTGATGATATGGCTCCTGACAAAAAACAGCTTTTTGCGATCTTCTGGAAGGACCTTAATGTATTGACTCATATCTCTTATGCGGAAGCATTTCTTGACCTTGGGCCCAACATCAAAGTTGTAGAGAATAAAATTTCCTTGAGAATGAGCTTTGGTTTAGGAATTTCGGACAAAGTATGAGAGAGATATGATCAGTCAAAGTTGGGTTGACTTTTAGTTCAAAACCCTAAATTAGTAACTTGGACATTTGATGATTTTGGAGCTTTCCTTGATGAATCATGATCAACCTTTGATCAAATGATAACTGTGACTTCAAAATAAGTATGTTGACCAAAAATCGGGAACTTTGACTGTATTTTGACCATAGTTTGACTTTTAGGTCAACCAGTCGATTGTTGATTATTTGAACTGTGACTGAGCAATCTTATGAATTAGAGCTTGAAATTTGGCATGAGGTTTATTTGAACCATATGAGGCCATGAAGTCCATTGGAGATATCAGAACCTGACTTTTCTTTGAGAAAAGCAAAACCCTAGTTCAGAGGCACTTGTTTAGGAGAGTGTGTCTTGAAGCTTTATGTACTGATTTGAATTTGAATATGAGAAATAGTTTGGGCAAATTTTGGGGTATGACAACAATTAACAAATATTATTGCATCATAAATAATAACACATCATAGTTATATTATTCACCCAATTGTATTATATTCAGACAATTGAAAAACACACAACCAACACATCGTCAATTCATAACACTGAAACACATTCAATCATGTTAGAGAAATCATGCATATGAATGAACTGACACTTTGTATGTGGTACCAACATCATCAATGGAAATAATCCATCGACCGATCCAACATCATCAAGATACGGCCCTGCCAGCACAAATTCCACACAATGGGAATTATGCCCTTCATTGATCCAACACATCATCTGGATACAACCCTCAACAAATGATTATAAATGAATGCAAACATATATATAAAACATACTTATACCATCGTCAAATCTATGAGTAACATCATCTCATACTCGAACCATCATCATCATCATCAAAGCATGTTTATATATACGATAAGTGATGCTAACCGGAGAGTCCCCCTTACCTTAGCCAAAATTTCTTGATTGGTCTCTCCCTCTTCTGTTCCTCTTTCACGTTCCTCTATTTCCCAACTTCACAGCTCTTCTTTTCATGTTCTATCTTCTTTTCTTGTTTTCTTATTATTTTATGAAAAATAACATTTTAATTAGTAAAGGGCTTTACTAACATAACACCCCTCCTCCTTAGTAATATCACACATGGCCCAATGCCATAAACCATTCTTTTTTAATTTATTTCCAATTAAATTAAAAATTAAAATATACGGGTGTCAAAATCTTCCACTCAAAACTCTTTTCAGAAAAGGACAATACTTTTGTTCTACCGCAACACATGCAACACATAATTCTCAAAGTATGAGCGGCCATACAAAAGTCTCACAATCCAAGCGGCAAAGCATAAGTCTAAGAGTACAAGCGGCAAAGCCTAAATGCTAGAACACAAATGTCGCCCACTAAAAACAACCAACAAACAAACACTTTGAAGAAGAACTACGCAACTCTGATTTCTTCATTGCACTATGGAGATACGTAGGCACGAGATTAAGGAAATCTTGGCGAGCTCACTAATTTAAAATTTCCCCCCTTAATTAAATCCATCCAGCAATAACCCTTAAACAATTAAGTAATCCCTAAACAACATTCTTACAAATAGAACAAACGAAACGGTTCCCATTGAGTACAATGTGGAATTATGGCACTTGCAATAAAGATGTCAAGACTGATGTCTTAACACAAAACACAATGTCACGACAAATGTTATGACATCATTTGCTAACAGAAAATACTTGGTAAAGTAGGAGATTGTGCAAAAAGTAAATTGTATAAAAATAACAACACAATCAATTGTTAACCCAGTTTTGTGCAACTCACCTACTCTGGGGGATACCAAGCAATAAAGAAAATCCACTATAATACTATTAGTTCAAAACCTAAATATTCCCAGTTTACAACTTATCACCTAATCACTACTTCTATGCAATTTCTACCTAGGAAAATCCTAGATATGAGAATCCCCTCTCACTTTCCACAATCACCTCAGTGATTAAAACTAGCCACAGTCCCAATGTCTAGTACTAAAGAACCAAATAGAAGATTACAATTCCAATAAACAATACTTAGTTAAAAACCTTAACTAAGAATAATACTCAACCCCTTGCTTAAGAGCTCATGAGTGAGAGCAATAACTTGATATACAATCAAGTAACAATCAGTCAGACTCAATGTATTAGAAGATACATGAGTGACATACATACAAAAACACACAAGGACTTGAAGTACTCTCAAAACCTAAACCCCTTACTTGCACCCACGGTTTACTCTTATGAATGCTTTCTCTTATAGGTTTAGCAAGTACTTATTTATACACTCTTGCAGTATGGGCTTTGAATCTTGACTAAAATCTAATCTTCACACCAAATAAGAACAAATCAAATCATATCCAAGTTTCCTAAAAAGTCTCAAAGATCCTTTTTATGAAACCAAATCAAATATGCATTGTCCCTAAAAATCCTTGATTGGTTGCGTCTGTATGAGTACCAGAATCTTTCAAAATCTCATATTTTCTAATCAAATATTCGAGGATTAAAAGAAGCCTGTATTGTCATGATGTTGTAGTATAACATGTCACATATGGCAGAACATCCGACAAAACTCATGACAGCAGAACCTGTCATGACAATTGGTTAAGATGTTACAACATCTTGCTCGACATCAAATAAGAACCATGTTTTAGAAAAATTGATGTCAACCATAAAACCATGAATCTAAAAATATTCCCCTTTGTAATATTTTGGCTAAAAAAACCAAAGCACAATAAGTCTTATAGATAGGAATAAAACCACAATAAAAAACACAAGCTACATGAAACCATGTAAACTTTGAACAAACTACAAACATAAATATATCATAGATACACAACGGTTAAATAAAGAGACATCTTCTTCAAAGCTCTCGAAAAGTCAGGTGTTCACACATGTGGTATGACATAACATCAACACATACATTTGGTTTGACATCACATCATCACATCTCCCAACACATCACATGAGCTTGTACGATCAAACAAGTCTATTACTCCCCCTGTCATACAGAACCAATGTAACACCTCAAATCTACCCGGTAATTATAACGAAAATCAGAGTTAAAAAATTTTTAACAGACAAACGGGATGTCACACTTCACATTAAATCAGACATCCTAAAACAACCTGCTCATTTTTATTTAAATCGATACATAACACTTCACATTCGGATGAACCAATAACGTCAATCTTTAGTTTTTGAAACCAAACAACTTTATACCAATTATGCAGCGGAATCACCCTATTCAATTTTAATTCACATATTGTCTTGTTCAAATAAAACAACTTGAAAACATCACGGTGCTTCTTAAAATGCTACTTAAAATTCAGCAATGTAAAACAAAGACAACGACTAAACATCTATCGTTCATCCCCCCGAGTGCTACGTATCAGAGCGACAACACCGACTCGAAATGTTGGCAACTAAGTCTTCACTCAATGCTATCACCTGCACGTTACCAGTAGAAAGGCAACGATGAAACAAAAGAAAGGGTGAGATATCTAACAATATAAATAAGGTTATGATAAATGATATATTAGAGTTAGAAATCATAAAAGTTACCACATCGCGGCATACACATCATAATTCACTACGCATCATTATATTCAACAAACGATACAAATCAAAGTACTACACATGAACTCATAATTCAAGTCACGGAAAATCACATAAGTTCATAAATCAATTCATAGCAATTCACATAAAATCATACTCATGCAAACTAAAATGAGACTCTAACAAATGAAAATGCATGTGGTACCCAGGGGTTCAACCCTCATCGCCAATTTCCAATTATTAGAGGCAACAAAACAGGCATAAGTCTTCGTCACTATTTTTCCAATCCAGGCCGTCACAAAATGCACATGTATGTGACTCGATGAATGCAACATCACATACTAGATCACAACACACTCGTCATGAGGCATACGCCTATATCACAATTATGACCCAAACCCCACATACGATTTATCATATCCCTGTTTATAGAGCTAGAACCCCATCCCTTACATTGGATTGGAGACCGCCCTAAAATCTTCCTCCGATCGAATTTCCGGTCGAATCCGAGCTTCCGCGTAGATTCAAACCGTATGCCTTATCTGCAACTTTTCGTATCTCCACATTCCTCTTCACAGTTACTCTCGTACCACCACTAAAACCCATGTGCCTCCATGCTTCTCTTTTCTGATAGCACTTCCAAAAACCTACTGATACTTGTCTTATTTTTCTTTTATTCTCCTTAACCAAATAACAAAAATTATACCATATTATTCTTATCAGGCCTATTACTCACACCTCCCATAATACTACTTCCACCATCACAGTAAACCCAAATAAATAACCTTATTTATTCTAGTATTATCTCCAATAATATTCTACAACTAAAAACATTCCATCATTTTAAAATAATACTTCTCAAGAAAAACATCAATAATTCCCAACTCCCACAATTCCAATAATTTAATCCGATAGTACTCCGAAAATATTTAATTAAATAATTAATTAAATATCCGGGTGTTACAACTCTTCCCCACTTAGGATATTTTCGTCCTCGAAAATGCTTTCGATACTACAACGCTTAATGCAAAATTCGTATCTAACTCTTTGATCCCCAAGTCGCGTTTCGCAACACTTCGATCACTATTTTTCGGCATAACGCTAAATCCACACGTATTGAATCACATACACACATGTTACTCATCCCACACCTTCGCGACATAAACGTTATTAACTTATCAATTTACTCAACAATATTCCGATTTTTCAATGTTTAAACTAGTAACAACAACGCTCTTATCCTTGGATATACAACATCACATTATTATCTTAACCACGTCTTCGACATCAAAACCCATATACCATATTATTCCCATATCTATGCATGTCGATTATCAACAAAGTATCAACAAATCTATTCACCCCGCCGTATCATTCTTATAGCGGTGTTAACATAGCCACATAACCAACATAATCAAATTTGTTATTTATGGGTATCATTCTTTGTTATATATGGAAATCAACAACAACATCTTTATAACGGTAACAAAATCGTTATAACTTCAACTTAACCGTATAACCCAACAACATACACATAGTTCACCATCAACCAACACTCCACAATAATAATTCACAATATCAACAAACAGTCAATTGCAAACACAATACTCCAGCACAATATCCTTATAACATCAATCTACCAAGTTCGACCCGTAGATCGAGACATATCACTTTCGTAGGCTTCCGATATCTTAATCCTTCACTTCTAACTAGTTGCACGCATAACAATTGCGCCACATCACGCTTCAGGTGCGCAACTTTGATTATCCAACTTAAGTCACCGTCTGATACGTTTCATTCTTTCATGTCCACTTCTTCATTAGTTCACATAACATGGTGAGCGATTATCCTGACGGTTTAATATCCATCACTTTACGTACTATTAAGATAGTAAGATAAGTCTATAACATCCGACACGATCTCGTCTACTATCAATAAGAGATTAAGGGTGATTAGTTCCTCAACTTGTCAATAGATAGCCGACAACCATATTGAAGCATAAATCGTCGTTACCACATAATAACGTCTTTTCTGAATTTGCACTCAAGTTCATTAACAACGTCATAGTTCAATAATTCAGTTTGAGGTCTACAACTCCCACAACTTCTTTCTCATTCGATCTTGTCAATGAGATACCAATGTCCAAACATAATACACAGCCTGCTAATATACTTGTACATCATAATTCGTCTTGTCCCAACCAAAGTCCTTATCTGAGCATCAAACTTTAACAACATTCAAAACTCTTGGTTTTACTCTAAATCTCATAACATCTTTCACATATGGATCTCATTCCAATAGGAATCGCAAAAAATCTCCTTCACATTGAACTCGTGATAGAAACTCTATACAATTCTTCTTTTACGCATGCCGCCACTTTGGCATCATAAACACGGGTTCAATCTTTCTAAAAGTTTATTTCTCCTTCACTACTACTTCCCTTTTCCTTAAAAGCCATCAACACCTAAATAATTTTTTACCACATAACATCTCATTCCCTCAACTTATTCGTTGACAACATATTCTACTTGACTTCGTTTCACACAACTGCAATAATAACCGTTTATGCCCAAAAGCTTCTAGCTCCCCAACAACTTCAGTGTCTCTCCCTATAGGAATACATCTACTGTATATTAAAACGCTTCCCTAAGGTAGGATATATTTTCACCTCCTCGTAGGTTCAAACATTATATCAATCCGATACCCGAAACATAAGATATGAATCTTCCAAGTCATCCGAAAATGCCAACACCGACGTCATATCGTAAAATACCTTCTAACTTGCGATCCCTAACCATCCCACAATGTAATATCCCAATTTTTATTAGGTGTTTATTTAATTATAATTATTTTGTGTGGTGGTAATTATTTGTTTTATTTAATTATTGTTTGGGGTGATAATTAATTAATTATGTGCTAGTATGTTAATTTAGCTATTTGAGGAATTGGTAGAATCATAGTGAATTAGCGAAATGGGCCTAATTAAGTTAGAAAGAATAGTTGGGTGGGTTAAGCCCAATATCAATTAGATTTAGTAGAGAGTTTGTGAGGTAATAACCTAATTAGAAGAAAAGAGAAAATGATAGAAAGAGGAGAAAAGACGCTAAGAGAAGAACAAAGAGGAGAGGATTATAGATTTCATCAAGAGGGTGGATTGAATCAATAGGTAAGAGTTATAATCCAAGTTAATATAGGTTACATGATTAGGTAATGTGTTTGTTATACAATCTCTTCATCTTTCATTTTCATGAAATGTTAAATGTTAGGGTTTATGAGAAATCCATATGATTTTGTGAATTTAATGATTCAATGTGTTGTAAGGATGACCCATGACTAGAAACATGAATAGGAACCCATAACTTGTGATAAAATGATGTTTGAAATAAGTTTGGTTGGTTAAAATCGAATTGGAGTTGGTATGAGAGGTGCTGAAAACGCACGGAATTTTCCAATTCTAGTGTGGAGCGCTGTGCGAGTGTTTGGAGCGTCGGGCGAACGCGCGCTTACAGACCTCTGTCGGGCGAGTCAAGCGGGCGAGGAGATGTCATTCTACTGACTTGGAGCGCCGGGCGAATCAATCTTTCTGCCGGGCGAATAAGCCCTGCTTGTGAAATTTTCAAATGTTCATAACTTTTGATCTGTGAACCCGTTTTATGCATCGTTCGAAGCATTAGGAAGCTAATATGATTGTCTATATAATAGAATAAGTTTGTTTGGCACTTGTTGAATTAATTATAATTTTAACTGAGAATGACATGTACTTATGTATGTATGTTATGGATGAATAGATTGTGACCATTATTCATGGATGTCTTATGTGACGTAATAATCATGAATTACGTAATTGAATTGCTATATGCTAATTGATGCTTGAGGAGATGGATTGAATGTCATGATGTTTAATGTTGTGCAAAGTTGGAAAGATTTGATTATGTAGTTTAGGAGATAGAGAGATCGTCTTAAATGCATGAGTCTTATTTTGTTGCACACGTACACAAGCATGAGTCTTTGAAAGTGGGAATGTTGGGTAATCTCACGAAGGTTATTTATTTGTACCAAATCTAACGCCGAATGGGATTTGAAATTTTAACGCCGAATGGATCTTTGAGGTGGTTATCTAGTCTGTAGAGAATGACAATCGGCTTGCCGGAAATGATAACAGAGGGATCCACATGCATATTACATAGAGTCACACTCGAGTCGCACGTGTCGGTGTGAACTGTGTTTTGTGTGATTATGTGGGATGATTCGTGTGGAATGATTATTTGTTGATTGGTGCATATATGTGGAAATTGTGAATTGATAATTGTATACTTGATAATATTTCATTATTAGATTACAATTGTTGAGTAGGTAATTGAATATGATTACTTGTATGATGGAATTTGGTTGGTTGATTCTAAACATGTTAAACTTGATATATGGATATGAAATCATGTTTAAAGAAGAGTGATGAATTGTGAAATGTATGCTTGTAATATTTTGCATTTCCCATTATTATGTTTTCTATAATAATTTGAATTCTCACCCTTCTGTTTGAATGTTACCCTTTGTTGGAAACGTGCAGGTTCAGACGAGTAGTAGCTTGTTGAGGATTAGCCGAAGAGCTTTCGAATTTGTTGTTTGATTAGGTAGCGATTCATATGCTCTGATCGTGTAACATTTGGGGGGGGGGGGGTTCTTTAGACTTATGCTTATATTTCGAGATTGCTATTTTCTATGTTTTGGTTGATATTTTGGATATGTTGTTTAATGGCTATGTAGCCTAGATTGTGAATTTCAAATAGCATGTTTGGAGATGTTAATTGAATTTGGTAGATGAATATAGTATGGGATATATTCATTGAAACTTTTGATAGAAATCCTATTGTTTTCGGCAAGCGTTTATGCATAATGTATGAAAGCATGAGATTTTAAATTTGTGTTACAATATGATTAGTGCATATTATGTATGTTGTACGTTGGTTTTGGATTTTCATTGCGGTGGAAATTAACATATGATGCCCTTTTTCCTTTATGCATGATTACTCTATAAATGTTATATTATAATTTGGGGTTAGAAAAGGGGTGTCACACACAACATCATCAACTTTTAACAATCACCCATCTGGATCTCACAACAAGGTCTACAGCACCTTTCGTCATTCTAACATCGCTTTAATGTCGACATCTTACACAATGGTTACTTTAAAACCGACAACTTTCCAGTCCACCGGCCGTGTTGAAACATCACAGCTTCCTAAATTTCAACTTCCAAAAGTTATACTTCCTATCCAACCGTCACATTCATGACATCAAGGGTTTGCACCCTACTCGTAGATCAGCGGTCACTACATTGCTCCTCATCCTTCGAGAAGTATACACCGACCATGTCTGATCATTCTCCCTTGAGACGTTCCAACCTTATTACAGACAACATCTTGAATCTATGTCACTCCGAATTTGTGAAATAGCGAAACTTTAATGATACCTGCACTGTCTCCATCAACAACACGCTAATCCCTCATCTCACCACCTGGAACATATCCGAGAAGCAAGGCTTCTTCCCCATTTATCTCAGACTACCTCTTTCAATAATCGATTAGAACCCAGACAAGTACCGACAGTGTTTTGCACACACGTCACATACTAAGAAACAACACACTGACAGTATTCAACTTTCGCACAACTCAAATGACTCGACAACTCGGTCGGACGGACCTGTTAGAACAAGATTTGTTCTGATCAATATTCTTAGTTTTGATGATAACAAGGATATGAATTTTGTGTGAGATAATGTGGTACTCTAATACATTTCAATTTCCCTTTTAGGAAATATATAAAGAGTATGCACAAATCAGCGCTCAGAAGCTTTGACTCAGAAGGTTCAGCATGCAACATCAGAACATGGTCTGGAAAGAAATCAGAAGATGGTCAAGGCAGAATCAGAACATGGGTCTATGGAAGCATCAGAAGAACTTGAGATCAGAAGCAGAAGCACTGAAGTTCTCATGGTATCACGCTCAAAAGCACTTCAAGGTCAGAAGACAAGAAGATGCTTTGCACCAAGCTGTTTGACTCTGATGATATTCAAACGTTGTATACACAAACATCAGATCAGAAGCAAGTACAAGTGGCAGGCTACGCTGACTAACAAAAGGAACGTTAGAAGCTATTAAAGGCAACGTCAGTAGACACAGCGTGAACAAGGCTCGAGGTAGTTAACAAAAGAGTGAAACATTAAATGCAATGCTGTACGGAATACGCAAAGCATTAAATGCTCCCAACGGTCATCTTCTCAAGTGCCTATAAATATGAAGTTCTGATGAGAAGCAAGGTTACCAATTCTGAACGAACTTATTCTGAAAAACTTGCTGAAACGCTGTTCAACTCAAAGCTCAGAAACTTCATCTTCATCAAAGCTCACTACATTGCTGTTGTAATATATTAGTGAGATTAAGCTTAAACTTTAAGAGAAATATCACTGTTGTGATTATAGCTTTTCAGAAGCATTGTAAAACTCTTATTTGATTACATTAATTTGTAAGTAACTAGAGTGATCATGTGTTGATCAGGATACTCTAGGAAGTCTTAGCTTGTGTCTAAGCAGTTGTAATTAGTGTGATCATGTGGTGGTCAGGATACTCTAAGAACGTCTTAGCTTGTGTCTAAGCATTTGTTCCTGGAGTGATCAGGTTGTGATCAGGATACTCTAGAAGACTTAGTCGTGGGCTAAGTGGAAAACCATTGTAATCTGTTGCGATTAATGGATTAAATCCTCAGGTGAGGTAAATCACTCCGTGGGGGTGGACTGGAGTAGTTTAGTTAACAATGAACCAGGATAAAAATAACTGTGCAAATTGTTTTTATCGTTCAAGTTTTTAGACTACACTTATTCAAACCCCCCCCCCCCCTTTCTAAGTGTTTTTCTATCCTTCAATTGGCATCAGAGCGCCGGTTCTAAGGTGCAAGCACTTAACCGTGTTTAGAAAAGATTCAGGAAGAGAAAAACGCTTCAGTAAAAGATGGCTGGTGAAATTCCAACAGATCCACCTGCATCTACATCTGGCTCTACTGAGCAATACAATGGTAACAATGGTTATACTAGACCACCAGTATTTGATGGTGAAAACTTTGAATACTGGAAAGATAAACTGGAAAGTTACTTTCTTGGTCTAGATGGTAAACTATGGGATCTTCTGATGGATGGTTACAAACATCCAGTGAAAGCTAGTGGCGTAAGGCTTACAAGGCAAGAAATGGATGATGATCAGAAGAAGCTGTTCAAGAATCATCATAAATGTAGGGCTGTTTTGCTTAATGCTATCTCTCATGCTGAGTATGAGAAGATATCTAACAGGGAAACTGCCTATGATATATATGAGTCATTGAAAATGACCCATGAGGGAAATGCTCAAGTCAAGGAGACTAAAGCTCTTGCTCTAATCCAGAAATATGAAGCCTTCAAGATGGAGGATGATGAAAACATTGAGAAGATGTTCTCAAGATTTCAAACGCTAACTGCTGGATTAAGAGTTCTGGATAAAGGCTACACCAAGGCTGATCATGTAAAGAAGATTATCAGAAGCTTACCCCGAAGATGGGGTCCAATGGTAATAGCATTTAAGATTGCAAAGAATCTGAATGAAGTTTCTTTGGAAGAGCTTATCAGTGCCTTGAGAAGCCATGAAATAGAGCTAGATGCAAACGAGCCTCAGAAGAAAGGTAAGTCTATTGCATTAAAACCAAATGTTAAAAAATGTACTAACGCTTTTCAGGCTAGAGAAGAAGATCCTGAAGAATCAGAATCTGAAGAAGAAGATGAACTGTCCATGATCCCCAGAAGGGTAAACCAACTCTGGAAGAGCAAGCAAAGAAAGTTCAGAGGCTTCAGAAGTTCAAAGAGATTTGAACGAGGAGAATCTTCTGGTGACAGAAGATCTGACAAGAAGAAGGCTGTCTGCTATGAGTGCAATGAGCCTGGACATTACAAGAACGAGTGTCCAAAACTTCAGAAGGAGAATCCCAAGAAGAAGTTTCATAAGAAGAAAGGTCTTATGGCAACATGGGATGATTCTGAATCAGAATCAGAATCACACTCTGAAGGAGAGCAAGCCAACTTCGCGCTGATGGCTACAGAAGATGATGGATCAGAATCTACATCAGAATCAGATTCTGAAGAGGTATTTTCTGAACTATCTAGAGAAGAGTTAGTTTCCAATTTAACAGAACTTCTGGAACTCGAGGCTCATCTTAGTATCAAATACAAAAAGCTAAAAAAGCAGTTTGAATTTGAAACTAAGAAGCTGGAATTGGAAAATTCTGAACTGAAGGAAAAAGTTTTAAATCTATCCAAAGATAGTGGATCTCCTTCTGAAACAGAAAAATCCATTCCTAGCATGAATCATATTCTGAAAGAATATGACTCGAGCTTCAGAAAGTTCTTATCTAGAAGTATTGGCAGAAGTCATCTTGCTTCTATGATATATGGTGTTTCTGTAAACAGAAGGTTTGGTTTTGGCTATGAGGGTGATACCTCACATAAATTTGAACCTATTGATGATCTGAAGATCACATACAAGCCATTGTATGATCAGTTCAAATATGGCCATGCACATGATATTAGGCTCACTTCACATGCACAGAAGTTTAACACTGTTCACACCAAGAAGCATGTGACACATCCTAAGAAATATCATGCTGACAAACCTAAAGAATATCATGCTGTTCCTCCTGTTAAATATTTTGCTAAACCCAAGTTCAATCAGAACTTGAGGAGAACTAACAAGAAAGGACCCAAGAAATTGTGGGTACCTAAGGAGAAGATAATTTCTGTTGCAGATATCCTTGGCGGCAAAGAGGACAAAAAGCAAAATGTCATGGTACCTGGACTCTGGGTGCTCGCGACACATGACGGGAAGAAGGTCTACATTCCAAGCCTGGTGCTTAAACCAGGTGGAGAAGTCAAGTTTGGAGGAGATCAGAAGGGCAAAATCATTGGCTCTGGAACCATAAGTCTTGGTAACTCTCCTTCCATAACTAATGTACTTCTTGTAGAAGGATTAACGCATAACTTATTGTCCATAAGTCAATTAAGTGACAATGGTTATGATATAATCTTCAATCAAAAGTCTTGCAAGGCTGTAAGTCAGAAGGATGGCTCAATCCTATTTACAGGTAAGAGAAAGAACAACATTTATAAGATTGATCTTTCAGATCTTGAGAAGCAGAAGGTGACTTGCCTTATGTCTGTTTCTGAAGAGAAATGGGTGTGGCACAGAAGATTAGGACATGCTAGTTTGAGAAAGATTTCTCAGATTAACAAACTAAATCTGGTCAGAGGACTCCCTAATCTGAAATACAAATTAGATGCTCTTTGTGAAGCATGTCAGAAGGGCAAGTTCTCCAAACCTGCATTCAAGTCTAAGAATGTTGTGTCTACCTCAAGGCCGTTAGAACTCTTGCACATTGATCTGTTTGGCCCAGTCAAAACAGCATCTGTCAGAGGGAAGAAATATGGATTAGTCATCGTTGATGATTATAGCCGCTGGACATGGGTAAAGTTCTTAAAACACAAGGATGAGTCTCATTCAGTGTTCTTTGAATTCTGCACTGAGATCCAATCTGAGAAAGAGTGCAAAATCATAAAGGTTAGGAGTGATCATGGTGGTGAATTTGAGAACAGATTCTTTGAGGAGTTCTTCAAAGAAAATGGTATTGCCCATGATTTCTCTTGCCCAGAACTCCACAACAAAATGGAGTTGTAGAGCGAAAGAATAGGACTCTACAAGAAATGGCCAGAACCATGATCAATGAAACCAATATGGCTAAGCATTTCTGGGCAGAAGCAATAAACACTGCATGTTACATTCAGAATAGAATCTCTATCAGACCTATTCTAAATAAGACTCCTTATGAATTGTGGAAGAACAGAAAGCCTAACATTTCATATTTCCATCCTTTTGGATGTGTATGTTTTTTTCTGAATACTAAAGATCATCTTGGTAAGTTTGATTCTAAAGCACAAAAGTGTTTCCTTCTTGGATATTCTGAACGCTCTAAAGGCTACAGAGTATACAATACTGAAACATTGATTGTAGAAGAATCAATCAATATCAGGTTTGATGATAAGCTTGGTCTTGAAAAACCAAAGCAGTTTGAGAATTTTGCAGATTTTGATATTGATATATCAGAAGCAGTAGAACCAAGAAGCAAAGCTGCAGAAGCGGATAGTCTCAGAAGCAATGGATCAGAAGATCAAGTTGCTGCATCTTTAGAGAATCTCAGGATTTCTGAAGAGCCAACAGTCAGACGATCACCCAGACTTGCATCAGCTCATTCAGAAGATGTGATCCTTGGGAAGAAAGACGATCCCATCAGAACAAGGGCATTCCTTAAGAACAATGCAGAATGTCAATTAGGTCTTGTTTCTTTGATCGAGCCAACTTCTGTTGATCAAGCTCTGGAAGATCCATACTGGATAATTGCCATGCAAGAAGAACTCAATCAGTTTACAAGGAATGATGTATGGGACTTGGTTCCTAGACCAAAAGGATTTAACATCATCGGCACTAAGTGGGTATTCAGAAACAAGCTAAGCGAGAAGGGAGAAGTGGTAAGAAACAAAGCCAGACTGGTTGCTCAGGGCTTTAGTCAGCAAGAAGGGATTGACTACACAGAAACCTTTGCACCAGTGGCCAAGTTAGAATCTATTCGTCTATTAATTTCTTTTGCCACTCAACATAACATCACTCTTTATCAGATGGATGTCAAGAGTGCCTTCTTAAATGGTTATATAGATGAAGAAGTTTATGTCCATCAACCTCCTGGTTTTGAAGACTCCAAGTCTCCAAATCATGTTTTTAAATTAAAGAAATCATTATACAGATTGAAGCAAGCTCCTAGAGTTTGGTATGAACGTTTAAGTTCTTTCCTTCTGGAAAATGGTTTCACTAGAGGAAAAGTGGACACTACTCTCTTTTGTAAAACCTTTAAAAAGGATATTTTAATATGTCAAATATATGTTGATGATATCATCTTTGGAATATCTAATGCTACACTTGGAAAGGAGTTTGCTGAGTCTATGCAGGCTGAATTTGAAATGAGCATGATAACGAACTCAAGTATTTCCTTGGGATTCAAATCAACCAAACTTCTGATGGAACCTATGTTCATCAAACGAAGTATGTGAAAGAACTTCTGAAGAAGTTTAATCTTTCTGAAAGTAAAGAAGCCAAAACTCCTATGCATCCAACATGTGTCCTAGGTAAGGATGAGGTAAGTAAGAAGGTAGATCAGAAGTTGTACAGAGGTATGATTGGATCTCTTCTATACCTAACTGCTTCTAGACCTGACATTCTCTTTATTGTTTGTTTGTGTGCTAGATTCCAATCAGATCCGAGAGAATCTCATTTAACTGCGGTTAAGAGAATTCTGAGGTATCTGAAAGGTACTACTAATGTTGGTTTAGTTTACAGAAGATCCAAAGAATACAACTTGGTAGGATTCTGTGATGCTGACTATGCTGGGGATAGAATTGAAAGGAAGAGCACTTCTGGAAGTTGTCAATTTCTTGGAAGTCATCTGATCTCATGGTACAGCAAGAAGCAAGCTACTATTGCCCTCTCAACAACAGAAGCAAAATATGTTGCTGCTGCTGGTTGTAGCACACAAATGCTCTGGATGAGAAGTCAGCTAGAAGATTATCAGATATATGAGAGTAACATTCCTATTTTCTGTGATAATACTTCTGCTATATGTTTATCTAAGAATCCTATCTTACATTCAAAAGCTAAACATATTGAGATTAAACATCATTTCATAAGGGACTATGTTCAGAAGGGTGTTATATCTTTAAACTTTGTGGATACAGACCATCAATGGGCTGATATCTTTACAAAACCCCTTGCTGAAGATAGGTTTAAGTTCATTCTGAAGAATATCAGTATGGATTTATGCCCAGAATGATAAAATGAGAAGATCTTATGTATGAGTATCTTCTGTAATGTGATTTGATTTTTTTAAAGAAGTTCTGATTATAATCAATTAGAAGTAGTGATTCTGTTATTACTAACGTTTCATTGTTTAAGTTGACTCAGAATCTCTTTAAAAGTAAAACAGCTGTAACTGGCTTTCTAGATGGTAAACACGTGTTCACTATTTTTGGACAAGCGTGCGTGCAGTTGAGGGGACGCCTACTTAGGTAACTGTGCTAATCACTTCTTTTGTCATTATTATCTCTCCTCACGTCACGTAACATTAAATGCTATTCATCATTTCAGTTTATTTTTATATTCTTCAAACGTTTCTTTTCCCTCTATTTATTTCTCTCTCTCTCTCTCTCTATCTATCTCTTTATCTGCATTTTGCATAAACCCTAGTTTATTCATCTTCAACCTAGCATTCACCATGAATCCTTTTTCAAGCTCCTCCCAACAAGCATTCAACAGACAAGAGGTTACTCCACTGAAAACTTGCTCCATTCCTCCATCAGAAATGGAAGTTTTGTGTAAATCTTCTGTGGACTCTGATGACTTGGGTGCTTATGGTTTCAAACCAGAAACGAAGACGAAGGCTCAAGGGTGGTCGATCTATTTGAATATAACGGTTGGAAGGGTTGTCTGGTTCCAGGTTGAGAAACAAATCTCGGGGATCGCTGACATTGATTTCAAGACGGATCTCTCAAGATTCCAAGAAGTCTCAAGTCAGATCTCTTCTGTGATGCTGTTATCAACATTTATCCAAAGGAAGAAGACTTTCTTGAGATATTGGATGAAGTTAAGCATCATGTTCTTGACTTCTATGTTAAGGGAAAGCCCCATTTGAGACATTAGCTCTCTTCCTGTGAACTGTCTGTCACTTCCTCCTTGGATTCATCTATTCTCTTCCAGTGGAGCTTCTCGTCTGGACAGGCATGCAGAGTTTCAAGCTTTCATGGCTAGACAAACTGAGAACACCGCAGGGATTCATGATATGTTAGCTAAGATTATGTCTATGCTAGGGTTGTAGTCTTTAAGTCCTTGTAGTTTTCTTTGTTTGTTGCATCTGCTTATTCTGCATACATTTTTTTGTAATCCTGTCTGCTTAATCAATGAAAAATTATTCTGTTTCTTTCCTTTGTCGTTTTCTACATCTGAATCTTTTATATTCTTTTTTGATGTTATGACAAAAAGAGGGAGAAAAATATATGATAAATGATCTGATTAATATTATCAGTTACCGTGTAAAAAGGCCCCACATTACTAACAGAACTTGCAAAGTTCTATGCTTTAAGTTGTGTTGTTGCAGGAATTGAAGATTCTCTTTAAAGATCAACATAAGAAGCAACAAGATGAATCAAGCTCTTGGATTCTTGAAGCAAGCTGAGTGCTATGAAGCTTCAGAATCAAAAGCAAGAAGGAAGAATGTTCAGATATTCTGATGATAGAATATGATCTGAAACATTATGTCTATTTGTTCTGATACATTTTATATGGATCTGATACATTTTATATGGCTCTGATACATAGTATGTGTTCTGAAACATATTCTATGTTCTGACTCATTCATGCTGACTTTTGTCGTTTAGTTTTGTTCTGTAACATTTGAGGATGTAGAGATGCTCTGTTACATTCAACAATGTTCTGATACAATCTAGCATGAAGTGATGTAAGAAGAAATTCAAGCTCTGAAGCTGTCCTAATGGAAGCAGGAATCAGAAGCTTTGAATGTTCTGAAGATCAAAGAAATTCAAGTTCTGAAGCTGTCCGATGGAAGCAGAAGTCAGAAGCTGTGAATGTTCTGAAGATCAAAGAAATTCAAGTTCTGAAGCTGTCCGATGGAAGCAGGAATCAGAAGCTATGAATGTTCTGAGGATCTAAAGAAATTCAAGTTCTGAAGCTGTCCTATGGAAGCAGAAATCAGAAGTCATGAATGTTCTGAAGATCAAGCATATGTGAACGTCTCTACTGAAATACTCAGGGAAGTCTTTTATTTATAAAATTCTTCTAGTATTAATTTCATGGGGAGATTATTCATCTCAGGGGGAGATTGTTAATCTCAGGGGGAGACATATTCACATGCTTATGCTATAGCTGTGTAAATTGTCTTTAGCCGTCTGCTCTTTCTGATCGCAAATTCATATCATTTATATATGTTTTTTGTCATCATCAAAAAGGGGGAGATTGTTAGAAAAATATTTGTTCTGATCAATATTCATAGTTTTGATGATAACAAGGATATGAATTTTGTGTGACATAATGTGGTACTCTAATACATTGCAATTTCCCTTTCAGGAAATATATAAAGAGTATGCACAAATCAGCGCTCAGAAGCTTTGACTCAGAAGGTTCAGCATGCAACATCAGAACATGGTCTGGCAAGACATCAGAAGATGGTCAAGGCAGAATCAGAACATGGGTCTATGGAAGCATCAGAAGAACTTGAGATCAGAAGCAGAAGCACTGAAGTTCTCATGGTATCACGCTCAGAAGCACTTCAAGGTCAGAAGACAAGAAGATGCTTTGCACCAAGCTGTTTGACTCTGATGATATTCAAACGTTATATACACAAACATTAGATCAGAAGCAAGTACAAGTGGCAGGCTACGCTGACTGACAAACGGAACGTTAGAAGCTATTAAAGGCAACGTCAGTAGACACAGCATGAACAAGGCTCGAGGTAGTTGACAAAAGAGTGAAACATTAAATGCAATGCTGTACGGAATACGCAAAGCATTAAATGCTCCCAACGGTCATCTTCTCAAGTGCCTATAAATATGAAGTTCTGATGAGAAGCAAGGTTACCAATTCTAAACGATCTTATTCTGAAAAACTTGCTGAAACGCTGTTCAACTCAAAGCTCAGAAACTTCATCTTCATCAAAGCTCACTACATTGCTGTTGTAATATATTAGTGAGATTAAGCTTAAACTTTAAGAGAAATATCACTATTGTGATTATAGCTTTTCAGAAGCATTGTAAACTCTTATTTGATTACATTAATTTGTAAGTAACTAGAGTGATCAAGTGTTGATCAGGATACTCTAGGAAGTCTTAGCTTGTGTCTAAGCAGTTGTAATTAGAGTGATCACGTGGTGGTCAGGATACTCTAACAAAGTCTTAGCTTGTGTCTAAGCATTTGTTCCTGGAGTGATCAGGTTGTGATCAGGATACTCTAGAAGACTTAGTCGTGGGCTAAGTGGAAAACCATTGTAATCTGTTGCGATTAGTGGATTAAATCCTCAGGTGAGGTAAATCACTCCGTGGGGGTGGACTGGAGTAGTTTAGTTAACAACGAACTAGGATAAAAATAACTGTGCAAATTGTTTTTATCGTTCAAGTTTTTAGACTACACTTATTCAAACCCCCCCTTTCTAAGTGTTTTTCTATCCTTCAGGACCGACCTTCTCTGATACCACAAATGTAACACCCCAAATCTATCAGGTAATTATAACGAAAAATCATAGTTATAGAATTTTTAACAAACGAACGGGATGTCACACTTCACATTAAATTATACATCCTAAAACAACCTGCTCATTTTTATTTCAATCGATACATAACACTTCACATTTGGATGAGTCGATAAAGTCATTCTTTAGTCTTTGAAACCAAACAACTTTATATCAATTATGTTGTGGAATCACACTATTCAATTTTAATTCACATATCGTCTTGTTCAAATAAAATAACTTGAAAACATCACGGTGCTTCTTAAAATGCTATTTAAAATTCAACAATGTAAAACAAAGACAACGACCAAACATCTATTTTTCATCCCCTTGAGTGTTACGTATCTGAGCGACAACACCATCTCAAACTCACGGCAACTAAGTTTTCACTCAATGCTATCATATGCACGTTACCAGTATAAAGGCAACGGCGAAACAAAAGAAATGGTGATATATCTAACAATTAATATAAATAATGTTATGATAAATGATATATTAGAGTTAAAAATCATAAAAGTTACCACATCGCGTCATACACGTCTTAATTCACAACACATCGTTATATTCAGCAAATGACACACTTCAAAATACTACACATGAATTCTTAATTCAAGTCACGGCAATTCACATAAAATCATAAATCAAGTCACGGAAATTCACATAAAATCATACTCATGCAAACTAAAATGCGAATCTAACACATGCAAATGCATGTGGTACCTAGGGCTTCAGCGCCCATCACCAATTGCCAGTTATTAGAGGCATCAAAATAGGTATAAGCCTTCGTCAATGTTTTGCCAATCCAGGCCGTCACAAAAATGCACATGTATGTGACTCGATGAATGCAACATCACATACCAGATCACAACACACTCGTCACGAGGCATACGCCTATATCACAAATATTACCTATAATTAGAGGTAATTTGTCGTCACATTATTGTTTCCTGCTATTAAAATGACTTATGGTATTTTCTGTTACTAACACCTATACTGTCAAATATACTCCCACCTGTTATTAACTAAAATTTCCTGTCATTTTGGTTGCCTGTTACTAACTCAATATTTTCTACCGAAATTCCAACTCTGTTATATTTCATTCTGTTAATTAAAGCTTCCACTACTATGTCAATTACTTGTAGCATGTTCTACCAATTCATTTATTGTACTGATACTGATTTAAATTGATGCTCACGAATTTAGACTAGTTAAATGCTTCAATGTTACTTATTAGTATTATCATATTTCTTTTGTATGAACAAGTATTATGCTACAGTACCTAAAAGAATTAATCAGTATGCTAATACCACAAGATTAACAAGAATGAGAGGTGTGGCCTTTACCCCACATGTATGGGGTGCCCACCCCACTTTTTCTCTTTTTCTTTTCTTTTTCATTCTGGGCCCCCACCCCACAATATGGGGCGCCCACCCCACTTTTTCCCTTTTTTCTTTGTTTTTCATTTCGGTTACATGGCATGGGGCGCCCGTCCCATAACTCTGTGGCACCCGCCACAAGTTTGTTTTCTTCTTCCTATTCTTTCTCCTATACTCTTATCTCTTAATTCCCAGATCAATTTATTCTAAAAATTGAGTCATATTTTCCAACAAAATTCAACAACACAAAAACATCATCATTCACACAATCATTGATCCAGTAAAGCAAAACACATCAATTGCATAATTATGGATTCAACACACTCATTAACATTCATCACAGACAACACAGTTTTGTCATACCCTAAAATTTGCCCGCCCTATTCTAACATTTTTTTTAACTTGAGTCTTTGGTTTATTTAAACCAACACTTTAACAGTAATTTATTTTGCTTAATAAAATAATAATAATGTAATAGTTTATTTTAAAATAATTCATGTTTTTTAAATGGTAAATTTTTTCTCACCCTTTTTAATTTTCAAATGTCGTTTTTATTTTGAATAATTAGGATAACACAATTGGTAAGAAATTAGAGTTTGCAATTGCGAGGTCATGAGTTCAAATCCCCTCTTTTCAACTTATTGCATTTTGTTCTAACTTTTATCTTTTTTTCTATTCACTCACCTTTGTCACCTTTTTAGTTATTAGACTTATTTTTGTTAATTATTAATATGGTTAGTAGTTTTTTATGATTATTAGAATTATTATTATATAGTATTAACATTCTAATTACATTTATTATTAATTTAACATTATTATTATTATTATTATTGCTAGTAATTTCTTAGTAGTGTAAATATTAGTGTTAATATTTATTTAAATTATTAAATTTATATTATTAATTTTACTACTATAATTATTTTCTCATTATTCTATCACCATTGGTGATATGTTGGTGTTATGGTCTATAATCCACCGTCATTTATTTACAGTTAAAACATACTGGTATACCCCAAAATTTGCCCGCATCTTTTTCAAAAAAAAAGAAGGCAACAGACTTCTGTCTAAAAATTGAGAGTTTCATATAATCTTGGATTTTATTTCATAAATATCCTGATTTTATGAATACTCGGTTTTTAGAATTTTTCTTATACGGTATTTTGGTTCGCTGTTGAATTTATTCTTACACAAACGCTAATTAATGTTTATCATTTCACACACGCTGTTTATTTGAGATTTATTTGCAGATAAATAGTACTGACGCAATTGGTACAGAATTAAATTTTTGCAAGCGCAAAGTTCGGGGATTCAGACTGTACTGGTAACAAGTAAATTATTATTAGTTTTTGTTTCCCACTAATTTTTGTACTATATTCTATTATTTTCAAAATCTTTTCCTTTCTTTT
Source organism: Vicia villosa (assembly GCF_029867415.1). Taxonomy (NCBI): domain Eukaryota; kingdom Viridiplantae; phylum Streptophyta; class Magnoliopsida; order Fabales; family Fabaceae; genus Vicia; species Vicia villosa. The sequence continues at coordinate 917,660 of NW_026705237.1, forward strand.
CAAATCTCTTTCTTTCAAAATCAAATCCTAACTTTATTCTACACATCTCTCTTTTTCAAACCCTACCATACACTTTCTTTCAAATCCTACTACCACTCAAATTTTCCTTTTTTGTACGGAATCACTTCATTCCCCAACGTCTCTATCCTTCTTTTCACTCTATAAATACCTCTCATTTTTTCCATAAATTCTCACATCAAATTTCAACTCATCTCTCAAATTTCTACCTCATATTTATTTTCTCTTCTTCCCCGGCAAAAATGGCGAAGTGGATGGATACGTGTTTTCTTATGGTCATCACCGTCGTGGTGGTGATCATGTCCTTTTTCTATCTGCACAGTCCTGAAAAATGCGGACCTGGGTTTTTTACACTCCCAATCATCTATATGTTATTATTTATAGCATGGGTTTTTAATCGTCATTTTTAAAGTTTGTCGTATCTTTTGTTCTCAAATAATGTATCGTTTATTTGTCGTACTGTTCATTATATTATGTAATATTTGTACTGTCAGTATTAAATGTCGTACTATTTTTCGTACTGTAGTTTAATTATCCAGATAATATTTTGTGTGTTTTCTGCCAGTTAAATATTTATTTTTCTGTGCCTTAAATATTTTTCAAGGTTATTATCGGTAATTTCGTTCGCGTACAGTGTATTTTATTTATTTATTATGTCTGTGTTTTTCTAACAACTCATGTAAATAAATTTTCACCATTAACACAACAAAAAAAAAAGAAAAAATTAACTTTAAATGTTGAATTTTCACTTTAACTGCTACGTTAATGCCTGAATAGTCAGTTGACAGTCAAACCCGCTGACAGCACGATTCTCCGTGTTTTGTACCATCAATCAAATCAATCTTTTGCATTTCAAAATTCCAAGATTTTTGTTCTAGAAGTCTTCTGATAATCACATGATCAGCAGAGACTCAGCACTGCACAAAAATCAGGTACGCTTAAATGTCTCCTACACAAACAGTCCTTAACTAGGGTTTTTGTTTTTTTCAGGAGAATAAGTTTTTTGAGACCTCAAATGGATTTCATGGACCTCCATATATCTCAAAGTACCACCATACAAATTTTCAGACTTCAATTCGCTCAGACGCACAGTCAGCAGCTCAAACAGTCAACAGACGACCAGTTTGACCGAAAAGTCAACAGACAGTCAAAAATGAACTTTTTTGTCAACATCCCTATTTTTTCAAAAGATTCATCATTTGATCATTGGTTGATCATAATTCATCAAGGAAAGATCAAAAATCAACAAAACCCTAAGTTTCAAAATTAGGGTTTTCTCCTAAAAAGTCAACTGAACTTTGACCGGCCATAACTCTCTCCTCGTTCATTCAAAAAATTCCAACCAAAGCTTGTTTTGAAGGAAATTCAATTATCTTTCAAATGCAATTTATCCCATGGTCATTGGATTCACCATTTGAAAAATATGAGCTTAGACATTACAGGTCATTTTCAAAGTCAACAAAAAGTGGTTTTTTGTCAAAGGCCATAACATCAAGATAACTTCTCCAAATGAAAAAAAGTTTCCAAAGAAGCTTGTAGAGGACATCTTGAGGTTTCTAAAAAGTACAAGAACTCCTTCATATGATAAAAACTGAGGGATTTATGCCTTGTTGAAGTTGGCTATATTTTGGGAAAATGCATGAAACCAACATTGATCAAAAATGTTTTTTTTCCAAAAGGGGCCAAGTTTTCATGATCCAAACATACTTCTAACAATATCAAGGGCCTCCCACGACCAACCTAAGGCCCATAGCATTTTTTATTTCTTTTTGGTTTAATTTTATTACAATTAAAGTTAAATTGAAAAAGAAATGGTGAAGGATAATGATGCAGTGCTTGATTCTTAAGCTAAAGCCACCAAAGTTGATCAATGCTCTGCAACATGAGGGTACAAAGCAGGCCTAGAACAAGAGAAATGAAGAAGAGCAAGCCATGGTCAAAAATTCAAAGATTTTTAATATAAAAAAATCAAAAGTTCAACAAAGCAATCAATGCTTCTTTGCTTCAACTTTAAGCACTTCATTGCTTATAAATGAAGTAGTATACTTCATCAATAGGAGAGACACGAAAATACAGCAAGAGCATAGCAAAGAAATTCACAAAAATTCTCAAAAAATTCCAAAACTTTGTAATTTTCGTTTTATGCTTTCCAACCATTATCAATACAAACAAACACTTTAAATCATCTTCTAAAGTGGTATAGAGTAAGAATAAACTCTTAATATGGTCCCATGAGAGTCATAACACATGCATAGTGTTTTCCATGAACATACATGTATAGTTTTTGTTTTCTTATGCATGCTTGGTTATAATGAAAACTAACTACTTGAATGGACTCATGGCATGATATAGAGTAGGTTTGAGTGATTACATGCAAGCTTTAACGTGGTTTTGAAGCTCCACCATTTTTGAGCTTCAAACATGTGAAGCTTTCGTTCTCCATGATGCAAGCTCCAAATGGCAAAACTAACAACGCTATCATGCTTAGAATGGTCCAATTAGGTGATCTGGGTGGCCCTTGTTCTTTTTCATTTTCATTTTGTAGGTCGTTCAAAAGATTGAAGATTTGAAAGCAAAATCCGCAGGAAAATCCGCAGGTAAGTTTGCAGGAAATTCCGCAGGTACCAAGGAAGAAGATGATGAATAGTAAGGTGGAAATCTTGACCAGCACGCGTGGCACATTCCACGCCTCTCATTCGCTGGTCAACCAGAATGGGCCCCACGTTGGATTTTTAAAATTCTGAATAATCCAATGATTCACCTCTATCCATGTGCATCATGTGTCCTACAATCTGAGCCACAGAATTGATCTGACAACACATCCAACGCATCAAAACACACCACCATACCATAGACCTTCAAATTAACCACACAGGATCACAGCTTTATTTTATTTTCTATTTTTATTTGATTTAACTTCTAAAATTAATTTAAAATAGTTTAAAAAATCAAAAAAATATAATAAAAATATTTTTAGGTTTATAAAATAATCTATTAATTTTTGACACAAAAATATTTTATTTTTCTTAATAATTAAAATATTTTGTTTAATTAATTAGTATATATTTATATATTTGCTTTTTAATTATTTCAACCTATCAAAAAAAATAAAAAAAAATTTGTTCTTTTTATTAAATTAGGTTTATATATTATAGACTAATTTTGTACATATTTAGAATATTTTTCTCTTTAAGTTTTAATTATTTGTATAATTATTTGCATAATTATATGTTAATTAACTTAATAATTTCAAAAAACATCTTCAAAAATCCAAAAAATTAGTTTTACTTTAAAATTAATTAACAAGCAATATGAACATATTTTAGACTTAATTTTTAGGTTTAAATTTTATTTCTACCTTTTCTCATTTTAATTAAATTAATTATGCATTAATTCTAATTAAAATCAACCATCTAAAAATCCAAAAAAAATACTTCCTTTTATCTTATTGCAATTTAAAATTCCTAGATAAAGTGTATAGGTTGTCAAAATCATGTAAATAGCGTAGTTTACATTGCTCGCACAATCGATGTAATAGCGTAAATTTACTTTCCGCATTTTACATTCCCGCACTTTAATTTCTGTACATATAAAACTGTGTGTATGTCAAAGATAAAAACTGAAGCGTTAGGTCACTAACTTCAAAGATAAAAATATCTGAATAAAAACACAATCACACTTGCACCTCTTAGGGTAATCCCTCTGTTACTCTTTTCAAAATCCAAATTCTACTGTTTCAAATGCAAATCCAAACTTCTGTTTACATCCGGTCAAAGGAAAATTTTCTAAAAGAAATAGGAAAGGACTTTATAAACTTAGGGTAGATCTCCTAATTGCTTGCTCAAATCAAACAAACAAATGTCTCATATATCATTGTTTTTCAAAATAAAACTTTCAAGAAAGACAATACTTGGTATATATCCAAACAATGATCATTACGAAGTTAAAGCTCTTTTTTCAAAACATCTTTCGAAAGATAAAACACTTTGTATACATCCACACAAGGATCATTACAAAGTCAATTTAAAAAATGAATTTTAAGACCACATACAAGCATTTCAAGGCAAGACAAATGATTCAAAACAAGTGAGTTAAGCAATTAAGAGCCCATGGATAACCATGGATACAAAGGGTGCTAACACCTTCCCTTTGTATAACCTACCCCCTTACCCAAAATCTCTTAAAGGTATTTTTCTGTTTCTTTTATAAACCTTTCCTTAATTGGATAAAATAAAAGTCGGTGGCGACTCTCTGATTTTCAAAACTCAAAAGCAAAAGAAGAGTCAGTTCGTATCTCTCACGAGAGATATAAAAAACCGAGGGCGACAGAACTGGCGACTCTGTTGGGGAACTTCAAAAAACAAAATGTTTTCAAAAGGGGTTACCTTAGAGTTTAGATCACTTCGATGTTTTCAATTGCTTGTCTTGATTGTTCTATTTTTCAAAGGTTTGTTTGGGTATTTACTTGTGTGAAAGATTCTAACCCGAATCTCGAGATACCTTAAGTATGTGACAATAGACCAAGGAAACTGTACGGCATGTACCGATATGGTTGATCTGGTAGTCACTGTTAGTGCGACACTTTGGTCTGTACTGATATCCCTTGAAAATGATCAAGGAGTATGTTGGGCTTCCGAAATGTCATTAAACACTAATTTGTCTTAGAACCTTTAGTTGAACTTGACTTGTGGCCTATTAAGTGACTGGCTTTGAAATTGATCGAAGTTAGTTATCCTCGAGGAATATTTTGATCGGTCGTCCGAGCGCCGTATTGAGATGTTGTCTCCAAGGATCATAGAACCCGAATACTATTTTAAGACAGGTTTTAACCAACTCAACTTCAGTGGGGAGGGTATCACCTATCAACCTCATGCAAGCCTTTAAACCTAAGGCTATTGTTTGATTTGTTTGTGTTTGCCACATGTTTGACATCATGACATCATAAGCATCATAAACATATCATTTTTCACTAAACATTTCAAGGATCGAAGAGTTTACCTTTGTTCTGTTTTTACAGGTAATGGCTCCCGCTACCAGAGATTATATCCGGATCAACATTTCAACAATACCATCTGAACTTAAGGACTTAATATCAGAATTTCCCAGAAATGCTCAATTCACCGAAAAGCACGGTCACCTACTCCATTTGGTTACCTCAAAATTTGAAGAAGACATGATACGGCTCCTTTTCCAGTTCTTTGATCCCGAACACCATTGTTTTACATTTCATGATTACCAGTTAGTACCCACTTTGGAAGAGTTTTCTGAACTAATTGGGTTACCTGTTCGAGATCAATTACCTTTCACTGGTTTAGAAAAGATTCCAAAACCTGAAATCATTGCTGCTGCCTTACATTTGCGAAAGTCAGAAATCGAGTCCAATTGGGAAACAAAGAGTGGAGTCAAGGGTTTGCTTTCTAAGTTCTTAATGGAAAAGGCTCGATTACTACTAAAAAACAGAAGTTACCTAGCTTTTGAAGAAGTTGTGGCTCTTTTGATTTATGGGTTGGTTTTATTCCCTAATCCCGACCAGTTCATAAGTGTGCACATTATCAACATTTTCCTAACCCGCAACCCGGTACCTACCTTGCTGGGAGACATACTACATTCTTTACACACTCGTACCATGAAGAAACGAGGAACTCTTATGTGCTGTGTACCACTACTAGCTAGATGGTTTACATTACACCTTCCCCGATCAGTGTTGAGAAATGAACAAAGGATGCAATGGTCTCGCAGGATTATGTCTTTGTCTCATTCAGATATCCGGTGGAACAACTTCTTTCAAAGAGACATCACTCTCATTGACCATTGTGGAGAGTACCCTAATGTGCCACTCCTTGGCATCAAGGGAGGCATCACTTACAGCCCCTCTTTAGCTTTACGCCAATTCGGATATGCACGAAGAAACGGTCCTCATGACATGATTATCCGTGGCATTGTGTTCGACTACGAAGATGATTCCCAAAGACATCGACGAAGGTTTATACATGCGTGGGGCAGTGTCTACAAAGTAGAAAGCAAAACTTTAGGACAATGGAACTCTATTCCTATGGAGCCTTACCTCAAATGGGTGTGTGCTCGTGCTCAGAAGTTCATCATGCCATATCCCACTATTCTACCTGTGACTATTGAGCCATAAGTCGAAGGGAACGAACCTCGAGTTATTCTACATCCGGACATGCCAACTGACTTGGAAGAGCTGCAAAAATCTTGGGTTCAACTAAGAGAAGAAAGAGACACCTTCAAAGCACACTGTCAAGACTATGAGAGGAAAATGTTGGAGCTCACCAGACAACTCCAGGAAGAACAGCAGATCAACACATTCCTGGGTGCAAAGAGAAAGCGTCCATGGGAGGCTTGAGGAATCCTTTATTTTCTTTATTTTATTTTGTAAGCCCGAAAGAGGCAAATAAAAGAAAAAAGAAAGAAAGAAAAAACAGAAAAAGAAAAGAGAAAAAGAAATAAATTGTTTGACTAATAAATGTTTGTTTCTCTTTTAAAACAAGTCTAAGTTATAAGATCCTTGAAAACATTGCATATGCATTTCATTCATAAACATTGCATAACAGGTTCACATGATGGGTTTCTCATCTCCTCGCTGTTTATTTCAGTTAGAAGAGATGGATTCCGAAACAAGTGTCAAGAATCTCGAAGCACATAACGCCCAAGTTCAGGTAGCAATTCTGGAGCTAGCAAAGGGGCAACAGGAATTGAAAGCCCTGATAATCAAGAAGAAAAAGAAGCCCAAAGGATCTGTAGGTTTAAGTCACCTGGCAAGAAAGGTCAAAATCCCAATCAAAAGGTCCAAAAAGGCACCGATCCCTGAAATAGTCGGTGAAGGTGAAGGAGACAATCACAGCAACCAAGGTTCTGCCAAACCCTCTCTCTCTTCTAACGAAGAAGATTATCATTCCGAAGACGAACAGGGTGATAACAAATACCAGCAGTTGGAAGAACGCATGAAAGCTATGGAGATACAAAAAATACCTGGTTTAGACTTCAAAGATCTTGGACTCGTCTCAGATATTGTTATTCCTCAAAAGTTCAAAGTTCCTGTCTTTGCAAAGTATGATGGAGTTTCTTGCCCAAAACTACATCCGAGGTCCTATGTGAGGAAGATACTACCTCATACAGCAGATAACAAATTATGGATTCATTTCTTCCAGGAAAGTCTGTCGGGTACACAACTCGAGTGGTACTACCAACTGGAAAGTGCAAAAGTTCATACCTGGGAAGATTTGGTTGCTGCTTTCTACAAACAGTATCAATACAACGCTGACCTTGCACCAACCCGTACTCAACTACGGGGCATGTCTATGGCACCAAAAGAAAGTTTCAAAGGGTATGCACAAAAGTGGAGAGATCTGGCTGGAAGGGTTCAACCACCCTTGTCTGATCGCGAGCTGGTCGACATGTTCATGGGCACTTTAACTTGCCCTTTTTACAGTCATTTGCTGGGAAGCTCATCATCAGGTTTCACTAACTTGATATTAACTGGAGAGCGTGTCGAAAGCGGTATTCAAAATGGAAAAATTCAAATAGGCTCCTCCTCTGGTACTACAAAGAGGCCCATCAGTGGGAGAAATGAAGTCAATACAATGCACAGTCAGAAAGGTCGCAAAAGTGAGCATCACCAGTCTGTAGGGGCAGTTCTGATCTCCGCATCTGCACCTCAAAAAGATCAACCGCCGAAGTGTACGCGTCGACCAGATGCACCAAGGAGAAACTTCACCAGAATCAATATGCCAATCTCTCAAGCATTGCAGCACTTGTTAAAGGCAAATCTGATAACATTGAAAGACCCTCCAAAGAATGTCAACACTTCCTCTCCAAGTTATCGCCCCGATACCACATGTGCATACCATTCCAACTGTCCAGGACATGACGCAAATCACTGTTGGGCCCTGAAAAATAAAATACAAGACATGATAGATGCTGTGGAAATTGAGTTCGATCCTCCAGAGACTCCAAATGTCATCACTGCACCTATGCCGAAGCACGACAAGACCTTTAATGCTATCATAGACACTGTTTACATCTATGATGTGAGAGAATTGTCAACTCCGCTCCTTGAAGTCAAAAGAAAGCTAATCCGAGCTGGTTTCTTTCCAGGTTGTGACCCTGATTGCTTTTATTGTGCACACCTACCCAATGGTTGTGAGAATCTGAAAATAGGAATTCAAAAGTGGATGGATCGCCGTATCATTATGTTTGAAATGCTCCCTTCTATGGACGTTTTATGCGAAGTCTTTTCAAATGGGATGAGAATAGAGGATGTCTTAGTGGTTTCTAACATACCGTTGAAAATCCCTACCAAAACTCCTTTCAAAATTTCTGCTGCACCCAAAATGGCATCGGTAATCATTACCAGTCGGACTCCATTTCCATACTCCTCAGACAAAGTTGTCCCGTGGAGTTATGACACTAATGTTTATGTCCATGGAGTTAAGCAAGATACCTTGACTGAAGAGGCCATGAATTTTACTACTCCAACTGTTGATAATATTGTGGGTACTAGTAAGATTACGAGAAGCGGAAGAATCTTTTCACCAGAAATTTCTCCAAATGTTGCTACTAATCCAGTCCAGGCCCCAGTTCCTAATCAAGATATCAACGCTCGAGGCAAGGAGCCACTAGTTGAACCAGTTCAAGTACCGGTGGAAGTCACTGTTGAAGATCCGTCGAAGCAAGAAATGGAGGAAATATTGAAAATCATCTGCAAAAGTGATTACAATATTGTCGAACAACTAGGGCACACTGCTTCAAAGATTTCAATGTTGTCTCTGCTAAAATATTCAGAAGCTCATGCCAAGGCCCTGATGAAGTTCCTGAAAGCTGCACATGTACCACAGGAGATTTCAGTCGATCAATTTGAAAATTGTGTTGCCAATCTAACAGTGAATAAGTCTCGGTTTCTCTGATGTTGATCTAACCCCTGCTGGAAAAAATCACAATAAAGCGCTGCACATCTCTATTGAATGTAATGGCACCACGTTGTCTCATGTGCTGGTAGATAACGGTTCCTCTTTGAACGTGTTACCAAAAGTAGTACTGGAAAAACTTGACTTCGAAGGAGTTGTGTTGCAACCAAGCGATGTTGTGGTAAGAGCCTTCGACGGGTCAACAAGAATAGTGTACAGAAAAGTGAAGCTCCCAATCAGAGTGGGCTCTCAGATTTTTGATTCTACCTTTTACGTAATGGAAATTCACCCAACATATTCCTGTTTACTAGGACGCCCTTGGATACATGGGGAAAATGCTGTAACTTCTACCCTGCATCAGAAGTTAAAGTATCCGGTAAAAGGCAAGGTCGTCACAGTTTATGGTGAAGAAGAGTATGTGGTTAGCCACCTGAGCAACTCCAAGTATGTTGAAATGGATGGAGAATTCATCGAAACTCCCTGCCAATCTTTTGAGGTGGTCCCTCCAGATGTCTCTACTACCAAACATATTTCTGCTACTCCTGCTACAAAAATAACTCCGACAATGGCTTCCCTCAAAGATGCCAAAGCTGTGATCGAAGAAGGTGGTTGCACAGTATGGGGGAAACTCCTTGATGTGCCTTACAAGTTCGATAAGCTAGGTCTGGGCTATGCTAATGGAAATCAGAAGAACGATCAAAGTCCTCGTTCTGGAGGATTAATGTCACATTTCATCAGCCAAGGAGTGAATGATATTGAAGACGATGGAGTGTTTTTGAACCATATTATTCAGCAATATCCAAATGAAGGTCCACCTGTTTCCATGGATGTTTGGGATACTTTGGGAGAACCAAGCGGCGGGTATGATTTTCTAGTAAAGTACACTGCACCTCAGAGTTCTTTTATTGCCATGGAAGACATTACCGCAACTGGATGGGGTGATCAGTTTGAAGATTGCAAAAGTTTCACAAGTTCCATCGCTGAGCAATACCGAAGTCCACCTAGTCCAAAAGAAGTTTGGGATACACTAGGAGAACCAAGTGGCAAGTATGACTTTATGGTGAAGTATTCTGTGTTAGACGCTGGCCTGAGGATCTAGAGGGGGGGTGAATACATCTCACAGAGTTTTTCGGAATTATTTCGAACTAAAGCGAAAACGGTTCTGAATCGACTTGCGTCTATTCCGGACCGTTATTGCAAGGGTCGTATATGTGACAAAACCACAAGATACTTGAGATTAACGATGAAGTGATATGTTATCGAATCAATACGTTTCACAGCTGAAAATCAATTAACTTCTAAATTGACAAACTTTGGTTTGCAATGCAGTAATAATGGAATAAGCAAAAAGACAAACACTTGGTGATAATGTTCAAATTGATGATGATTCAAGATGTGGTGAATTGTGATGTTTATGCAGAACCTTAAGTCACAATTTTAACACTTGAATCGTTAATCAATTTTGCAATTATGGCCAAATATGAACAGAACGTAAATGAAAAGATAAAAGCGACAAGAACACGATATTTGTTCAGGCAGTTCGTCGATCGTCCTCGCTACGACTACGTCTGCCCCCAATTCCAAATTGAAATTGGGAAATCTTCCATTAATGTTTAAAGCAGTTTATACAAAGAAGAAAGCAAAGCGATAAACAATAAACCGAATTTGTCGATCCTTTGAATCTTCTTCCCCCTTAATCTTGAACCAGATCAAGGTGATCCAAGAGCTTCACTTGATCCCTTTTCTGCAGTGTCTTGAATTGCCTTGAACCCTTGTTCTTCAATATTCACACTCAGATGGATCCTCGATGAAACCTCTTGATAAAAACCCCCAAGAAACACCTATCTTAGAGGACAAAACCCTCAGATTTTATTCACCAAAAACCCCACAAATCTTCACCCACTAGGAATCTTCAATTCCGTTCCATGGACGTTATCGAACTCGATCACTAACCCTCAACGCAAGAATGATTATGTGTAATTGTGTTGGCGATGATGAAAAACGAAGATGAGAAGACTTTGTGTATCTTTCAGTCGTTGGTGTTGCTTGCAATAATTGAACCTTGGACAATATATATGAGAGCTTATCAGTTGGAGCAGAGAAAACCAGAAATTTTGGCATTTTTGATCAGATAGGTCGACCTCTTGTGGTGCTTAGGTTGACCTAACAGAGCTGCATATCCTTTGGATGTCATTTGTTCCCAGTTAGGTCGACCTGTTAAAGAAGTAGGTCGACCAGAATCCACTTCAGATGCGTTTTGGGGACATTTCCTCAGATTAGGTCGACCTAGTTGTTGTGTAGGTCGACCTAGCAGAATGATATGTAAATTTCTTCATTTTAGGTCGACCTGTGTTGGGAGTAGGTCGACCTGACTGCTGTTTTTCTGAGTTCCTCTGCTTGTACCTTGTTGCTTGTATGCTTGTTGAGTTTGCCATGAATCAAAAACATCTTTGTGAGTGTGATCTTGTATTCACATACTCCCCCTTTTTGATGATGGCAAACCGGTAGTAGAAGCTTTGGCAATAAGTGGTAAAAGCTCCCCCGTACACTCAGCATCTATTCACTCAACTGAGCTCCCCCGTACACTCAGCATCTATCTCCCCCTTTGACAACATCAAAAAAAAAGAAATGCACGAGTAATTGAGGCAAGAGACAGTATAAAATAGATAAGGCAGGAACGTAGCACACATAATCGTTAACAGAAGCAAGTAGAGGTGACATAATATCCAAAAAAAACTTTTAATGTTACAACCAAGCACACATAATATTCAGACAAATTTAAAAGAAAACTAAACTAAGTACTTAGAAATCTTTAGCAAATATTCATGACAATGATGGAATGAGATGTGATGATATGATGGAATGAAAAGATATGCATCCTAACGCCTTCCCCGTCTTCCTCTTCCTCTTTGAAATGTTTGAGGACGATCTTCTTCAACTTGTTCCAACAGATCAAGCACGGAGTGGTTTAGAGTATTGAAGCTTTGACTTATATTTGCATGACGATTCAGTGCAGTCTCCTCAAGCTGATTCTGTCTTAGAGTAGAGTTTGATGCAAACGTCTCAAAGTCATTTTTGTGGTCTTGAACCAGGCTGTATAGTGATTGATATTGACGTTGTTGTTCGTCATATCGATCTTGTTGAAGTTGTTGCATGTTCTGGAACTGAAGCTGCTGTGTGTCGAAGTGTTGTTGCTGTATGAGTTGCATATTTTCAAGCATGGAGATGATGTTGGACTGATCCGGCGGAGGTGGAGCCGTGTATCCCCAAGGAATTTCTTCCTCTTGAGGAGGTACATATTGCCAATTTGAGTCCGTGTCATGAGCTACATCTTCCATGGCGTGATCCTCATCATTTGCTATTTCTTGATCATTTCCTTCTTCTTCATTCCCTGCAATGTGACCAAATTCCGTAGGATCATCATAGTTGTAGATGATTTTTCCGGTTCCCTTTTGAATGAGATAGTAGGTTTTCTTATTTGGATCCCAATGGTATCCCATGAGGGTTAAGGTTGTTTGGGAGAAGTCTTGATTCTGTTTCATGTGAATGTAGGACAATCCATCGAGTTTCACGCCGAAATGGTTCACGATTGTTTGAATGATTGAGCCATAGCATAGAGCAGTAGTATTCTGCTTTACCTCTTCAAACTTGGCAGTTAGAAAGTGTGGCCAGTGCACACGTGTCCTGTTTTGAATCAGGTACATTAACACAACCTCATTTCGTTCAATTCTTGAGAATCCGCCTGCTCGTGGTCGAATGACTCTTGAGATAATCCAGTTGAGGAGCCTAGGATCTCTTTTTAGGTGACCGGCTGTGATGGATTCATTTTGCTTGTCAAAGACGGCAGGGTCTTTGAGAATAGATTTCATGTAGGCGACATGATCATAGTTGGCCGGAAAGTCACCGTCTTCTATACGAACTTCATCTCCCAAGAGTGTAAGACCAAAGATACTTATCCAGGCTCGTTTGTCAACAATATGGGATCTCGACCCCATCTTAAACCTAAAATTACAACCTTCCTCTCTTGTGAACCCTGCATAGAAAGCCCTAACAGTGTTTTCACAATACGGTGTGGCACATTCCAAAAGGGGGTGAACATTTTGATGCTGAACAAGACTAACAACATCAGGAATGTGCATGTGCTTAGCAACATGTTGATTAAAGATATATTGCTTGACTACCTTCCTCTTCATTTGCCATTTTTCAAAATTTTCTTTGCAATCAGGATGAACAAGGGCTACAGCACTTACCGGTTGAGAGCATGATCCAGATGCGATTTCCTTTCCCTTTCTTGATTTTGGAGGCATTCTTGCTGATGATTTGTGTGAGAGGGGTGATTTTTGACAACCTTTGAGTTTGAGGAATTAGGGTTGGCCGTACACAATGATGTGAGAATGAGTGGGAATGGAAAGAGGAAAGATTGGTTATGTATGGGGATGGGTCAGGTCGACCAACAGACCCAATTTTGGGAATTTTTACAGCAGTAGGTCGACCTAAATGAAGGCTGGGTCGACCTGACAGAAGCAGTGAGAAAAAGGATCAATTTAGGTCGACCTAAAATATGAGTAGGTCGACGTAACTGAGCATTTTTGGTTTCTGCTAAAAGTTTTCTTCTGTAGGTCGACTCAGGTGCAAGGTAGGTCGACCTAAGTTGCTTCAAATGTTTGAAATGCCTTAGGGATGTTACTATATGATGCAATTATGCTTAGTTACTTGCTTGTATGCCCAAAACATGATATGTTATGAATGGAGATGATAGACACATATATGTAATTGAGATATATGGATAAACATACATGAAGTCACTATAAGCATGTTAATTGATAGCATATTATAGTATCAATAAAATTTTTGGAAGTGAACAATAAACATGTTACCGCTTTCTCAATGTGTAGGTGTTTTGTCATCATTGTGTGGAATCCTCTTGTCAGTGTGCCATACTCCTAGATTTGATGATGAATTGTCTTGATAGAATGTTTCATGACTTGATTGCTTGATTTTGCGAAAAACTCATCTAGTATCGATTACTTGATGTTCTCCCGGATGCGGGACAGGGTCCCAAACATTATTCTGCTTAGAATAGGTTTAAATTTCCTTGCAATGCAATTTGACAATTGCACATCAAGTAATGCGTCCTTTGTGTTTTTCGGATTAACTTGTATTTGTGATGTATCTTATACATTAGGGGTGGCCAGGTCACCTACATTTCCTTTGCCAAGTATAGTTCTTCGATTGCTGTCTTCATAGATAACATACCAAGAGTGATATGTCTTCCTTTATATGTCTTGAGCATCAGCTATCAAGGGATCATCACCTTTCGGCGATGTCAAGACACTTTTCCTGCAAAATTAATTTAGAGTGGAAGGTCCCCAATCTTCATTGGGTCCTAGGTGGTGAGTACATAAATTGTTGCACTTAGGCAACCACTGAAATACTCCTTTAGGAACTAAAATCCTCCTAAATTTGCATTTTTCAATGGTATGACCCTTTTTGCAACAATAATGACAGGTAATATGATGAGAATATGCTGTTTTGCTAGTTGATACTTTTGGTACAAAAGTGTATTTACTATATAAAGGAGTATACGATCTTTTGAACTTATTTGGATCAACCGCAAAGGTCACTTTTGGTTGTAGAGCCTTGTCTAACTTGGCTTTTAGATCTCTTACTTCTTTTTGCCAAATGTGACATGTCTCACAACCAAACCATGATGTAGGATCTATTTCAACTTTATCCTTTTGAATGTCTAGCATAGATTGTTTTAAAGCTTCCATATCCTTTTCGGTTTTCTCAACTTTTGATTCAAGATATGAAAAGATTTTCTTATTTGAGGCCAAAAGTTTGAAAGCTTTAATTGCATCTCTATGTAATTCTTCAAAAGCAAGTTTTAGTTGAGAATGAGATACCTTATCTACGAGTTCAGGTTTAAGATGACTTACAGCTTTCTTTTTCTTGTGTTGATGAGTCATAAAACATAGGTTTGCTGATTTTTCTTCATCGCTTGATGAGCTTTCACTAGATGAATCACTTTCCCATGCTATGTAGGCTCTCTTAGATTTGTTATGGCCTTTGCTTTGGTTCTTCTCTTTTTCCTTCTTAAGGTATGGACAATCCGGTTTGTAGTGACCGGCTTTCCCACAATTAAAGCAAGGGCCTTTGAATTTTCCTTTGTTGTTGTCATCTTGTTTGATTGCTTTCTATAGTTGATCAAGCCTTTGTCAGAATGTTTTGCTCCATTTTTCTTTAGATATTTGTTGTATCTTCGCACAAACAGTCTCATTTCCTCATCATCGGAGTCTTCGTCATCACTTGTATCACTATCCTCTAGCTCTTGTCTTGAGGTCTTGGAGCTTGAAGCCTTTAGAGCTATTGACTTCTTCTCTACCTCTTTCTCCATGTTCTTTTCTTTCTTTGCCCTTTTCTCATGCATGTCAAGGCATTTAAGGTGTTGTTCATGTTCCTCTAGTTTACCAAAGAGAGTGGTAATGTCTAAGGTGTTTATATCATTTGCTTCCTTTATTGCTGTAACCTTGGGTTGCCATTCCCTATTCAAGCATCTTAAGATTTTGTTAGTAGCAACTGCATTGGAAACAGGTCTATCAAGAGAATTTAACCGATTTTTCAGGTGAACGAATCTCTTCTGCATGTTTTTGATGGATTCACCATCTTCCATGTGGAACAGTTCGAACTCTTGAGTTAACGTATTGATCCTAGCTAGTTTGACATCATCCGTTCCCTCGTGGGCAACTTGCAATGTGTCCCACATAGCTTTAGCGGATCTACAATGGGAAACGCGATAGTATTCATCAACTCCTAGAGCTGAGATTAGAATGTTTCTCGCTTTCCAATCGTATGCATATCTCTTTTCATCTTCAGCATCCCAAGTATTTTCTGGTTTTGGAACAACTGCACCAGCTGCATTTGTCATGGTGATCTGAAAGGGACCATTGACAATAGCTGTCCAGATGTTCCTATCAATTGCATTGATGTGGACACACATACAATCCTTCCAATAGCCATAGTTTTCACCGTTGAAAACTGGAGCTCTATTGTGAGCCCCTTTAGGTCCGGAAGCCATATTTCCAATAAGTGTTTCACGTAGCACGGAATAAACCAGAGCTCTTGATGCCACTTGTTAGACGCTGGCTTGAGGATCTAGAGGGGGGGTGAATAGATCTCACAGAGTTTTTCGGAATTATTTCGAACTAAAGCGAAAGCGGTTCTGAATCGACTTGCGTCTATTCCGGACCGTTATTGCAAGGGTCGTATATGTGACAAAACCACAAGATACTTGAGATTAACGATGAAGACGATTGGATTCAGACTCGGTTGGACCAGATGAACCTGATTGATGAGAAGAGGCTCGCAGCAATTTGTCATGGTCAATTGTACCAGAAACGTATGATCAAAGCCTTCAACAAGAAAGTCAAAAGTCAGGCATATCAAACCGGTGATTTGGTTGTAAAACGCATCATCCTACAACAAGGTGACCCCAGGGGCAAGTGGACTCCCACTTATGAGGGACCGTTTGTAATCAAGAAGGTATTCTCTGGCGGAGCCATGTTGCTTACCACTATGGATGGCGAGGATTTCCCACACCCTGTAAATGCGGACATAGTCAAAAAGTACTTCGCTTAAAAGCTCGCTAAGTTGAAAACCTGAAAGGGCGACTTAGGTAAAAAAAAATGATGAGCGTCTCGGTGGATTGAAAACCTGAAAGGGCGATCCAGGCAAAAATTAGAGACTAAATAATAATCTAAGAGGATACCTCAGACTGTTCCACAACAATCAATCTTTAAAGATCCAAAGCGGATACCTCAGACGGTTCCACAACGATCAACATTCAAAATCTAAAACGGAAACTTTGGACAGTTCCGTAACGATCAGCCTCCAAGACTTAAAGAGGTAATCTCGGACGGTTCTGAAACGGTCAACGCAGAGGTTTTCAAATTCTTCATCAAGATATAATCAATGGATTCATTCTGATGAACAAACCATCAACACATTTGCCAGATGGCATCTGAAAGCCCATCTCAGGTAATGTTTCGATCTGCCAACAACATTTCTCAGACAACACTCAAATGCAATTTCCAACATCACTTCGGTGGAGGTAAGTGCAAATTTCCAGGGCATCTAAAATATTCAATCATCTTCTACCTTCAGATTCCAAACAGTCTCTTCAGGTCTAAGAAGATTGAATAGGGATAACTGTTATACCCCAAAATTTGCCCGCATCTTTTTCAAAAAAAAAGAAGGCAACAGACTTCTGTCTAAAAATTGAGAGTTTCATATAATCTTGGATTTTATTTCATAAATATCCTGATTTTATGAATACTCGGTTTTTAGATTTTTTCTTATACGGTATTTTGGTTCTCTGTTGAATTTATTCTTACAGAAACGCTAATTACTGTTTATCATTTCACACACGCTGTTTATTTGAGATTTATTTGCAGATAAATTGTACTGACGCAATTGGTACAGAATTAAATTTTTGCAGGCGCAAAGTTCGGGGATTCAGACTGTACTGGTAACAAGTAAATTATTATTAGTTTTTGTTTCCCACTAATTTTTGTACTATATTCTATTATTTTCAAAATCTTTTCCTTTCTTTTCAAATCTCTTTCTTTCAAAATCAAATCCTAACTTTATTCTACACATCTCTCTTTTTCGAACCCTACCATACACTTTCTTTCAAATCCTACTACCACTCAAATTTTCCTTTTATGTACGGAATCACTTCATTCCCCAACGTCTCTATCCTTCTTTTCACTCTATAAATACCTCTCATTTTTTCCATAAATTCTCACATCAAATTTCAACTCATCTCTCAAATTTCTACCTCATATTTATTTTCTCTTATTCCCCGACAAAAATGGCGAAGTGGATGGATACGTGTTTTCTTATGGTCATCACCGTCGTGGTGGTGATCATGTCCTTTTTCTATCTGCACAATCCTGAAAAATGCGGACCTGGGTTGTTTACACTCCCAATCATCTATATGTTATTATTTATAGCATGGGTTTTTAATCGTCATTTTTAAAGTTTGTCGTATCTTTTGTTCTCAAATAATGTACCGTTTATTTGTCGTACTGTTCATTATATTATGTAATATTTGTACTGTCAGTATTAAATGTCGTACTATTTGTCGTACTGTAGTTTAATTATCCAGATAATATTTTGTGTGTTTTCTGCCAGTTAAATATTTATTTTTCTGTGCCTTAAATATTTTTCAAGGTTATTATCGGTAATTTCGTTCGCGTACAGTATATTTTATTTATTTATTTATTATGTCTGTGTTTTTCTAACAACTCATGTAAATAAATTTTCACCATTAACACAACAAAAAACAAAAAGAAAAAATTAACTTTAAATGTTGAATTTTCACTTTAATTGCTACGTTAATGCCTGAACAGTCAGTTGACAGTCAAACCCGCTGACAGCACGATTCTCCGTGTTTTGTACCATCAATCAAATCAATCTTTTGCATTTCAAAATTCCAAGATTTTTGTTCTAGAAGTCTTCTGATAATCACATGATCAGCAGAGACTCAGCACTGCACAAAAATCAGGTACGCTTAACTGTCTCCTACACAAACAGTCCCTAACTAGGGTTTTTGTTTTTTTCAGGAGAACATGTTTTTTGAGACCTCAAATGGATTTCATGGACCTCCATATATCTCAAAGAACCACCATACAAATTTTCAGACTTCAATTCGCTCAGACGCACAGTCAGCAGCTCAAACAGTCAACAGACGACCAGTTTGACCGAAAAGTCAACAGACAGTCAAAAATGAAATTTTTTGTCAACATCCATATTTTGTCAAAAGATTCATCATTTGATCATTGGTTGATCATAATTCATCAAGGAAAGATAAAAAATCAACAAAACCCTAAGTTTCAAAATTAGGGTTTTCTCCTAAAAAGTCAACTGAACTTTGACCGGCCATAACTCTCTCCTCGTTCATTCAAAAAACTCCAACCAAAGCTTGTTTTGAAGGAAATTCAATTATCTTTCAAATGCAATTGATCCCATGGTAATTGGATTCACCATTTAAAAAATATGAGCTTAGACATTACAGGTCATTTTCAAAGTCAACAAAAAGTGGTTTTTTGTCAAAGGCCATAACATCAAGATAACTTCTCCAAATGAAAAAAAGTTTCCAAAGAAGCTTGTAGAGGACATCTTGAGGTTTCTAAAAAGTACAAGAACTCCTTCATATGATAAAAATTGAGGGATTTATGCCTTGTTGAAGTTGGCTATATTTTGGGAAAATGCATGAAACCAACATTGATCAAAGTTGGCTATATGTTCTAGGTTAATCACCTTATCTTCATCTAGATCTCTGATGAAATGATGAAGAATGTCAATGTTCTTGGTCCTGCTGTGTTGAATAGGATTTTTAGAGATATTGATAGCACTCAGATTGTCATAGTATAATGTTGAAATTTTGAAATGTCAGACTCCACATGTCTTATGACTTGTTGGGACATCTGATCTGATACAAAAAATAGTCAAGGTATAAACACATATCAACAATACTGAAAGGTAAACATTTATCAAACATGATTCATCTCTATGGAAGAGAATTTTCTTCTATTACACCACATTAAAAAATACAAACATTTATCAAACATTTTCCCATTTAGGTGATGTAAGCGGCACGCTTTGTTGATTCAAAATCCAGGTTGTTGTACCTCCCTTATGGTTGAAACATTATTATTTTTATATAAGATGACGTAACTGGAATACTTGAACACCCAAGTAAGGTCCCTCTCTTATTATGAAAATAATTTTCTATGTTACTTTCAAAAATGTTCATGGTGAAATAGGCGGGATATCTCTCTGTTAGGATGAATACTTGTCTTTGTGTCTTACCAAAAATCAAACTTTTAGCTTCAATATTGGGCTTTGAACAAGACACAAAAATTCATCATTGTCTACTAGTTCCCCAAACTACAGTTGCTCTGACTTCCTCTATGGATATGTAGGCATGAGATTTGCAAGAGTCTTTGCGAGCAAACAAAACTAAAAAACATATTTAGGTCTCCCATCTTTTCAAACAATCTTCACTCTCTCTCCTCACACAAAGGAGAAACTTTCCCAATAAACAACAGGTAGCATAGTCCAAACAGCAAAAGCAAAATAAACACAAGAAAAGCTCATGTAGAATACTATGGATACTTAGGGTGCTAATACTTTTCCTCTGTATAAACGACCTCCCGATCCTTCGATCTCTTAGGTACTTCACACACTTACCAAAACCTAGGGTCTATTTAGATTTTTTTCCCTTCCTTCTCGTAGGATAAATTAAAAGTTCCCTATATAAAATGTGTTCCTTCCAAACGAAATAAAAGGAAAAAAGAAAATTGTTATTGAGTTGGGGGGATCATTTCCGCACGCTATAGTTATTGAGTTGTTTAGAGTTAAATTGTGACTTGTTGACGAGCTGGAGTTGAGATATTTTTGTTTTGATCTCTTATGAGCTATGCTGAGTAATGAGTTGACTCTGTTGAACGTTGATGGTTGAGCAATACTATAAATACCTTGTTGATGAGTAATGTTGAATAATTATATAATTTTATGTATTGAGTTGAGTTGTAATTACATATTATGATGAATTGAGTAGTTCACAGGAACTATATTGTTGTCCTCACATTGGCATAGTTTTGGTTTAATTTTATTACAATTAAAGTTAAATTGAAAAAGAAATGGTGAAGGATAATGATGCAATGCTTGATTCTTAAGCTAAAGCCACCAAAGTTGATCAATGCTCTGCAACATGAGGGTACAAAGCAGGCCTAGAGCAAGAGAAATGAAGAAGAGCAAGCCATGGTCAAAAATTCAAAGATTTTTAATATAAAAAAATCAAAAGTTCAACAAAGCAATCAATGCTTCTTTGCTTCAATTTTAAGCACTTCATTGCTTATAAATGAAGCAGTATACTTCATCAATAGGAGAGACACAAAAATATAGCAAAAGCATAGCAAAGAAATTCACAAAAATTCTCAAAAAATTCCAAAACTTTGTAATTTTCATTTTATGCTTTCCAACCATTATCAATACAAACAAACACTTTCAATCATATTCTAAAGTGGTATAGAGTAAGAATAAACTCTTAATATGGTCCCATGAGAGTCATAACACATGCATAGTGTTTTCCATGAACATACATGTATAGTTTTTGTTTTCTTATGCATGCTTGGTTATAATGAAAACTAACTACTTGAATGGACTCATGGCATGATATAGAGTAGGTTTGAGTGATTACATGCAAGCTTTAACGTGGTTTTGAAGCTCCACCATTTTTGAGCTTCAAACATGTGAAGCTTTCGTTCTCCATGATGCAAGCTCCAAATGGAAAAACTAACAACGCTATCATGCTTAGAATGGTCCAATTAGGTGATCTGGGTGGCCCTTGTTCTTTTTTATTTTCATTTTGTAAGTCGTTCAAAAGATTGAAGATTTGAAAGCAAAATCCGAAGGAAAATCCGCAGGTACAAAGGGTGCTAACACCTTCCCTTTGTATAACCTACCCCCTTACCCAAAATCTCTTAAAGGTCTTTTTCTGTTTCTTTTATAAACCTTTCCTTAATTGGATAAAATAAAAGTCGGTGGCGACTCTCTGATTTTCAAAACTCAAAAGCAAAAGAAGAGTCCGTTCGTATCTCTCACGAGAGATATAAAAAACCGAGGGCGACACATACCAAATAAAACGTACCGAAACATTCCTAAACAAGCTTTAGTTGCACCTCATTTTAAGTTTTTAAGTTTCGTAATAAATACGCGGGAGAAGGAAAAGAGACCAGATTCAAATCCCCATTAAATTAGATATCTCATGCAATATCAAATCTTCAAAGTTCAATTTTAGAAAAAATCAGATCTTTTCCATTCAATAGGAACTTAAAAACAATTCCAAAACTTGAATCAAAATAATGTAAATCAGATTTCAAATCACCAAAATCATTCCTAAAATAGTCAACCAAATTAAAGTCCATAACTTATTGCCTTATTATATAAACAGAGAGAGTTCACGCTACAAGGGGGAGATGGAGAAACACAGCATTAGAATATTCATCCAACATCGATGCTCATATAATATACTCCACTATCTTACACCATAAACAACAACAACAACATCACAGTTACAACACAGCAAAAAAATCTAACAATCAAAAAGCAGAAAAAAACAATGAAATAGAAGAGGAAGATTTTTCGAAACTGAAATCTCTGACGAAACCCCTCAACCGCACAGCCGCACGAATCCGACGAGACGCATCAACGGGCCCTTCCACCTCCGACGCCACACATAGACGACCAATGGCCGCACTCCTCAGATCGCGCAGCTCATTCACAGCGTCACTGTCGATGCTCCGCCGTGCCTACCCTTCGTCGTTGTCGTAAAGCTTTAAGAGGCAAGTTTGTTTTTTTCCTTTTTTTTAGAGATATTTCATGTGTTGCTGCTGCCTGTTTCAAGTTTCTATCGTGTTCAACTAGTGTGAAACCCGTGCCTCCGCACGGGTTCTGGTGTGGACCGGTTTTATGTTACCAGTTAGAATATGAAATTCATAAATAATAGAAAAAATTAAAATAAATTATAAAAAAAGATAAAAAAGAAGTCTAAGATTAATATATAAGTTCAAATTTAAAATACTAAATTTGTTCCAATATAATATAGGAGTTTGTTATAAACCACTACAGTAATATTTAGGTTTTTGTCGGCCACCTTGAATAATTCCTAAAAATTTTAAAAAGAATTTTTTTTTATTTGATCAATAAATATTATTTTTCTATATATGAAAATATGTTTTCCGGTATTTATTTCTCGTATGTAAATATTTTTTTTTGACATTCTTTATAAAATTATTGGAATCTATAGTAAATTTATTCCCGTATATAAATTTTAATTTTTTGAATTAATAGTAAAAATTTTCTCGTATATAAAAAGGGTTTGCCAAACAGAACCTTATATATTACAATGAAAAAGTTAATATAAATAATTTAAAATATTATTAAAAAAATATAATAAAGTTACGTTAAATCATATAAAAAAACCTAAATGTGATATGTATTAAGAAAAAGATCATATAACAAAAAGTCAAATGTGATATTAATAAAAATATATTATGTACATACTAAAGTGTTATATTTGGATCAAGAATATATATTTTCCATACATAAATTTTATTTTATTTTTGTCATTATTTTTATTTTTTTATATTATTTATAAAAATATTTATATCAATAGTAAATTTGTTCCGTTTATTATAAAGTGTTACAGTGTTTATAAATAAATAAATTTATTTATTTAAAATTCAATAATAAATTATTTTAAATTACCTTAAATAATGTTTAACAAAAAAAAAGGAGTTACTATATTTTTTCTCTTACCCTAAATTAGTATATATAGAAGATAATACTATAAATTTATCATGCAAATAGAAGAAATTTTGGAGACATGTCCCACATTGATTTTAAATATAAAAAAAAATGTTATCTGTGTATAGTCTCCAAACAGGTATCATAGTTATTATCAATTAGAAACTTTGAAGTTGTGTTTCTAATGTAAAGAAAAATGACTATTTTGATTTGATTGTAATTGGATAGATATGTTACTACCACTACCGGTACAAAAAACTTTATTGGTTGTGTGGGATACATCAGTAGACTATTTCATCAATACACTATTTCACACGGTAGTAGACTATTTCTTCCCCATACTCCTCAAAATATGTGTTTTTTTCTTAATTGATTATGTGGAATAGGATGTGGGATAGGGGTGTTTTTTAATATTTAGTTTATTAGTAGTATTACTAAAGGAAGAACATGACTTGTCAGTAAATTATAGAAAAATGTGTTTTTTATGACAACACATATATCATATATTAAATCAGTTTGTTTCATTCTTACAATCATTTAATTTTTTAAACTTTAAAAAAATAGATAACTATTATATTAGTTAAACTTAAAAAAATGGAATTATTTGTTTAGACCAAAATGATAACTGAAAATGTTTCTCTTCTTCTTCTTCTTGAGACGCCACCACCATTCTCTGTCTCATAATTTTCTCTTTCATTCCTTTTTTTTTCCACTCATCATCACCATCACCCAAAAAACTTCTCCTTTATGTTTTCTTTTCCATTATTATTAATATTTGATTTTAGTGTATGTATATATCTCTTCTTATAAATACATAATCAATATTTAAATATTTCCACTACTTCTTCACTTTCTTTCTCTGGTTTTTTTGGGTGGCTTTGACTATATATTCATCATCAAAATTATATTAGTATTAAAAGAAAATGACAAATTAATGACACTTAAATGTATCCAATATCAATAAATATTTTTTCCATTAATATCCTTTATGAATATTTTTTTCCCATAACATTTAAACACATATTTTATAAAAAAACAATTGTGAAAAATAGAAAAAAAATATTTTCTTTTTATTGACAGAGTTGTAATAATAATTAAAATTAAAATTTAATAAATAAAAAAGAAAGATGGAAATAAATTCATAGTTTGAATTTTTCTGCGAAAAGTTCAAATTTGAATTTGAAAATAAAACAGACCACTAATGTATCAAAAATCAGTCAAATTATATGAAAATAGACTATAAAATACATTTGCAAATACAAAATATTAGGTTAAGATTGGACAATGTATAAGCTGTTGTTTTGTGCAGGAAGAATTCATCATTGTGTAGATTTTAGGTCCAAGTATCGATGGATGTGACACATGAAAGGGTTGTTTGTAAACACAATTGTCTTGAGCAACATAATAGGCAAAAGCAAATGTCTAATCATAGAGAAATATAAAATATAAACAATTTTGCTGAATATACTAGCTCCGACCAATTGATCCATCAAATCATCAATCCTCGGCAATGGATACCGATTCTTGATAGTAACTTTATTCAGTTGTCTGTAGTCTACACACAACCTCATAGATCCTTACTTCTTCTTTACCAATAACACCGGTGCACCCCACGGTGACACGCTCGGACGAATGAACTCCTTCTCCAACAATTCTTCTAATTGACTCTTCAATTCGGTCAATTCAGATGCTGACATCCTATAAGGTGCCATCGATATAGGACTGGTTCCAGGAACTAACTCAATGGCAAACTCTACTTCCCTTTCAGGTGGTAGCTCTCTAACATCTTCTGGAAAAACTTCTGGAAATTCTCGTACCACTGGTAGTTCATTACTCACTACTCTTCCTTTCACTTCCACCAACGCAAAAAGCATAAACACGGCTGCCCCGTCTTGAATTGCTTCACCCACTTGTCTTGCAGTCATTGCGAACTCATCGACAATAACTTCTTCAGGAAAGATGACCGTCTTCGTAAAACAGTTGATATGAACTCGGTTAAATTGCAACCAGTTCATCCCCAAAATAACGTCAAGTTGTTTGAGTGGAAGACACACTAAGTCCATTCCAAACTTCCTACCAAATATATCAACAGGACAGTTCAAACATGCAGATGAAGTGGTCACTGAACCCGACGCAGGAGTGTCAATAACCATACTTCCACTAATCTTTGATATCTCTAAATTTAGCCTCTTAGCACAATCCAATGAAATAAACGAGTGAGTCGCACCAGTATCAATAATCGCAATTAAAGGTGTGTT
Organism: Vicia villosa; assembly: GCF_029867415.1. NCBI lineage: Eukaryota > Viridiplantae > Streptophyta > Magnoliopsida > Fabales > Fabaceae > Vicia > Vicia villosa. Next base: position 943,236 of record NW_026705237.1, read on the forward strand.
ATGTATGAAACACGTACCTTTAATCAGTCTATCCTCCGAAGTAGTTTCTTATCCAGACAAAGCAAAGACTTTCCCTCCAGCTTGGTCCTTCTTTGGTTTGGTGCACTGCGGACTGATATGACCCTCTTCTCCACAGTTATAGCAAGTTACTGTTCTCATTTTGCAGTCAGCAGCAATGTGACCCATTCTGTTACACTTGAAGCACTTCTTCTCTTCTTTCTTGCACTCATTCCTCTTATGTCCTGTTTCACCACAGTTGAAGCACCTAACGGGAGCACCAGAATCTCCCCCACTAGGCCTTTTCCAATTACCAGCTCTTGGGTTTCCCCTACCATATGGTGTACCTCTGTCCATAGGCTTCTTACCCTTCTTATCAACTAACTCGCGAGAGTGAGATGATTTCAGCTTAAGACTGTCTTCCTCAAAGATTCTGCTACAGTCCACTAAATCAGCAAATCGGCGAATCCTTTGATACCTGATACCCTGCTTGATCTCATCACGAAGACCATTCTCAAACTTGATACACTTAGAGAATTCTCCAGCTGCATCGTTGGTGTAGTGTATGCAATGCTTAGCCAATTCCACAAATTTGGAAGCATATTCCGGCACTGTCATACTACCCTGTTTCAGCTCCAAGAACTCAATTTCCCTCCTTCCCCGCACATCTTCAGGAAAGTACTTCCTCAGAAATTCTCTCTTGAATATGGCCCAAGTAATCGCAATCCCATCTGAATCCAACTCAGTCCTAGTAGTAACCCACCAGTCATCAGCTTCTTCTGATAGCATGTGAGTACCGTTCCTCACCTTCAGATTTTCTGCACAATCGATCACTCGGAAGATCCTCTCGATCTCTTTCAACCATTTCTGAGCACCATCAGGGTCATGAGTGCCTTTGAACAGTGGAGGATTGTTCCTCTGAAAGCTGTTCAATTGCCTGTCAGCACCAATCGCAGCTCCATTAGCATTCCCTCCCAATACACCAGCAATCATGCCTAGAGCCTCTGCGATAGCATCATCGTTCCTTCCACCTCTTCCAGCCATTGTTCTGCTAAATCACAAAACAATCTCATCAGAACAAAAGTATCGACAGTGTTTACCTTACACTAGTCGCATACAAGGGAACACTGACACTAAGACTCTGACTCCAACGACCGACTATGCTCTGATACCACTATTGTAACACCCTTCTAAACCCCCGCGGAAAATATAATATTATCAGAGTAATAACACATCAAGGATGCTACAATTATTAAATAAATAAAAACATCAAGTCGATTGTCATGCTTTATTAGAAATTAACCAATATCAAACATGTGTTTAGCACAGCGGAACTTAATTCAACAGTATTAGGAAACAACTCCACACAAATACTCAATACATAATCCATAGCCAAAATGGCAACAAAGTATAACAAATAACGCTAAGACTAATCGATCCCAGTGTTACAAATCAGAGCATGACTCGACACGAACTACGGGCTAGCCTACAAGCTATCTTCACCCAATCAAGACGCCGCTACATCCTTAATCTGAAATCATCAAAGTAAGGGTGAGTTTCATTCAAATTAATAACCATTATACAATCATAAGCAATAATATCTCATAGCAATTATCATCCGTTCAACATACATATAATCGGAAATTATTATAATAAGCAAACAATCAGCACATAAGCATCATCTATCACACCACACACAATCATCCAATTATATCAAGCTATAATGCAATGAATGGACTGACACTCATGCATGTGGTACCAAGATTCGTGAATCACATCACAGGACTTCTCTCTTTGATACTGCCCTCTAGTCGCTCACACCCCACATGGGCACACGACTACTGCCTCATCGCTCACACCCCACATGGGCACACGATGACTTCCCGCTAATCTCCGCACAATGGGAATTAGCCTTCCAATGCAAATGATTTATGAATAATGCACACATGACACATACTTACATCATCATACATCATCATCATTTCGATGCTTAACATCGCTTATCACCTCTTACCAATAACATCATAACAAGTATGTACATGTATAAGCATCATTCAATCATTCACAACATACACCACATCATCACAATAACATACACATCACATTAATGTTAATTGCCACCTTAATCCAATTCAACAATAATTTAATTGAATAAATAAATAAGTCGGCCACTGCCCGTATTATTAATTCATCAGATAAAGCATCTCATTAGCTTCACAACACCCAAAACGGCACATAAATCGGATACTCGGATCAAAAGTTATGGGTTTTTGAAAATAAAACATTTTTAGAAAAATGCTGCAGAACCCGGGTTGTCCCTACATGGGAACCGGTTCCTGGCAGCTTCCCAAAACACGCCTCTGATTTTTACTATGGGGAACCGGGTTGTCCCTACATGGGAACCGGTTCCCAGCTACCCAGAATCCACACGCTCTGTTTTTTATAAGGGGGAACCGGTTCGTCCCACATGGGAACCGGTTCCTACGTACCTGCACAGCCAAATTCACCATTTTGACAGCATTTACCCTATCCCATTTCCCCAATTTCAAGTACATACGAACATAGCACACAAATACCAACAATTTTCACATCATCACATATTTCAGACAAGTTTTATACAAGTATTAACAGCATATAACATGAGTATTAACAGAATCATGTAATTCATACAAATTCATCAAAACCTAACAATTCCCAAACCCGACACGTACGATTGAACTAGATAACAATCCTAATCAATCCTACTACCTACAATCGCATAAGGATTACTAACCCGAAGAATCCCCCCTTACCTCATAGTCGAATCTTCGAAGTTCTTCTCCCCCTTTGGCTCTTCTCACTTTCACGTGTTCTTCTTTTTCTCAGAGTCTGTCTCTTTTGCTTCCACCTCCCTTCTTTCCAATTCCTTTATTTTATGAAAAATAAAATAAATATTTTAATGGGCTTGCTTAGCTAACACCCCCCCCCTTCTGCTACTCACCACTCTAGCCCAAACCAATATTTCATCATTTTCCACATAATTCCCAAAAATTATTAATTCTTATAATTTAATTAAAGAAAAATAATTAAATTAATAACAAGAATTAACGGGGTGTTACAGAGTTGGCCGTGCAAGCTCTGGAGGCATCTCGGTGGGGGGTATGATTACTCAAATTGCTCGTCATTTTAATTATTCCCGTGAATTGTTTGATGCTGTTCCTGTTCCAGGGAAAACCAAGATTGATATGGAGGCTCTGGTGAATCAGCTGATGATTCGTATTCACCATGACTATTACTCTTTAGTCATTCATGGTAGACATATCCTAACTTTACCTTCTCCTAATTCTATTTCTATTACTAACATGGCAAACTGGTTGTATGAGAACGTCGCCCCGGATAATGGGGACGACGAGATAGAATATATGGATGCAGGTTTCGATGGGGAAGATGAAACCCAAGGAGAAGACCAAGGAGAAGAAGAGGACCACCCTCAGCAGTGTTACCCGACAAATGAAGGAAGCTCTCATATGCCTTCTAATCAATGGGAGTGGGTGCACAATTAGATTGGGCACATTCGCACCGAACAAGAGAGGCAGAGTGCTGAGTTGTTTCGGCAAGGGGAGGAGTTGCGAAGTTTCGGGACCGAGCAAACCGGCCAGGGGGCTGCGATTGATGACATGCATGCTATGATGCAACGTTTAATGTTGCATTATCCCTACCCTCCACCTCCACCTCAGTAGGCCGTAAGTCCCCCTCATGCTTTGTAATTAAACATTGGAGACAATGTTTCGTTCAAGTGTGGGGGGGGGGGGGGGTTTCTCCTTCATTTAGTTGTTTTCTGTTATTTATTAGTATTTTCATTTTATTTGTTAAGTTTTTCGTTCTGTTTTAATTATTTTGCTTGAAGGAAAATTGTGTTGCAGAAGGACGAGGATTGTGTCAAAGAGGGGTGAACCAGTACTGAGTGGATGAAAGATCCAACCCAAGCTTACATAAAAGGCACCCCTGGAAGTTGATACAACTAAAAGAAATAGTTGGACGCAACTCGATGACACCAGACTGAGATTGAAAGCTGGTACATTCGAACCGAAAGAGAAGCGAAATTACACAATAAGCACTCGGAATCCTGTAAGCTATACCCAACATGGTGAGATCATAAAAAGCCAGACATTTATCATCATGAGAGAGTAATCAGGTATGACTTTATCACTTTGAATTTGCGTAAATTCTATTCATATGACACTACATGATAACACACACTGAGGCACGTTTTTTGTGTTTACCCTTGAGCCTTTTAGCCATCCCTGATTCATGTTTACCATTTGAAAACCCCTTTGAGCCTTTATCCCTTGTTTGTTTTTTTTTTAAAAACCCGCATATATTACCCCTTGGCCAAAATAAAAAAAAAAAAATTTTTTTTTCCCTTTTACCCGTGCTCGGCATAAATGTGGTGAATGTAGAAATTGTGCAAAATTCTAAGTTTGGGGTGGTGATACAAAAAGGGCAAGTGTGAAAGAAGAGAAAAAAAAGAAAAAAAAAGAAGAGAAGAAAAGAAAAAGATTTTTAGATCTCACCAAAACACACTTGTTTACCCCACCTGTCCTAAGCCCCGTTTCAACCCGAAGACCTCAAAAAGTGTGTGCAAAGTGTTTGTGTATGAAAGTAGAATCTATTCAAATTTAAAAGTTGATATTTCATATTGTGATGTGTGAGTGAAGTGCTTTTAACCATGAGAGACTTGGTGAGAAGTGTGAAAAAGCTTACAGGTGAAGGAGAGTTTTAACGTGGAAGTGGAGCGGAAAATTCGGGGAGTAAAAGCTAGCATGATTGACCGGAATGGTGGAAGTCGAGTTGTGAAAAACACGGTTTTATTGTGGGAGCATAAATTTAGGGGTGACCTTGGTTTGATCTCTCAGGCATTGCTTGAGGACAAGCAACGAGCTAAGTTTGGGGTTGTGATCGGTCACCAATTTGTATGGTGTTTTCATCAATCTCTCGGCATAAATCTCGTCAATTCGGTAACACAATGGCCCGTCTTTTATAGTTTTCGTTCTTATTTTGAAAGTTTCGTTTAAGTTGTGTGTTTTGTTTTGATGCTAAGAACTCATGTTTTTTAAGATGCTTTGATGCTTGTTTTTGGTAGTGATTGTGTTTCAGGTTTATGCGTTTAAGTCCATAAGAAGAATGCAGGGCTGAATAAAGATGAATCGAAGAAAAAATGAAGATTTGGTGCATACAGTGGCCTGACACGGGTACCAGTGTCACAGGACACGGCCAGTGTCAGGAAGCAGGAGAAGAAGCAAAAGAATGGAGAAATCAGTGGTCTGACACAGGTGCCCGTGTCAGGAAGCCTGGGAAGAAAATAATTTTGGGCAGTGACAGAAGGCCAACACGGGTGCCCGTGTCACAGGACACGGCCCGTGTTGGCAGGCGCGAGCAATTTTCCCAATTTTATATTTTTGAGGGCTCCGAGTTCATTAAGGGTAGAGTGGACTTTTCGCACGTTTTGAACTGGAATCAGCAGTACTAAAACCTAATTCTGAGAAGGATTGAGGCATCTTGGATCAAAGGAAGAAAAAGAGAACGTAAAAGCAAGTTTGGAGGCACTAGAGTTGGAGGCGAAGAAATCTTCAAGAGCATCCGCGATTGAAGATCAATTCATATTCAGCTTATTGTAATGTCTTCATCTTTACTTTCTGTGATCTTGATAATTGCCATGAGTAGCTAAACTATTTCCTTGTTAGGGTGATGTCTTTGGATCATGTAATGTAACAAATCATATTTACCGTTGTTTTCAAATTATATTTATGAAATTCAGTTTATGATTAAAAGTTCTTATTGCTTCAATATATTGGAAAGTATTTTTGTTGATTCACGATTGAGGTTTGGTCTGACACACTACCTCAATGCCTTTTTAATCATAACGTTATAACTGATAATCATTTAGGAATGAGGATTTGATGCATAACGATCAAATTATCCGAACCATGTCTTTTTAGAATTGTGATATAAAATTATCTTGTTAAGGAATTAAAAGGTGATTTTAATCTCATGAAGTTTTTCACTAAGGAATTAGGAAAAATCAACGTTCGGTATTGGTAATTGAGAATTTCATCAATTAATCTGTTACATGGTAATTATTTCGTTACAGAACGATTCATACATCGATCCTAACTTGTCTCCTCATATTTTCATTAGTTAAACTTTTTTTAACTCTTTCATTTTGCATAAGTTGTTATTTAAATTAAATATCAAAATCAAACAACCCGATGACTTTTTATTCGATTGCACTGTTCTGAAACATATAATTGCTACGCAGTCCACGAGTTCGATACTTGGGAAATTTACTCTCTTATAACTACATCGGTGAAAATAGTACACTTGCTATTTTACCAATCAGAAACACACAACTTTAGATGGAAACACACATAACTCAGGTCATCTTGAATTGGTTTTCCACCTATTGCCCTTGTCAAAGATCCTTCTACACTCCTTGTTGTTGTCTTGCAGAGATCCCTTAACATTAGCAACTTGCTTAGGCTTCCCAAGCACCTAAAAAATAGAGGAAAGATGCAGTAACAAATGCACTCCTCCATATTACTAATTGCTATAAGTCCTTAATAATGTAGATACCTAGTTCACCCCTAAGCTTTTCAAACTGACGTGCATCCAAAGCTTGGGTGAAAAAATCAGTCAGTTGTTTCTCAGTAGTTATATGTTCTAGGTTAATCACCTTATCTTCATCTAGATCTCTGATGAAATGATGAAGAATGTCAATGTTCTTGGTCCTGCTGTGTTGAATAGGATTTTTAGAGATATTGATAGCACTCAGATTGTCATAGTATAATGTTGAAATTTTGAAATGTCAGACTCCACATGTCTTATGACTTGTTGGGACATCTGATCTGATACAAAAAATAGTCAAGGTATAAACACATATCAACAATACTGAAAGGTAAACATTTATCAAACATGATTCATCTCTATGGAAGAGAATTTTCTTCTATTACACCACATTAAAAAATACAAACATTTATCAAACATTTTCCCATTTAGGTGATGTAAGCGGCACGCTTTGTTGATTCAAAATCCAGGTTGTTGTACCTCCCTTATGGTTGAAACATTATTATTTTTATATAAGATGACGTAACTGGAATACTTGAACACCCAAGTAAGGTCCCTCTCTTATTATGAAAATAATTTTCTATGTTACTTTCAAAAATGTTCATGGTGAAATAGGCGGGATATCTCTCTGTTAGGATGAAGACTTGTCTTTGTGTCTTACCAAAAATCAAACTTTTAGCTTCAATATTGGGCTTTGAACAAGACACAAAAATTCATCATTGTCTACTAGTTCCCCGAACTACAGTTGCTCTGACTTCCTCTATGGATATGTAGGCATGAGATTTGCAAGAGTCTTTGCGAGCAAACAAAACTAAAAAACCTATTTAGGTCTCCCATCTTTTCAAACAATCTTCACTCTCTCTCCTCACACAAAGGAGAAAATTTCCCAATAAACAACAGGTAGCATAGTCCAAACAGCAAAAGCAAAATAAACACAAGAAAAGCTCATGTAGAATACTATGGATACTTAGGGTGCTAATACTTTTCCTCTGTATAAACGACCTCCCGATCCTTCGATCTCTTAGGTACTTCCTACACTTACCAAAACCTAGGGTCTATTTAGATTTTTTCCCCTTCCTTCTCGTAGGATAAATTAAAAGTTCCCTATATAAAATGTGTTCCTTCCAAACGAAATAAAAGGAAAAAAGCAAATTGTTATTGAGTTGGGGGGATCATTTCCGCACGCTATAGTTATTGAGTTGTTTAGAGTTAAATTGTGACTTGTTTGACGAGCTGGAGTTGAGCTATTTTTGTTTTGATCTCTTATGAGCTATGCTGAGTAATGAGTTGACTCTGTTGAACGTTGATGGTTGAGCAATGCTATAAATACCTTGTTGATGAGTAATGTTGAATAATTATATAATTTTATGTATTGAGTTGAGTTGTAATTACATATTATGATGAATTGAGTAGTTCACAGGAACTATATTGTTGTCCTCACATTGGCATAGTTTTGGGTTTAGAGAAGAACCCGTAATTGAGTATTACTTTGATAATGTTGTAGCATTTTATGAATTCATGTATATTGGAGATAGGTAGGACTTCGGTCTAATGAGGATCACAATTCAGAGAGGAACAATTGACAGGTCTCAGGTTTAGAGAGGAACTGGTGACGATGGATAAATCAATAACATAATTAATTTTGACATCCAAACCTTAGTACCATATGCATTTGGAGGAGACTTACATTGCATTACATACTTGCATTTTGATTGTTTGTTGTTGTGAATCTGAAATATGTGATTGATAATAATTTTTGTGAATTTATGTTCACCCTCTCTTAATTGTTGTGTTGTTTGTTATGCATGTGTTGCAGATACTCAAGTAGAGGAGCATTAGCTGCTCCTGCTTTGGAGAATGGCGTATATGCCATCTTCCTTATTTTTTGCTTTGAATTGTCTAAGTATACCCACATGTCACTCAGATAATGTAACACTAGGACGAGTTATCTTTCATTTTATATTTTTCTCAAATTTGTTAGGTTAATTTCCTTATGCTTGAATTTGAGTTATATTGATTATAGACATTTCAGTTGAACACATTTTTGAGTTTCCAGTGCTTTATTCTATACATTTTTAGAAGGAATTTTTATTAGAGACGTGACTGAAGGATAGAAAAACACTTAGAAAGGGGGGGGGGGGTTGAATAAGTGTAGCTTTAAAACTCTTAAGATAAAAACAATTTGCACAATGATTTTTATCCTGGTTCGTTGTTAACTAAACTACTCCAGTCCACCCCCTTGGAGTGATTTACCTCACCCGAGGATTTAATCCACTAATCACACAAGATTACAATGGTTTTCCACTTAGATAACCTCTAAGTCTTCTAGAGTATTCTGATCACAACCTGATCACTCTAGGAACACAATGCTTAGATACCCTCTAAGACTTTCTAGAGAATCCGATCACAACTTGATCTCCTCTAGTTCTTTACAAATGAATGTAAACAAATTCTTACAAGAGTTATACAATGCTTCTTAAAAGCTATAATCACAACTGTGATATTTCTCTTAAAGTTTAAGCTTAATCTCACTAAGATATTACAACAGTAATGAAGTGAGGTTGAAGATGAAGTTTTAGAGCTTTTGAATTTGACAGCGTTTCTGTGTGTTTGCGCAAAGTGTTGTATTCAGCTTCTCATCAGAACTTCTATTTATAGGCGTTTGAGAAGATGACTGTTGGGAGCATTTAATGCGTTGCATGATCTGTACAACATTGCATTTAATGTTTCACTCTTTTGTCAACTACCTCGAGCCTTGCTTTTCCTGCTTTAACTGACGTTTCCTTTAATAGCTTCTAACGTTCCTTTTGTCAGTCAACGTAGCCTGCCATCTTTTACTTGCTTCTGATTTGATGTTTGTATAAACAACGTTTGAATATCATCAGAGTCAAACAGCTTGGTTTAGAGCATCTTCTTGGCTTCTGACCTTGAAGTGCTTCTAGCGTGATACCATGAGAACTTCAGTGCTTCTGCTTCTGATCTCAAGTTCTTCTGATGCTTCAATAGACCATGTTCTGATTCTTCTTGACCATCGTCTGATGTCTTGCGAGAGCATGTTCTGATGTTGCATACTTGAACCTTCTGAGTCAGTGCTTCTTGCGCCGATTTTGTGCATACTCTTTATATATTTCCTGAAATGGAAATTGCATAGGATTAGAGTACCACATTATCTCAAGAAAAATTCATATACATTGTTATCATCAAAACTAAGAATATTGATCAGAACAAATCTTGTTCTAACAATCTCCCCCTTTTTGATGATGAGAAAAACATATATAAATGATATGAATTTGCAATCAGAATATCAGACGGCTAAAGACAATTACACAGTTATAGCATAAGCATATAAACATAGTGTGTGAATATGTCTCCCCTTGAGATTAACAATCTCCCCCTGAGATGAATAATCTCCCCTTGAAATAAATACTGGAAGAAATTTATAAATAAAAGACTTCCTTGAGTATTTTCCATTTCAGTTGAGACGATCACATATGCTTAGAACTTCAGAACATTCAGAGCTTCTGCTTCTTGCTTCCATAGGACAGCTTCAGAGCTTTGAATTTCTTCTTGAATCATTGCATGCTAGATTGTATCAGAACATTGTTGAATTTACTAGAGCATCATCAGAGCATCTCTACATCCTGAAATGTTTCAGAACAAACTAAACGACAAAAGTCAAGGCATGAATGAATCAGAACATAAAATATGTATCAGAACATATAGTATGTATCAGAGCACAAAACAAAAAAATGTATCAGAACATATAAGGGATAAGAATGTGTTGGAGCATATTCTATCACAAGAATATCAGAACATTCTTCCTTCTTGCTTCTGATCTTGAAGCTTCACAGCACTAAGCTTGCTTCAAATCCCATGAGCGTGTTTCTATATAGAATTGCTTTTCCCCATGTCTTTGCTTCTCATGTTGAGCTTTTTAGAATGTCTTCAATCCTGTAAAAAAACTCAAGAACATAGAACTTGCAAATTCTGTTAGAAATGTGGAGACTTATTCCCAGCAAATGATAATATAAATCAGATCATTTATCACATTTTCTCCCCCTTTTTATCATAACATCAAAAAACATAAAAGATTCAGATGAAAAAACAAACAATATGAGAGAAGAAGACAATTTCATTGATCATAAGAAGATATCAGAAAATACAAGAATCAATTCAAGAAAACAGATGCAAGAACAAGAGACAACTAAGACTCAAAAGACTACGACTAGCCTAGCTTAGACATGATCTTGGCCAGCATGTCGTGAATCCCAGTAGTGCTTTCATTCTGTTTCTTTATGAAGGCTCTGAGCTCTTCTTGTGCTTCGTCATGCTTATCCAGGCGAGAAACAAGAACATCTTGATTCTGTTGAAGAGCCTTGATAGCGTTCACCAGAACATAGGGTTCAGCAGAAGAAGATGGACGACTATCATTCAAAAGGATAGCATTTCCAGCAGCAGCATCTAAAGTGAGAATATCATCTTCAGCAGGATGATTCTCAGCATCTTCCATCTCAACATCTGAGTCTGACTCAGAAACAACTTCAGCATATTCTGGATCAGGGATCTCAGAATCTTCATTCTCCAAAGCTTGAAGAATCTCAGCAAGATTCTTTGGAGGAATGGGAGCAGCAACTTCTGAAGGGTAGACAACTTCAGGAATAACCATATCTGGTGCTTCCTCAGAAGGATTCACCCTTAGCCAGTTGAATAGCCATTGAAAATCTCCAGTCAGAACCGGATACAGAGGCTTCCATACAACCATAGTCAGACATGGTTCATCTTCCAACTCATCCACAAACTTCTTCTCCTCAAGAGCTCTCCAGTTTCTGATGGGATGATAGTACTTGCCATCATCAAGATCCAAGTAGTAACCAGAAGATCCAGAAGCTTCAGCAACGCATCTTCTTTGGATGTTCATAGCATCCAACTGAAAATCCCTTCTAAAGAGTCTCCATAATCTCTTAGTAGCAGTTTGATCTAGCTTGGAGTCATATGCTGCTTTCAAGATAGCCATCCTCTTGTTGAAGCTAAGCTTAAACAGCTCAAAATCTATATCAATAGGTGGTTCAGGAAGATTGAAGGTGAATTTTTAGTCAGGGTACAGAAGGCAATAGGGTTTGGATTTTCTGGAGGGTAAGAGATGAGATAGAGAAGGTGTAGAATCAGTGATGGAGGTTGAGGAAGATGGAATATCAGAAGGTGTTGGGGGACAAACATTTAGGGGTTGGGGATTAAGGATAAGAGTAGAAGGAGGTGGTTGGATACTGTTTGGGATGGTGAGGGGATATTGAGGTTCAGAAGGAGGAGGCTGATTTTGAGAAGAACTAGCAGCTCTTAAGGCACGGAAAGAATCCCTGGTGCACTTCTGTTGGAATTCTTTGGAATTTACTTTGTAAGGATCATAAGAGATCTTCTGCTTCTTAGCTTGCTTAGCTTCTTCTTCTAAAGCTTTTCTCTTCAATCTTGCTTCTTTCTTCTTCTGTTCCTTCTTCTGCAACTCAGCTAGAGAAGGAAGAACTCTTCCTCGAATCCATGCAGGATCAATAGAAGATTGAGCTTTGACAGAAGCCTTTAAGAACCGCTTAACAGCCTTGTTAAGCTCTTCTTTGAACAAGGAAACAAAGCCTTCAACCGGGATTCTTCTGGTCAGAATATCTGGAAATATTCTTGGAACAGAAGTTACCTTCTCAATCAGACGCAACCTTTGAAGGTCAAAAGCATTCAGAACGTGTCCTTGAATGACACTAAAGAACCTTGGCGTTCCAACAGTTCTCAGAGGTTCCAACATGTCACTTTCTATCAGAATGTGTGAAATCATTCTGGCGAAAGGATTAGCATTCTTCTTGAAGTCTGGAAACTTCTTGCGCTCTTCATCTCGTGATTCTTCAATATTTGTTTTCATCTGTTGAAAAAGAATGCCTGAGATATTGACTTCAAGCCCTTTACCAATGCATTAGAGAGCATACTTCTGATCCTGATTGATGTATGTTGAGGTGAAGGATCACTTTCTATGATAGAGAGATCCTAGAATAATCTCAGCCCAAACTTTGTAGAATGGTTTCAACCGACCAGTTTGATGAGATGCAATACCAGAAGCTGTGGATATTTCTTTATCAATTGTTTCCCAATCAACTCTACCAGGAAGAGCACTTGTGCTTCCGTCTTCATCCTCTAAGTTGTACAGCTTTCTGATAAGTTTCTCAGTAATCACAACCTCATGCCCTAAAATGAAAGAGATGATAGCTGTTGGAGTAACCGTTGCATAAACCCAGAAATCCTTTACTAAATCAGAATATATTGGTCCAACCAGTCTACCAAGGTAGTTTGACCAACCCTGTTCCATTGTTTCAGCATTAGTATTGAAACCATGTATCCTTAGATTTTCAAAATCTACAGATGATTCACAAAGAACTTCCAGTTCAGTTGACAGAATAGAGCATGTCTTCAGAGGAGTGTAACCATACTTGAGACGAACAAGATGAGCAGATGACATTTATTTTCTTGAAGAACTTGATGAAGAAAGCATGAAGATTCACTGAGGTTCGGTTACGAACTAGGGTTTATGCAATCAATGAGAAAAATAGAAAGAGAGAGATGAATGAAGAGAGAGTAAAAGAATGAAATGAATGAGGAGATGAGTATATAAAGGGACGGATTTGAAATGAAATGCAATATGTGTTTGAATGAAAATGATTACAGAAAATATGGAATCAAGTGCATTTAATGAGAGATGACGTTAGGAGAGATAATGTGAAATTTAAAATGATTTGCACAGTTACCTAGGGCGGCGTCTCCTTAAATGTACGCATGCTTGTCCAAAAAGAGTGAACACGTGTTCATCTTCTGGAACAACTGATGACAGCTATTTTACATTAAAAGAACTTCTGAATCAACTTAGATAATGAAACGTCATTGATAACAGAATCAGAACTTCTAATTGATCATCATCAGAACTTCTTATAAGAAGATAAAACAAGATCATTTCAGAACTAATCCATACATCAGAACTTCTCATCTTCTCATTCTGGGCATAGATCCATACTGATATTCTTCAGAATGAACTTAAACCTATCTTCAGCAAGGGGTTTTGTAAAGATATCAGCCCATTGATGGTCTGTATCCACAAAGTTTAAAGAAAGAACACCCTTCTGAACATAGTCCCTAATGAAATGATGTTTAATTTCAATATGTTTAGCTTTGGAATGTAAGATTGGATTCTTAGATAAGCATACAGCAGAAGTATTATCACAGAAGATAGGAATGTTACTCTCATAAATCTGATAATCTTCTAACTGACTCTTCATCCAGAGCATCTGTGTGCTACAACCAGCAGCAGCAACATATTCTGCTTCTGTTGTTGAGAGGGAAATAGTAGCTTGCTTCTTGCTGTACCAGGAGATCAGGTGACTTCCAAGAAATTGACAACTTCCAGAAGTGCTTTTCCTTTCAATTCTATCTCCAGCATAGTCAGCATCATAAAACCCTACTAAGTTGTACTCTTTAGATCTTCTGTAGACTAAACCAACATTAGTAGTACCTTTCAGATACCTCAGAATTCTCTTAACAGTTGTTAAGTGAGATTCTCTAGGATCTGATTGGAATCTTGCACACAAACAAACACTGAATAAAATGTCAGGTCTAGAAGCATTCAAGTATAGAAGAGATCCAATCATACCTCTGTACAACTTCTGATCAACCTTCTTACTTACCTCATCCTTACCTAGGACACATGTTGGATGCATAGGAGTTTTGGCTTCTTTGCTTTCAGAAAGATTAAACTTCTTCAGAAGTTCTTTCACATACTTTGTTTGATGAACATATGTTCCATCAGAAGTTTGATTGATTTGAATCCCAAGGAAGTACTTGAGTTCTCCCATCATACTCATCTCGAACTCAGCCTGCATAGACTTAGCAAACTCCTTTCCAAATGTAGCATTAGATGTTCCAAAGATAATATCATCAACATAAATTTGACTAATTAAAATATCTTTCTTAAATGTTTTACAGAAGAGAGTAGTATCCACTTGTCCTCTAGTGAAACCATTGTTCAGAAGGAAAGAACTTAATCTTTCATACCAAGCTCTAGGAGCTTGCTTCAATCCATACAATGATTTCTTTAATTTGAAAACATGTTCTGGAGACTTAGAGTCTTCAAAACTAGGAGGTTGGTGGACATAAACTTCTTCATCTATATAACCATTTAAGAAGGCACTCTTAACATCCATCTGATATAGAGTGATGTTATGTTGAGTGGCAAAAGAAATTAATAAGCAAATAGATTCTAACCTGGCCACTGGTGCAAAGGTTTTTGTATAGTCAATCCCTTCTTGCTGACTATAGCCCTGAGCAACCAGTCTGGCTTTGTTTCTTACAACTTCTCCTTTTTCGCTTAACTTGTTTCTGAAGACCCACTTGGTTCCAATGATGTTGAATCCTTTTGGTTTAGGAACCAGATCCCATACATCATTCCTTGTAAACTGATTTAGCTCTTCTTGCATGGCAAGTATCCAGTCTGGATCTTCTAGAGCTTGATCAACAGAAGTTGGCACAATCAAAGAAACGAGACCTAATTGACCTTCTGCATTGTTCTTCAGGAATGATCTGGTTCTGATAGGATCATCCTTCTTTCCCAGAATGACATCTTCTGAGTGAGCAGATGTGAGTCTAGAAGATCTTCTGACCGTTGGCTCTTCAGAAATTTTGAGATTCTCTAAAGATGTAGCAACTTTATCTTCTGATCCTTTGCTTCTGAGATCTTCAGCTTCTGATACTTTGCTTCTTGGTTCTTCAGCTTCTGATATATCAATATCTAAATCTGCAAAATTCTCAAACTGCTTTTGCTTTTCAAGACCAAGCTTATCATCAAATCTGATATTGCTTGATTCTTCTACAACCAATGTTTCAATATTGTATACTCTGTAGCCTTTAGAGCGTTCAGAATATCCAAGAAGGAAACAATTTTGTGCCTTAGAATCAAATTTACCAAGATGATCTTTAGTATTCAGAATGAAACAAACACATCCAAAAGGATGAAAATATGAAATGTTGGGCTTTCTGTTCTTCCACAATTCATAAGGAGTCTTATAGAGATTCTATTCTGAATATAACATGCATTATTTATTGCTTCTGCCCAGAAGTGCTTAGCCATATTGGTTTCATTGATCATGGTTCTGGCCATTTCTTGTAGAGTCCTATTCTTTCGCTCTACAACTCCATTTTGCTGTGGAGTTCTAGGGCAAGAGAAATCATGGGCAATACCATTTTCTTTGAAGAACTCCTCAAAGAATCTGTTCTCAAATTCGCCACCATGATCACTTCTGACCTTTATGATTTTTCACTCCTTCTCAGATTGAATCCGAGTGCAGAATTCAAAGAACACTGAATGAGACTCATCCTTGTGTTTTAAGAACTTTACCCATGTCCAGCGGCTATAATCATCTATGATGACTAATCCATATTTCTTCCCTCTGACAGATGTGTTTTGACTGGTCCAAACAGATCAATGTGCAGAAGTTCTAGCGGCCTAGAGGAAGAGACAACATTCTTAGATTTGAATGCAGGTTTGGAGAACTTGCCCTTCTGACATGCTTCGCAAAGAGCATCTGATTTGTATTTCAGATTTGGGAGTCCTCTGACCAGATTTAGTTTGTTAATCTGAGAAATCTTTCTCAAACTAGCATGGCCTAATCTTCTGTGCCAGACCCATTGCTCTTTAGAAACAAACATAAGGCAAGTCACTTTCTGCTTCTTAAGATCAGAAAGATCAATCTTATAAATGTTGTTCTTTCTCTTGCCTGTAAATAGGATTGAGCCATCCTTCTGACTTACAGCCTTGCAAGACTTTTGATTGAAGATTATGTCATAAACATTGTCACTTAATTGAATTATGGACAATAAGTTATGCGCTAATCCTTCTACAAGAAGTACATTAGATATGGAAGGAGAGTTACCAGTACTTATGGTTCCAGAGCCAACAATCTTGCCCTTCTGATCTCCTCCAAACTTGACTTCTCCACCAGACTTAAGCACCAGGTCTTGGAACATAGACCTTCTTCCCGTCATGTGTCGCAATCACCCAGAATCCAGGTACCATGACATGTTGTGCTTTGTCTTCTTTGCTGCCAAGGATATCTGCAACAGAAATTATCTTCTCCTTAGGTACCCACAACTTCTTGGGTCCTTTCTTGTTAGTTTTCCTCAAGTTCTGATTGAACTTGAGTTTAGCATAATAAACAACAGGAGGTACAACATGATATTCCTTAGGTTTAGTAGCATGATATTTTCTAGGTTGTGTCACATGCTTCTTAGTGTGTGTAGCATGAAAGCTTTTGGTATGTGAAGTGAGCCTAATATCATGTGAGTGGCCATATTTGAACTGATCATACAATGGCTTGTATGTGATTTTCATATCATCTACAGGTTCAAATTTGTGTGGGGTATCACCCTCATAGCCAACGCCAATCCTTTTGTTTCCAGAAACACCATATATCATCGAAGCAAGATGACTTCTGCCAATACTTCTAGATAAGAACTTTCTAAAACTCGAGTCATATTCTTTCAGAATATGATTGAGACTAGGAATGGATTTTTCTGAGTCAGAAGGAGATCCAATATCTTTGGATAATTTTAAAACTTTTTCCTTCAATTCAGAATTTTCCACTTCCAGCTTCTTAGTTTCAGAATCAAATAGCTTTTTCAGCTTTTTGTATTTGATACTAAGATGAGCCTTGAGTTCCAGAAGTTCTGTTAAACTGGAAACTAACTCTTCTCTAGATAGTTCAGAAAATACCTCTTCAGAATATGATTCTGATGTAGATTCTGATCCATCATCAACTATGGCCATTAGTGCAATGTTTGCCTGCTCGCCTTCAGAGTTTGATTCTGATTCTAAATCTGAATCATCCCATGTTGCCATAAGACCTTTCTTCTTATGAAAATTCTTCTTGGGATTCTCCTTCTGAAGTTTTGGACACTCATTCTTGTAGTGACCAGGCTCATTGCAATCATAGCATGTGACCTTCTTCTTGTCAGATCTTCTGCTTCCAGAAGATTCTCCTTTTTCAAGCTTCTTAGAACTTCTGAAGTTCTTGAACTTCCTATGCTTACTTTTCCAGAGTTGGTTTACCCTTCTAGAGATCATGGACAATTCATCATCTTCTTCTGATTCTGATTCTTCAGAATCTTGTTCTTCTGCCTGAAAAGCGTTAGTGCATTTTTTATAATTGGATTTTAATGCAATAGACTTACCTTTCTTCTGAGGTTCATTAGCATCCAGCTCTATTTCATGACTCCTCAGAGCGCTGATCAATTCTTCAAGAGAGACTTCATTCAGATTCTTGGCAATTTTGAAAGCAGTCACCATAGGACCCCATCTTCTTGGCAAACTTCTGATGATCTTCTTGACTTGATCGGCCTATGTGTATCCCTTGTCAAGAACTCTTAATCCAGCAGTTAGCATTTGAAATCTTGAGAACATTTTCTCAATGTTTTCATCATCCTCCATCTTGAAGGCTTCATATTTCTGGATCAAGGCAAGATCTTTGGTCTCCTTGACTTGGGCATTTCCTTCATGAGTCATTTTTAATGACTCATATATATCATAGGCAGTTTCCCTGTTAGATATCTTCTCATATTCAGCATGAGAGATAGCATTCAGCAAAACAGTCCTACACTTGTGATGATTTTTGAATAGCTTCTTTTGATCATCACTCATCTCTTGTCTAGATAGCTTTACACCACTAGCTTTCACTGGATGTTTGTAACCATCCACCAGAAGATCCCATAAGTCACCATCTAAACCAAGAAAGTAACTTTCGATTTTATCTTTCTAATATTCAAAGTTTTCACCATCGAATACTAGTGGTCTAGTGTAGCCATTGTTACCATTTCCATTGAATTGCTCAGCAGAGCCAGATGTAGATGTAGGTGTTGGAGTTTCACCAGCCATCTTGACTTAAGCGTTTTTCTCTTCCTGAATCTTTTCTAAACACGGTTAAGTTCTTGCACCTTAGAACCGACGCTCTGATGCCAATTGAAGGATAGAAAAACACTTAGAAAGGGGGGGGGGTTTGAATAAGTGTAGCTTTAAAACTCTTAAGTTAAAAACAATTTGCACAATGATTTTTATCCTGGTTCATTGTTAACTAAACTACTCCAGTCCACCCCCTTAGAGTGATTTACCTCACCTGAGGATTTAATCCACTAATCACACAAGATTACAATGGTTTTTCACTTAGATAACCTCTAAGTCTTCTAGAGTATTCTGATCACAACCTGATCACTCTAGGAACACAATGCTTAGATACCCTCTAAGACTTTCTAGAGAATCCGATCACAACTTGATCTCCTCTAGTTCTTTACAAATGAATGTTAACAAATTCTTACAAGAGTTATACAATGCTTCTTAAAAGCTATAATCACAACTGTGATATTTCTCTTAAAGTTTAAGTTTAATCTCACTAAGATATTACAACAGTAATGAAGTGAGGTTGAAGATGAAGTTTTAGAGCTTTTGAATTTGACAACGTTTCTGTGTGTTTGCGCAAAGTGTTGTATTCAGCTTCTCATCAGAACTTCTATTTACAGGCGTTTGAGAAGATGACCGTTGGGAGCATTTAATGCGTTACGTGATCTGTACAACATTGCATTTAATGTTTCACTCTTTTGTCAACTACCTCGAGCCTTGCTTTTCCTGCTTTAACTGACGTTGCCTTTAATAGCTTCTAACGTTCCTTTTGTCAGTCAGCGTAGCCTGCCATCTTGTACTTGCTTCTGATTTGATGTTTGTATAAACAACGTTTGAATATCATCAGAGTCAAACAGCTTGGTGCAGAGCATCTTCTTGTCTTCTGACCTTGAAGTGCTTCTAGCGTGATACCATGAGAACTTCAGTGATTCTGCTTCTGATCTCAAGTTCTTCTGATGCTTCAATAGACCATGTTTTGATTCTACTTGACCATCTTCTGATGTCTTGCAAGAGCATGTTCTGATGTTGCATACTTGAACCTTCTGAGTCAGTGCTTCTTGTGCTGATTTTGTGCATACTCTTTATATATTTCCTGAAATGGAAATTGCATAGGATTAGAGTACCACATTATCTCAAGCAAAATTCATATACATTGTTATCATCAAAACTAAGAATATTGACCAGAACAAATCTTGTTCTATCAGTGACACCCTTGTTGAATAAATGAGTATTTTGATATGATTTTATTTAAGTAAGAATTTTCGGAGTTTAGGCTGTTACTGTGGGCATCTTTAGCGGTGCACGGAATGGCTTCAACCCACTTGGTAATATAATAAACATATATAAGAATATAAAGATGTGATTTAGATGATTGAAATGGACCCATGAAACCAATTTCTCAACAATTAAAAGGTTTCACTTCTAGCATATTGTTGAGGGGCATTTCAGCTCTCTTGGAGTTACGACATACAATCTTCAAACAAATTTGGCCACAAAAAACCGCTTTGGAGAACTTTAGTTGAAGTTTTTTCTGCACTATAATGGCTTCCATAAGTTGAGCTATGGTAGGGCCACATAACACTACTTACTTCCACAAATGCAACATACTTGTGAATAAAACAATCAGGATTAATCTAAACATATATGGTTCATCCTACAAATAGTAATTAGCCTCCTTTTAAAAATGTTTCTTTTGTTGTCAAGTGTAGTCTTCAGAAACATTCTTAGTAGATTTGTAGTTAGCCATCAAGTGCTCATATAGAAATTATTTAATTATATAAGTTTCCTTATTAGTCACTTCAGTATTATCCAACCTTCAAAGGTGATCAGCTACTACATTTTCCACACCCTTTTTCTCTTAGATTTCTAAAGAAAATTCTCGCAACAACAATATCTAATCCAAAAATCTTGGTTTAGAATCTCCTTTAGTTAAGAGATACTCAATGTTGCATGATATGTGAAAACGACAACTTTAAAACTAATTAGACAAGGACAGAACTTTTCTAGTGAAAGTACAACAATAAGCAATTCTTTTTAAATGGTGGTGTAACACACCTGATTTTAATTTAAAACTTTGTTAGCATAGTAGATTACATGAAAAAAAATTGCATGGCATTGGCAAGGAATTGCTCGAACTGCATAATCACTTACATCGCACATAAGTTCAAAGGGAAGTTCCTTATTAAGAGCGATGATTACAAGAACAGTTACCAACTTCTCTTTAAAAGTAGAAAAAGAATTCAAAAATCTTCCTCAAACTTAAATTCATTATCTTTAAGTAGGAGGTTGCAAATTGGAGGTTGCAAAGTGGTTTTAAAATATTTGAGAAGTCTCTTATGAAACATTGATAAAAATTAGCGTGTCATAAGAAACTTCTCACACCTTTCATATTTATGGGAGGGGGTAATACTTCAATGACCTGTATTTTAGCTTGATCTACCTCCATACCCTTTGATGAGATTTTGTGTTCTAAAACAGCACCTTCGGTTACAAAAAAATTTGCATTTTCCAATTTAAAGCTAGGTTTGTTTCAACATACCTCTTCAAAACGTAATTACCATGATCAAGATAACTATCAAAATTATTAACAAATACCAAAAAGTCATCCATAAATACCTCAATAAAGTTTTCAATCATATAAAAAAGTAGCTGGAGCATTGCATAGACGGAAGGGCATCCTCTAATAAAAAAACTCCAAATGGGCAAGTAAAAATTTCTTCTCCTCATTAGAGGAATCTACATAGATTTGAGTATATCCTGAATAGCCATATAGGAAATAATAATAAACTTGACCAACAAACCTGTCCAAGATCTAATCCATGAAAGGTAACGAAAAATGATATTTTCTCGTAGCTTGATTCAATCTACGATAGTCAATTCACATGCTCCATCTCGTAACTTGCGATTTGGAATTAAGTCATTATTTTCATTATAGACGATGATTATACCTTCTTTCTATACACTACAAGAAATACTGCAATTTTCCAGGGGCTAAACCCCTCACTGAAAGCAAAAACCCCTCACAAATGCATAAATTGCGAGGGGACTACTCCCCTAGCAAAACAGGGGGTCGCAAATCAATTACCGAGGGGCTAACCACTTCGCTACATTGCCAGGGGCTTCCCCCCTCGCTAAATGCAAAGTCAATAGTCTCCTCTGCACCTTACAGTCGTAGGCACCAGCTAGCAGTCTGCAAGGGGCAGACTGCGTCAGATATTTTGCTTGAGGATTAGCCCCTCGCAAAATGCAGCATATAATTTTTTTGCTTGGGGATTAGCCCCTCGCAAAAAGCAGCATATAATTGAAAAAAAAATATAATTTTCAAAATCATATATAATAAGTAAAATATATATATAATTATAATATAATTTAAATTAATATATATATATATATATATATATATATATATAATAATTCAAATTAAAACGAAATTATTATAATACATATAATAATTAATATTTAAGCAAATATAATAAAAATGAAACACCATACAAAATTACAATAATATTTAAAAATAAGTTCAAAATAGTTAACACAAATTGTTCCATACAAATTAAAATAAACTTAAATATGTAAATTTAATTATTCCCCCCATCTTGTTCCTCCTCTTCTTCATCAACTCCTCCATATCCACCACGCATATTTCCACTAGTTCCTCCAAATCCACCACCCATATTTTGTGAAGCAAAAAATTGATCAAACCTTTGTGACCGCTCATTTGCAATTCGCATTGCTTCTTGATACTCTTGTGCCTGCCTCCTCATTTCTTCCTGAAATTCTCTCCTCATTTCTTCCCGTAATTCTCTTTCTCTTCTTTGCATTTCCTCCTGCATCTCTAATTGTTTTCTCTTCATCTCTTCAATTTCAAAATTTCTTGCTGCTACTTGTTGTGCTGCCTCAGTATTTGCCAAGTTTCTCACAGTTTCAAGCATTTCAGCGGTTAATATAGGTGGAGTGGATGATCCTTCTCCATCAGCATATCTCATTTTGAAATCTCTACTACGCCGCTTGATATTTTTGTAATACCCTCCAGTACAATACATTCTCCCATTTTTCTTCTTTCCACCTGAAACCTTATACCAAGTCTGACAACCAATACTAGGGTCAACAGGATACCCCGGTGGTGGTTCGGGTATTTCAGGATGCTCTGACAACTTTATGGCAAGTTCTTTATCAAAATTCTCCTATAAAAAAAATAAATGTTATCATGATTCAAATAAACTATTTACATATAAAAGAAATAAATAAAATATCTTTGATATAAAAATAACTTACTTGAGTGGTTTTTGCGCGCTCGTCAATAAACTCTCCATTTCTCTTGAGATGAGTCTCCATGTGGAGCTCATTAAGAAGTGGAGTTCTGCCTAATTCTTCACGCTAAATAAGTAAAAAAATTAATTATACATAATGCAACATTTAAATAATAGATTTAATAAAAAATTAATAAATTTATGTACCATCCTTCGCGCAACTTCAGCCACACTAATACTTCCTGCTGCGTAGTTGCAGCCACCAACTTCAGATGCTCTATTTTTCTTTGCCTGCTCAGATATTTTCTTAAACTTATCAGAATTCCAATGATCAATAAGCTTTGGGAATATATCTTCTCCTATCCAACGTGGACGTGTCCCTTTTGCTTCCCATTTAAGTCTAACATTCCTCATGGTATCAGAAAATCGAGCAGCACATTTTGAGTGAAAGTTTTCTTTAATCGCGGCCTCATCTCTAACATCCCAACAACATTGCTCCTACATTGTTGTATGAGTTTAAAAATATTAAATAAAGTAGAATCATGAATATCACAAAAATTAAAAAGGAAATTTCAAAATGAATAAGTAAATTATACCTGAAATGCCTGAAACCATTTTTCCCTATCATCTTCATGTACAGCTCCATAAGACGGCCATAATTGTGTGTGCTTCTCTTTAATAATATTTGTTATGATCGATACCGCCTGATGTGAGGGAACAATTCTAAACAACAGAATCTTGAGTTAGTATTGATTAAATAAAACTCATATTTAAAATATAATATAAAAACACAAAAACTTACGATCCTGAATCGGGATAAATGATTAGTCTGCCCTCACGATACTTAATTTTTTGAGTCGTATTTTTTTCAAGATACGCTTCCTCTTTGTTTGCTCCTCAGCACTAGTATCTCCAGGAGCACTGGTATCTCCAGGAGCACTGGTATCATCCTCTAAAGGAATGGGTAATGGCATGCTAGATCCACCTGCCTCCATATGCAAGGGTAATGGCATGCTACTAGATCTTGTAACATCCCAATTCTACCTAAAGCATTTAGGCAAGAAAATATCAGAGTATTAAAATTTCATACAACACAATTAGGATGTTACACCAAGTAACCAAGAAACACCTAGAAAACAAACGGCCATCAATGATGCCAAAATCATTACAACACCTGCCTATAAAACGATACATAACACACGGAAGATATGAACATAAAAATGTACGTATAGCTCTCACTCTCAAAGAGGAGTTTTCCAAAATAAAGTGTTTACAATATACATCAGCACATCATCACATATACATGTTCAAAAGAGTCATATACAAATAAATAACAAAGGACTCCCGACTCCCCGATGTTACGTATCAGAGCAACCGACAAGACCAATTGGAGAACTACCTCTTCCAAAAGACTCCCAAAGCGCTAATCTGCAGGATGCCACTCAAGCATCAAATCAGCAGAAGGGTGAGAATATAATTCATTATGAAAAGCATGACAAATATAGTAATGGCAACAAGTATCATCAAGAATCATACAACAAGGTAATCCACTCATTTAACCACAATCGATATATATAAGTAATGTGATAGATGAATGAGAACATAAATTATAAAGACAGACAATGATGAATGAGACTCGACAATGCATATGCATGTGGTACCAAATCCGGAGTAAACTCCTCCTTGTCATTATGACAAATACACCTTGCCGAGCATTATGCTGGGACTTTAATCCACTCAGGAAGCCCGCAGGCTGTCGTCATCGAGCATGTAGCTCCCACTGATGACCCTTGCCGAGCATTATGCTGGGACTTTATTCCACTCAGGAAGCCCGCAGGCTATCGTCATCGAGCATGTAGCTCCCACTGATGACCCTTGCCGAGCATTATGCTGGGACTTTATTCCACTCAGGAAGCCCGCAGGCTGTCGTCATCGAGCATGTAGCTCCCACTAATGACCCTTGTTGAGCATTGTGCTGGGAATTTATTCCACTCAGGAAGCCCGCAGGCTGTTGTCATCGAGCATGTAGCTCCCACTAATGACCCTTTGCCACTCAGGCTAATATACCGTTACCGAGCATTAAGCTCCTACTGGTAACCAATGCCCGCAGGCCATCTGTTAACAGCATTCCGCCATTAACGTATTGAAATGTTATGATGCGCAAATATATGACTCTATTACATGACAACAACATCATCAACAATATAACACGATCATACACTCACGTTACATCGTTTCTATTCCATCCAAAAGGATACATCACCAATTAATAACATCGTTATCAATTACATCACACCATAATTACCACACAGGCATTAATAAGCACACAACACACATTCACCGTCAAAACATACTGGCCACATTGGCATAAATGATCGTATAATACACTTATACACATCAAGTTAATATTGGCCATCGGCCCACAACTTCATCAATACATCATCAACAAGTTGTAATAACAACAATTCAACAATGATAATACATCATTCTCATAACAACAATTACTTGCCATAAGGCCACACATCGTTAACAACAAACAACCAAACATCGTCACATATCAAGAATGAACATACGAACGTGATTTCATGTTAATCCTCACATCAACAACAATTGCAACCAAGCACTATGATTATTTACCAATCATATCGCGCATATAAATAATTATGTGTTTTCATCAACAACAATTACAACCAATTAATAACAAGCTAACCAAGCCTATACTATCATATAGAACATCCAACTAGCTTCCTAACAATTCGAACGACGTATGAAACGGAGTTACGGATCAAAAGTTACAAGGTTTCAAAGTTTGGATAATTGAACATACTACACAATTCGTCACTTGATCCTAATAAAAATAATAGGAGACTACATCCTATGAATCATTTTATTAGATAATAGTATAGTTCATTGCGTTAGCTTTCCAACGCTTCGAACGGCGACAAAATCGGAGTTACGGTTCAAGAGTTACGATCGTTACAAAATCTGCCAAAAATGGAAAAAAAAAAGCTGTAGGTCGACTGTGGACCTCCGTTTCCGGCCATACCTCTCGCGGAGAGATACGTGAACTGACTCTTTTTATTGTTTCTGCTTTCGCATTTTTTTTGAAAATTCAGAGAGTCGCCACCGACCTTTTATTTTATCCATTTAAGGAAAGGTTTATAAAAGACACAGAAAAAAGACCTTTAAGAAATTCTGGGTAAGGGGGTAGGTTATACAAAGGGAAGGTGTTAGCACCCTTTGTATCCATGGTTATCCATGGGCTCTTAATTTGCTTAGCTCACTTGTTTTCAATTGCTCTGAAATACTTGCATGTGATTTGAAATACCTTTGTAAATTGAATTTGTAATGATCCTTGTGCGGATGTATACAAAGTGTTTTTATCTTTCAAAAGATGTTTTTTGGAAAAAGAATGTTAACTTCGTAATGATCCTTGTTTGGATGTATACAAAGTATTGTCTTTTTTGGAAAGTTTATTTTGAAAAACAACAGTGTATGAGAATTTTGTTTGTTTTGATTTTAGCAAGCAAATTAGGAGGTCTACCCTGAGTTGTAAGGTCTTTATCCTATTTCCTTTAAAAATCTATCCTTTCACCGGATATAAACAAAAGGTTTGATTTTGTACTCGAAACAGTAGAATTTGACTTTGATTTTGAAAAGAATGAGAAAGGGGTTACCTTAAGAGGTGCAAGTGTGATTGTGTTTGAATTCAGATATTTTATCTTTTGAAGTTAGTGATCTAACGGTTCAATTTTATCTCTGACATACACGCAGTTTATATGTGCTGGAATTTAAAAATGCGGAAATGTAAAATGCGGAAAGTAAATCTACGCTATTACATCGATTTGCAGGAAATGTAAACTATGCCTATTTACATGAATTTAGTAACCTATACATTTATCTAGGAATTTTAAATAGCAAGAAAATAAAGACATGTTTTTGGATTTTTTATGATTTATTTTAATTATGATTAATGCATGATTAATTAAAATAAAATGAGGAAAAAGGATGAAAATAAAATTTAAACCTAAAATTTAAGTTCAAAATATGTTCAAAATGTTTGTTAATTAATTTAAAAAAAACAAAACTAATTTTTTGAGTTTTTGAAATTGATTAGAAATTTATTAAGTTAATTAATATATAATTATACAAATAATTACACAAATAATTAAATCTTGAAGAGAAAATTATTCAAAATATGTACAAAAATTAGTTTATAATGTATAAACAATATTTAATATAAAGAACAATTTTTATTTATGATTTTTTGATTGGTTGAAATAATTAAAAAGCAAATATATAAATATATACCAATTAATTATGCAAAATATTTAAATTATGAAGAAAAATAAAATATTTTTATATCAGAAAATAATATATTATTTTAGCAACCTAAAAATATTTTTTTTGTATTTTTTGGATTTTTAAAACTATTTTTAATTAATTTAACAAAGAAATTAAAATAAAATAGAAAATAAAAGGATAATAATCAGGTGTGATGGTTTATGAGGGAACATGGTGTGGTTGCGTGTTGTGATGCGTTAGATTGAAAATTTAATGAGATCTGATGGCTCAGATTTTGAGGCACATGGGATAATGATAGGACTTCACGCACTGAATCAGAGATTTTTTTTAAAAAAACGCGCGCGCGCTATATCCAATGAGGTGAAGACACCTCATCGTCTTCAACCTCCAGCCAGCATCTTTAACAGCGTTTTTGTAATAAAAGCGCTGTAATAGATACTTCCTAAACCTGCAA
The DNA here is from genome assembly GCF_029867415.1 of Vicia villosa. Classification (NCBI taxonomy): domain Eukaryota; kingdom Viridiplantae; phylum Streptophyta; class Magnoliopsida; order Fabales; family Fabaceae; genus Vicia; species Vicia villosa. Next base: position 970,810 of record NW_026705237.1, read on the forward strand.
AATAGCAATAGGGTCAAACGTGAAAATAAATTTGGCACGACATGTCCATTTGATTCGTCTAGTCCATACGAATTCAATGGTACCACTTAGAACCTTTGATTTTGCCTATTTCAGAAAGCCCTAATTTTGAAATTATGAACCCTAAAATGGTGGTTCTTCGTATGAGTGTCCAAACTTCAATTAAGTTTCCAGAAATGACTAGGACCTCAATCTAAACACAAATATATGTCTACATCTTGCTAGATATGCGTGTGTTATGAGATATAAGTTGGTTTTAGTTTGAACAAACCGTGGCTTGTGTAGCTCGATTTGTGAGGTTTCAAGACTTAGAAATGATTGGAATATGTTCAGTGATGCTTGAGGAAGGTATTAGAATGTTTAGTTTGTATGGAAAGTGACTGGAATTCAAAATTCGAATTTGAGATTTCTTTGAAAAATTTAAGTGATTACAAGTGTGTTACAAGCAGAATTCTGGCTATGATTTCGTGTTTTTTGATTGTGAAGTGTTATAGCCTTTATATAGACTATGTTGTGCTTAGAATTGAAGCCAAAAAGCCTTTAGTTGCCTTTGTTGAATTCTTGATTTTTTTATATTAAAACCTTTGAATTGTTGACCAAGTCTTGCTTCCCTTCAATGCTCTTGCCTTGTACCTCAATCCTCTGCAGAAAATTGAAGATTCTTGGATGACTCATGCTTAGATTGTAAGCTATCCATTATCCATCCATTTTTCCTTTTTATTTAATCTTAAAATAAGATAAAATTAAGCCAAAAATGGATAAAAATGGTATGGGCTTAGTCTTGGTCGTGGGAGGCCCATAATATTATGGCAAACATGTTTGAACCATGAAAACTTGGCCCCATTTGGAAAAAATGCATTTTTGAGCAATGTTGGTTTTATGCACTTTCCCAAAATTTACCCAACTTCAACAAGGTGTAAATCCCTCAATTTTTGTCATATGAAGGAGATCTTGCACTTTTTGGAAACCTCAAAGAGTCCTCTAACCAATACCTTTGGTCTCATGTCAAAATGATTTTTGATGCTCCTTGTGTGTCCTTTTGAAAAAAGTGTCTTTTTGTTGACTTTGAAAATGACCTGTAATGTCTTTGTTCATATTTTTCAAATGGTGAATGTGATGACCATGGGATAAATTGCATTTGAAAGATAATTGAATTTCCTTCAAAATGATCTTTGGTTTGAATTTTTTGGATGAAGGATGAGAGAGTTATGACCAGTCAAAGTTGAGTTGACTTTTCAGGCAAAAACCCTAATTTTGAATCTTAGGGTTTTGTTGATTTTTGATCTTTCCTTGATGAATTATGATCATCCAATGATAAAATGATGAATCCTTTGACAAAATATGGACTTTGACAAAATATTTCATTTTTGACTGTCTGTTGACATTTTTGGTCAAACGGGTCGTCTGTTGACTGTTTGAGCTACTGACGGTGCGTCTGAGTGAATTGAAGTCTGAAAATTTGTGTGATGGTACTTTGAGATATATGGATGTCCATGAAATCCATTTGAGGTCTCAAAAACTTGTTTCTCCTGTAAAAACAAGAAAACCCTAGTCAGGGACTGTTTGTGTAGGAGACAGTTAAGCGTACCTGATTTTTGTGCAGTGTTGAGTCTCTGCTAATCATTTGATATTCAGAAGACTTCTAGGAAAAAAATCTTGGAATTTTGAATTGTGAAAGATTGATTTGATTGATGGTACAAAACACTGAGAATTGTACAGCCAGCAGTTTGACTGTCAACTGACTGTTCAGGTGTTGATGTAGCAGTTAGAGTGAAAAATCAACAGTCCAAGTTAATTTTCTTTTTGTTGTTTTTGTTTTATGTGAAAAATGAAAGTTTATTTACATGACTTGTTAAAAAACACAGACATAATAAATAACTAATATTTACTGTACGCGAGCAACATTACCGATAATAATCCTGAAAATCATTTAATGCACAGAAAAATGAATATTTAACTGGCAGAAAACACACAAAATATTATCTGAATAATTAAGCAACATTATGACAAATAGTACAACATTTAATACTGACAGTACAAATATTACATACTATATTGAACAGTACGACGAATAAACGGTACATTTAAGAAATAAGAAATACGGCAAACTTTAAGAATGACGATTAATAACCCATGCTACAAATAATAACATGTAGATGATTGGGAGTGCAAGCATCCCAGGTCCACAGTGTTCCGGGCTATGTAGACAGAAAAAGGACATGATCACCGTAGCAATGGTGATGACCATAAGAAAACACGTTTCCCACCACTTCGCCATTTTGTCGGGGAAGAAGAAAGGATGGATATGAAGTAAGAATTTGAGAGATGAATTAGAATTTGATGTGAGATTTTATGGAAAAATGAGAGGTATTTATAGAATGGAAAGAAGGATAGAGACGTTGGGGAATGAAGTGATTCCGTACAAAAGGAATATTTTGAGTGGAAGTAAGATTTGAAAGAAAGTGTATGATAGTGTTGGGAAAAAGAGAGATGTATAGGATAAAGTTAGGATTTGATTTTTTGAAAAAGAGATTTGAAAAGATTTTTGAAAATAAGGGAATATAGTACAAAAATTAATGGGAAACAATAGATAATAATAATCTACTTGTTACCAGTACAGTCTGAGTTTCCTGATTCTGCGCCTGCAAAAGATTTAACTTTGTACCAATTGTGTCAGTACTATTTATCTGTAAATAAATAAATAGCATGTGTGAAGTAATAAACAGTATTTGGCGTTTGCGTAAGAATAAATTCAACTGCAAGCCAAAATACTGTATAAGAAAAATTCTAAAAACTAAGTATTTCACATGTCAGGATATTTATTGAAATAAAAAATCCATGATTATGTGAGACTCTTAATTTTTAGATTGGAGTTTTCTTGAAAAAAGATGCGGGCAAATTTTGGGGTATAACAGTTGCCCCTATTCAATCTTCTTAAACCTGAAGAGATTGTCTGAAATCTGAAGGTGGAAGATGATTGAATATTTAGATGCCCTGAAAATTTGCACTTACCTTGATCAGAAGAGATGTCGGAAGTTGCATTTGAATGTCGTCTGCGAAATGTTGTTGGCAGATTGAAACATTACCTGAGATGGGCTTTCAGATGCCACCCGGCAATTGTGTTGACGGTCTGTTCATCAGAATGAATCCATTGATTATATCTTGATGAAGGATTTGAAAGTCTTTGTGTTGACTGTTTCGGAACCGTCCAAGGTTACCGCTTTAAGTCTAGGAGGATGATCGTTACGGAACTTCTCCAAAGTTTTTCCGTTTTAGATTTTGAAAGTTGATCACTGTGGAACCGTCTGAGGTATCAGCTTTAGATCTTCGATGGTAGATCGTTCTGGAACCGTCTGAGGTATCAGCTTTAGATCTTCGATGTTAGATCGTTCTGGAACCGTCTGAGGTATCAGCTTTAGATCTGTGATGTTAGATCGTTCTGGAACCGTCTGAGGTATCAGCTTTAGATCTTCGATGCTAGATCGTTCTGGAACCGTCTGAGGTATCGACTTTAGATCTGCGATGTCTGTTTTTGAGTTGGTAAGTGATCAGAATGAATCTTCGGCTTGATTATATCTGAGAGAACCGTTCATGGCATTCAGGTGAACACTGCATGTGATTGAGAACATCTTTGTTGAAGATATCCGTCTACCTGAAAAATCAAGTTAGTGATATGCAATGTTTATGATGCATGTAATGTGAGATATTCTCGAGCTAAAGGAGAAATATGCATGTTATGTTGTGTATGAATATGTGTATGAATATGCGTATGATGCATGATGTGTGATATATGATATATGATGTATGATGTATGAATATGAATATGATGTGTGAATATGATGTATGATGTATGATATGTGATATATGACTTGAGCGTGTCAAGCTTCTGGTTTGAAGGTAAATCTCCGATAGCCATCTGGATATGACTATATTGTGATGATCTCTTGTCTTGTTTGAGTACCCTCGGCTGGGGGATAAGACTTCTTTGAGGACCATGGTACTCTATTGAAGGATCTTTGACTACCGCTTGGGAATGAAAGGTAGTTGGAAGTTCTGATTTTGATGCCCTTTTAAGTGGGAATGAGGAAGATGCATAATCCTCCGATGCACTATCTGACCAAGTCCCGGTGTGGAGATCACACCTTCTGAGGATAGTAATCTGGAACAACCCTGTTGGGGGATAAGACTTCTTTTGGAGAGAAAATCTTATTGAGGAATTTGCTGAGAAGTGTGTTTCTCTTAGGGATTTTTCTTCTGATGGGATGATGTCCAGATGATTGGGACATTACCTGAATGCTATTCCTGTTTTTCCTGGTAAACATCAATCATATTCAAATGCACATGTTCATTCAAAATTATCATTGGGACGTTTACATATTCAAAACAGAAAAAGTGAAAATGGTGATTTTGAGCCTAAGCTGCATTGATTTTTTGAAAAAGAGCCATGATAGGCTGATAAGCACAGGGAGACAACAATCCTAGAAGTAGGAAATTGCCATAAAGCTTTGAAAATATTTATAAAGATAAATAGCTATGTGAAAACGATCCAGTCAAGTTTCAATTCTGCTATTGCCAATCTGTCTTCGAGCATCTCATCCCTCACTTGTTAAAAGAAAGTAATTAGACTGATCGGTATCTTTGATGTGTTGAATCTTGACGGTGAGTAGACAACTGAACGGAACATAGTTGTACACTTTATTCCCTAACTTTTGCCTAGGCTGCCTTTTCAGGTTTTCAGCCTACCGGGATGATTTTATTTAGTCTCTAATTTTTGCCTGGACCGCCCTTTCGGGTTTTCAATCCACCGAGACGCTCATTTTTTTTGCCTAAGTCGCCCTTTTAGGTTTTCAACTTAGCGAGCTGTTTTTTTTTAATTTTAAGCGAAGTATTTTTTGACTATGTCCGCATTCACAGGGTGTAGGAAATCCTTGCCATCCATGGTAGTAAGCAACATGGCACCGCCGGAGAATATTTTCTTGATTACGAATGGTCCCTCATAGGTGGGAGTCCATTTGCCTCTGGGATCACCTTGTGGTAAGATGATGCGTTTGACAACCAAGCCACCAGTTTGGTATGCTTGACTTTTGACTTTTTTGTTGAAGGCTTTGATCATACGCTTTTGGTATAGCTGACCATGACAAATAGCTGCGAGCCTCTTTTCATCAATCAAGTTTATCTGGTCCAACCGTGTTTGAATCCAATCGTCTTTGTCTAGATTGGCTTCTTTCATAATCCTTAGGGAAGGAATCTGAATTTCAATTGGAAGAACTGCCTCCATACCATAGACTAAGGAGAATGGAGTTGCCCCTATTGAAGTACGCGCAGATGTGCGATAACCATGAAGAGCAAAAGGTAACATCTCATGCCAGTCTTTGTAGGTTACTGTCATTTTTTGTATGATTTTCATGATGTTCTTGTTGGCAGCTTCCACCGCCCCGTTCATCTTTGGTCGATATGGAGAGGAATTATGATGCTTGATCTTGAACAGTGTGCAAAGTTCAGTAATCATTCTGTTGTTTAAATTTGTGCCATTGTCCGTGATAATCCGTTCAGGGATGCCATACCGACAAATGAGATTGTATTTGATGAACCGGGCCACCACATTCTTGGTGACAGAAGCAAATGAAGCTGCTTCTACCCACTTTGTGAAGTAGTCAATAGCGACCAGGATAAAGCGATGTCCGTTGGAAGCAGTGGGTTTGATTTCTCCAATCATATCAATACCCCACATTGCAAAAGGCCAAGGAGCCGTCAGGACGTTTAAAGGAACTGGAGGTACATGTACTTTGTCAGCATATATCTGGCATTTGTGACAGGTTCGGGATTGGTGATGGCAGTCTGTTTCCATGGTAGACCAGTAATAACCTGCTCTTAGGATCTCTTTAGCCATTGTATGTCCACTTGAATGAGTACCGAAGGCACCATTATGTATGTCTCCCATGATCTGTTCTGCTTCCTTCTTGTTTACACAACGAAGTAAAGTCGAGTCATGGTTGCGTTTGTATAGGGTTCCATTACTTAGAAAGAATTTGGCCGCAAATCTCCTTAGAAATTTTCTGTCGTTAATGGATGCCCCTTCAGGGTACTCCTGAGCTTCGAGAT